>NC_081417.1:116123167-116455042 GCF_949786415.1 Peromyscus eremicus | reverse complement strand
CTGCAGGAATTCACGGCCAGGCCTAACATCAACTGAAGTCTCCAGGAAGAAGTTGGGGCCCCACAACAACAACAATTCCACGTGGACAATAATAACATCACTAAGCTGACAAACATCATCTACAGATCAGCTTTGAACTACAAGGTGCTCAGAGCAATTTTGAGATGACTAGCTGAGATGATCCAGTCTCAAAGACTACTTGAATAAGGACTTGAGATAAACCCTGAACTTTGGCATTATACACAGAATGGATAATGAAGGATATAGTTACCTTTCCTAGAATTTGACAATTAACCTAAAATTTTTCTTTCAGGATAAAGATAACTTCGCCCATACCCAGCAGGAAGCAATTTTAAGAATACGACGCCCACATTCCCAAAGAGGTGGTGTGGGGTGGGTGGTTTTTTGGTCTTTTTAATGGGTTTTGGGTCTGGGATAATTTTCATTGTTTAGGGGGGTTGGTTACAAGTTGTTGTCAAGGGTTAGGAAAAAGACTAAGCAGATTAGATTTAAGGTTCTTATTTTAAAAAAAAAGAGAGAGAAAGAAAGAAGAAGAAAAAGACAATTACTAGTTTTAAATACTTTACATTGGATTGGATTGTTTTATATTGTATACAAATTATTGAAATTGATATTGTTAGAAAATGCTACATGTATATTTCTAATTGTACTTATATCGTTCATTTAACAATGCAATTTTCTGATCCTTGAATGTTATTATTACCATTAGGATATAAAGAAATGATAGTTAGTAGTTAGACATTAAAATAGAACTTGTAGTCATATTAGATATGTTTTAAAAATTGAGCAGATATATTTTAGATAGGTCATCTTCAAACCCTTCAGAGATCTACAGAATATGGCATTTAAAATGTTTTAATAACTTAGAAAATTTTTCTTTTTTGTTATGACTATGAGACATGTCGGCTCCTGGCAGTACCAATCTACTTCAGAGAAAATATGGGCATTGAAGAAACTGCGTATGGAGTTAGCTTTCATTGTGGCAAAAGTTAGCCACTGGACAACAAAGTATCCTCGAATCAACTGATGACAAAATGGACAGACAGGACATGAAACAAAGGACTACTGATTCTTGCCTAAACAAGCGTGGTTATGGCTTTATCAAAAGGCATCTTCTGAGGCCAGGACAATATGGCACCATCCCTGACGTGGCCTTCGCAACTCGGAAAAGGTACAGTGCCCTTTTCTTCGAAGGCAGCTGAACAGGCAGTGGGCCGATGGCTTCTGATGTGCTATGGAACAGCAGCTGAAACAGTTATTCTTGAAAAGTAACTAAGCTCACGCCTCTCAATAGTAGACTGGCATTTGATAGAGAGATGTGGAGAAGAACGGGATGCTGAGATGAAGCCATATGTACACAGCCAAGAAGAATGGAGAGCTGAACTAAAAAAACCATCAACATTTTCCAGAATTTAAAATCCTGAATCATGACATGACATTAGTGGAATTCAGGTGTTTCTGGTGCATGGACTGCTCTCACCCAATGTGAGGTTGAACTGTTGACCTTGTGTACATCCTACTTCACAAATGAGTCTGTCAGATATGCTAAGCCTATATAGGCTGAAGATGATGCCCCAGCATTGCGGAGAAACCTCAGGTGACTGTCCAGGCAGTTGGCTGTTTTTGTCAACTCACAATTTTTTTGGAAGTTGCTTGCATGCACTTTCTGTTTTTATTTTTGTTAGCTAATATTATTTCCTTCTTGGGTCTCTGAGGGAGTTGAAGATTAGTTAGTTATAGTTGAAGGTTAGTTAGTTGAAGATTAATTAGGATAGAAAGTGAATTAGATACATTTTGGACTTAACAAAATAGGATAATGAAATTATCATCTCTGAATTTGTCAAATACAAATGGACTAGACATTGTTTAGACATTTATTATTTGTATATATTGTATATAGTTATTGTACTTTTGTATATAGTTTTTCTTTTGTTAGTTATAACCTTTTTCTTTTTTTTCTTTTTATTAAAATAGAAAAGGGGAAATGTGGTGATATTTTACTTGTACTGAAATGTGATTTTAATTGTATGTTAATAAATAAAGTTGCCTGGGGGTCAGAGTTATAGAGCCATAGCAAGTGTGTGGCGGTGGTGGCGCACGCCTTTAAGGACCTGGAGGGCGGTACATACAGGCAATGACAAGGCAGTCACGTGTTTAGTTTACAACCAATGAGAAGGCAGAACATCTAGAGTATTTAAAGACGTACACACAGGAAGTAGGCCTCTTTTTCGGAGAGCTCTCTTGGCTGAAGCAGGATAGCTGAAGCAGGAAGGGTAAGGCTCTTAGTTCTGACCTCTTGGCTTTCTTCTCTGAATCGGCTCTGTGTTTCTTATTTAATAAGACGGTTGGTTACATCTACATAGGTGGTTTTGAGATTCAGCCAAACCACCAAAATTAAGCCAATTAGAAGTCAACAACCCGATTTGTAGACCAGGCTGGCCTCGAACTCACAGAGATCCACCTGCCTCTGCCTCCTGAGTGCTGGGATTAAAGGCGTGCACCACCACCACCAAAATGGACAATTACTATAGAATTATATTATATGAAATATATAAAATAAACAAATTCATAGAGACAGAACGATTAGATGTTATCTGAAGATGGAAGAGAAAGGAATATAGAGCAATGATTTTGTAAGTACAGAGTTTCTGTTTTGTGTGATGGAAAAGCCCCACATAAGGACAATAGTATCAGAACATAATAGCATGAATGTAATAAATCATATCATAAATATAGTTACTGAATGAATACTGCATATGTAATCAATGAATACCAAAAATGTAATTAATATCATGAGTGTAATTAATGAATATCCTGAGTGTAATTAATGTCTTGAAAGTAATTCATGCCACTGAATTATGAACTTAAAAATGGTTACAAATGCAAATATTATGTTCATTTAAAAAAATAAGGTGGAATGTAATCACCATACATTATATATGTATATGAAATTGAAGACAGCGATGTTGTAAAATAGAAAGTTGTATTTCTAAATAGGATCTAGCCGGGCGGTGGTGGTGCATGCCTTTAATCCCAGCACTCGGGAGGCAGAGCCAGGCGGATCTCTGTGAGTTCGAGGCCAGCCTGGACTACCAAGTGAGTCCCAGGAAAGGCGCAAAGCTACACAGAGAAACCCTGTCTCGAAAAACCAAAAAAAAAAAAAAAATAAAAAAATAAAAAAATAAATAGGATCTAGTATTTAGTAAAACTAAAATAGTATCATGGGCCTGTGAGGATGCTGGACCAAAGTCTATCAAATTGTGCAAACAGGCAAAATTGTATACTATGTGAATTATTTGTCAATAAAGATTTTATAAAATGTAAAAAGATAATAGAATAAAAAAAAAGAAGAAGACAAAGTCAACAACCCAAGCTGAGCAGTGGTGGCACATGCCTTTAATCCCAGCATCTGGCAGGCAGAGGCAGGTCTGGTCTACGGAGTGAGTTCCAGGACAGCCAGGGCTACATAGAAAAACCCTGCCTCAAAAAACCAAAGGGGTGAAGGGAGGAAGTCATCAACCTAAACGGACCCATAACAAATGAAGAAGTTGATGTGGTAATAAAAATTCTTCTGGCTGAAGAACATCCAGGGCCTGATGGATTTACAACAGAATCCGAGCAGCCATTCAAATAAGAACTACAGTCAATCCTTCTTAAACTATCAAAACAAAACAAAAACAAACAAACAAAAAAAAAAACAGATGGAGCACCCCTAAATTCCTTCTACAGAGCCAGCATGACTGTAATAGCAATACCGGGTAAACAGATAACAATAACAACAACAAAAAATAATAATAAGTGAATATTCCTGATGAACGTAGATCCAAGTATATTAATGCAATACTTGGAAACACAGGCATGCCTAACAAGATTATACACCATGATCATTTATCTCCAAAATGCAGAATGGTTCAACATACACATGTCAATAAATGTAAAATAAATAAATAAATGCACTGAAAGACAAAAGTCACTTAATTATATCAATGGAAGTGGAAATAGGCTTTTAAAAAATTCAACATGCCTTGATGATAAAACTCCAAAAAATTAGGGGGACAGGAAAGAGACTTCAATACAAGAAAAGTTCTATATGAGAAACCCACAGCCAATATCATGTTAAATGGAAAGAAACTTGAAGGAACTCAAGTGAAGTCAGGGATTAGACAGGGATGTCCACTATTCCCCAATCCTTTTCAATAATGTACTTGAAAGACCAGCTGGAGCAATAAGGGGAGAGAAGGAAATTAAAGGGGTACAGCTAGGGAGAGAAGTTGAGCTAACCCTACTTTCAGGTGTAACACAAATTGCTAAATTGGCCTTATAATTAAAAATCCCAGAGCCAGATATTAGGTTAAATGCTGAAAGGTTAGAGAGACAAAGGAAGAAGCTGCTGTAACATCCCACCTCTAGGAATCCTCAGCCTGAAAAGGCTCTACTTCCTGTCTCCGCATACCTTATATACCTTTCTCCACCCAGCCATCACTTTCTTCCTAATGCTAGGATTAATGGCATGTGTATTTCCAAAATACTGGGATTAAAGGTATGAGATCTCAAGTACTGGGACTAGGGGTGTGTGCCACCACTGTCTGGCTCTATTTCTCTCCTAGACTGAGTCAATTTTATGTAGTCTATGGTGGCTTTGAACTCACAGAGATCCAGACTGATCTCTGCTTCCCCAGTGCTAGGATTGAAGGTATGTGCCACCACTGCCTAGCCTCTATGTTTAATCTAGTGGCTTGTTCTATTCTCTGATCTTCAGGCAAATTTTATTAGGGTACACCCAGGGGTTTCTGAAGATTCATTTATGTTTATTTATGTGTATGAGTGTTTGCCTGCACTCATGTGATGCATGTAATGTCAGGGCAGTCCAGGAGACCATTCTAAACCTTAGAGGTTATTGCCATTGCCCTCAGTTGCATCCCAGAACTTGAAAGTCAGAGTTATTGCAGAAGGCACCACACACTTTGGACACAGGACTGGTAGGAAGGGAGCTGGAACTGACCTGGAAGTTCTATGGACAAAGATGCTGTGCAAGCCACTAGGAGAAAGTCAATGAAAAGTCCTATTGGTTGTGAAGCTTATGAACAACCATAGCGGGACAAGATATGTCAAGATAGATTTGAGCGTCAAGATATGACATTCATGTTTCAGAGATGACCAACAGCTACCTAACTGGACTTCTCAAAAGGGTGGAATGTATGCCTGCTACTAGAAACCTAGCCACCTCCCTGTGTCTGGTGAGGTTGTGAGCTCTAGAGGAGAACCCACTACTGTTCCACTTCTATACCAGTGTGTGTCTCAACTGGATTCTTAGAATTCATTCTTGCATACACATATAAGTGTAGCTCTTAACCAGTATCAAAAAAGATGTTTGTTTGTTTGTTTGTTTGTTTGATGTAGATGGAGTCCATCACAGAAATCCATACTGGTGAAAAAGGAGAGAATAAATAACAATGGGGTGCCTATCCCCAATTAATACATCTAAACCCAACCCCTACATCTAAGGTTCAGGGAACAAGCAGGAAGAGGGGGCACAAAGAATGTTGTGGACCATGGTATCCGATATGAGGTAGTGTCTTCTATATGGCAGAGAGCTACCCCCAATGGTAACAACATGGTCACCTAAATGATTTGATTTCTAATTGAATCAATTTTCCTGATTTTTCTCTCTATCTTTTACTATAAAAGGAAGCATGACCTTGAACTCCTGATACTACAGCCCTCTCCTCTGAATTTGAATGTGACAAACATGCACGTGTGCCCAGCAGATATCATAAAGACCAGTCCTAGCCTAGTGCTGCCTCTCTGCTTCCCTGCTGTTGGGAAAAAGAAATTCAAAAACAATTCCTACAAATAATTACTGGTGGATGGGTCATATGTCATGGTACTCATGTGGAGGTCAGAGGAAACCTTCCACATGTGTAGACTTCCAGGAGTCTGTTCTCCTTTTGTGGGTTCCAGAAATCAAACTCAGGTCTTCAGGCTAGGTATAAGTGCCTTACATGCTGAGCCTTCATGCACTTGCTGGGTAGGTGAGTCTGAAAGACCATTTGGTGCATGGAGGTTTCTACTGTTTTCTTCAAGAGAGGCACCTCTGTTTTCTGTTTGGAATTTGATGCTGTTGTTTGACAGTTTCTCACTGTGTGGATCAGGTTGGCCTGAAACTCACAGATATCTTCTGCCTGAGCTTGTGGAGTACTAAGATCAAGAGTGTGCACCCTGTTCAGGATGACACAGGTGTATTAATAAAGCTTTATTGTTTTGTTGACTTTCATTTCATCATTCATTGCTGTTGATTTTTCATACTTTGAGACAAAGTATCCATCTCACTCTTGATGGTTCTACAGTCCTCCATCAAGCCATCATCACAATTAAGCTTCTTGCTAGTGAGGACCACAGGTTCCCACCACCCACCTCAGCTCTTTCTCATCAGCAACATGTTCCCTGGGGTGCAATTTGGTTTTGTGTTTGGTTTTTAGTTTGTTGTTCTTGTTTTGAGAAAAAAAGCTACCATGTAGCCTTTGGCTAGCCTAAAATTCACTACACACTCAAGTCCACACACAATAAAACCCACACTGAAACACACACGTAGACACTAAACCCACACACACTAAAATATATGCATACATAAATGTGCTCATGTAAACATACACATACAAAATAAGTCAATCTTCAAGCAATGGAATATTGACTTTCTATTTTAGTGTTTTTTTTGTTTTCACTGTACAGGTCTGATTCAATCAATCTACAGTAGAAAAAAATCAATCATTAACAGGGGGTAGAGACTCATTGGACCAATCAGATATAAGATTTTAGTAGAGGGGTGGGGCTAACTGGGGAGGGGTGAGGAGGAAACTGTATAAAAGGGTCAGATGAGGCCTAGTAGAATAGAACCTCAGAGTCCTGGAGCCTGGAGTCACTGCCTGGCCTTGCTGGGAATAGGAGCCTGTAACCAGTGTCCATATCAGGTAAGTCACTCACCTCCATCAGGCCTAGTGCGTGCTGGTCTAGCCTTATCACCAACTAAGCTACATTTCCAGATGCTTTCGGATTAAAATTTAATATTTTGAGATTTAGTGTAGTTTGTTCTTAATTAAAATGACCATCACATAGGAGTTTACATGTTAGTTTCTTTGGCTCATTTGAGTTTTTTGAGAAGGGTCAAAATAAGCAAGGCAGAACTTACCTCTACATAAAATTACACAAAAGGAAATAGATGACCTGGAAATGTGGTTGAATGGTAAAGCACTTGTGATCAAACTCTGCTACTAAGCAACTTCAATGAAGACATTTTAAATCATATTTTCATTGATATCCCCCCAACATAGACTAGCCTGAAATACACTTCTTAGATTAGTATGACCTGGAATCCTCTAAACTCTTCCTCCAAAGAGTCTCCAACTTGGTAACATTTATGCAACATTTTAAGTGCAGAGTGTACCAGCCACATATGGTAGAAAAAAATACAATTCCAACACACCTAATGACAGGGAGGAGGAGCATGGAGAGTAGGGGCAGCCTAGGATACATAATGAGTGAAATCCATTCGGGTTTGGAAGCTTAGCCAATTCCACTCAAGCATCCAACACAGGCTACACATATTTCAAAGTCAAAACAAAAACTTAAAAATATTGGCAGATTATTTTACATCTCTTTCTTCCTCTATAGACCCCAAGGTACCATGGGAAATCCTCATCTTTGTAGCCTCTGTACACCTGGCTTCTCATCTAAGACTGTCATTTTACAGGTGTTCTCTTTCAATAGCATGATGTTTAGTTGTGTAGGGGAAAGTTGCATGTCTTATATTTCAGACATGGTCTGACTGTGTGGCCTGGTGCCCATAAATTTAAAGATCTTTTACCTCCTCCCCCAAATGAGTACAGTGTAGCTCAGTACCTCCACACCCGTCTCTAAAGCATTTAGAAGCAGTGTGGACTGACAGCATTTCACAAATTCTCTTCAGTCTGTACCAGGAAGGATCAGTTTGTGGAAAGCACAATAAGGGTTGGACAGCCAGGTGGCATCAGCACTTTATTTTCTGGAGAGCCTGGAAAGTTGGTCAGTGTCTTTTCCTGCAGCAAGGGTCTGGTCAGTCTGCATGCTCCCCAATAACCCTTCTACCTTTGAGTGCCCGGGGGGACAATGATTAATGTGTGCCCGTGTGGGGTCTTATAAGAGATTCCACATGCTGAGAGTGACGGAAGCTTGGCTTTGACACCACCAGATGGTATAACAGAGCACCCTGAGTTCTCCATTATTACCAGACCAAGGACTCTGATCCTCTGGTTCCTGCAACATGTGAGAAGAAGGAATTCCCAAAACATAAGCTGAAAATGTGTCTCCTAAATGCTTGCCCAGGTTCCTCCTGACCGAAGATTTATCAGCATGAGCATCAAGAACATACCCACACTCCAGCAGCTGGCAGTGCAGAGCCTGCTGAGCAACCAGGCCTTGGCCATCTCTGCCCTGGAGCCCATGCCCACAAATTTCTTCCCACCGCTGTTCAAGGAGGCCTTCGACGGTAGACACCTGGGACTACTGAAGGCAATGGTGGCAGCCTGGCCCTTTGCTTGCCTCCCTGTGGGGGCCCTGATGAAGATCCCCGATGTGGAGGCATTGCAAGCTGTTCTGGATGGCCTAGACATGCTGCAGTCACAGAAGGTTCGTCCCAGGTAAGCAAGGCCCAAGGAGAAGAGAAGGGTATCACTGAGCTAGTGGTAAATTCATGGGAGGTGAGGGAGAATGGGGTCAAAGTGGACAGAGGCTTCTGTTGTCACAACTTGGAAGTCTGTAGAATATCTATTCAAGTTGAAAGCTGATATAAATGGCAGTCAGGAGTGGAGGAAAGCTCAGAGTCCATGAAGCCATAGTGGGAGGAGCCTTCCCCTGGCTCTCCTACAGGCATTTGATGTGAAAGAGACCCAAGTCTAGAGTCATTGAATGGAGGGAGGGAGGAAGGTCTCCATGAGCAGTTCATGCTAAGAGTCCTGGCCTGGCAGGTGAGAGGGGCTGTGTTGGAGCTGACAATAGTGAAGTGGGACATAAACTGTCTCTGAGTCAGTTCCTGGTTTACATTGTGTAATTCCTTCCTTTTCTCTCCCAGACGGTGGAAGGTACAAATCCTTGACTTGAGGAATGTGCACCATGATTTCCTGGGTGTATGGACTGGACCACAGGAAGGAGCCGACTCAACAGAGACTGGGAGTGAGAAGCAAATAGGGAGGGACCTTCCTAGATACGCGCTGAGGCCGCGTTTGAAGGTGGTCACTGACCTTAGCTTCAGGTTCCAGCTGAAAGAACACCAAACATGCTTGTTGCAGTGGGCCCAGCAGAGAAAAGGCTCTGTGCGGCTGTGCTGTCTGAGGATGACTATTTGTGCCCTCCCTGTGGAGATTGTCAAGAAGGTCTTGGACATTTTCCATCCACACTATATCGAGGAATTGGAACTATTCACAAACCAGGTTCTGCCCTTCCTGGGTCACTTTGCATCTTGCCTTGGCCGTATGAGAAATCTTCGTAAATTCCATATAACTCAGATCTACTTGAGCACAGACAGCGTTGTATGTCCTACTTTGACATACACAGAGGAGAAGTGTGCTATCAAGTTCCTTTCTCAGTTCTCCAAACTCAACTGTCTCCAGCATTTCTCTATACATGGAGTCTCCTTTTCCTCTGACCTCATGAAACAGTTGTTCCGGTAAGAAAGGATGGAGAGCTGTTTGTACTGTGACAGCAAACCTTTTCCCTTTGCTTCAGCATTAGTTGTCCCCTGGGGGGTGTGTGCCACTGTGCATTTTAGAATGATGGACTCATTACACTATCTAAGCGTGGACTTGCTTCCTTCTTAACTGACGATTCATTTAGCAGAGTCAGAGCTGGGGTAGGAGATGTTTAGAGAGCTGCCTTGAAAGCAGGTCCATTGGGTGGGTCAGACCCAGTGAGTGTGCTCTGGATATTCCTCCTTGAGATCCTGGCTACACTAACAGGAGAACTTGACAGATTAGCAGGCCCTGAGGTGTGGACAACTCACACTTGCACAGGATCCTAAGGAGCTCTGTACTCACATCTCTGTGAACAGGGACCAGATTGTGTTGGATCCTCTGTCAGCCTCGAACTCTGCCAGAGAGAAGGATAATATGAGCACAGGTTGAGACTTAGTAGGTGGAAATGGGTGATGCTGGGGTGGGGGACCATCACTTTCAAAGTTGGAGCACTTTGAAATCAGGCATAGGGGATGTGATTGAGAGGAAGGACAGTGATGAGCTATGCAGGACACATACCCCCGAGATGTTTCCAGAACCTTTTTGTGATGGTCCTCTCTGGGTATGACCTCCCAGCCTGCTGTTGCAAAGTTTAGTTCTGTTTGACAGAGTGAGGACAGGCAGATACAGATCTGTGGTCTGAGACTGACCCACCTTATGTATATGTCTCAGGAGACAATTAATAAGCAGGAACCAACAGGTTGTATACCAAGTGTTGACCTTCAGCATAAGGCTAGACTGACTTTACATATGTGTTCCCCTCTGTCTCAGCGTCAACCTTACTAATGTCCTTCATTAGCTGGAACTAATTTCCTGTTCTTTCCCTAGATGCCTGAAGACCCCCTTGGAGTCCTTGTGTATCACTCTTTGTCAGCTCTCACAGTCAGACCTGAAACACTTGTCACAGTGTCAGAGGCTCTGTCACCTGAAACACCTAAACCTCAATGGTGTAGAGTTATCCGAGTTACGTCCCATACATCTCCGAGTTCTCCTAGAGAATGTAGCAGACACACTGCAGAACTTGGAGTTAATGCAGTGCAGGATGAAGGACTCTCAGCTCAGTGCCCTCTTGACTGCCCTGAGCCAGTGCTCCCAGCTCACCAGGGCCAATTTCTATGATAATAACTTGTCCGTGGCTGTACTGAAGGACCTTCTGCAAAGCATGGCCAATCTAAGCAAGTTGACTGTAGAGCTCTACCCTGCCCCTCTAGAGTGCTATGATCGCCAGGGTTATATCCTAGTGGAGAAATTTACCCAAGTATGTCCTGAGCTCCGGGATATAGTCACTTCCCAAAGGCAGCCCAATACAGTAGTCTTTGCTACACGCTACTGCCTTGAATGCTACAGGCGCTGTGTTTATGACATGGAGAGCACACTTTGTTGGTGTTGGCAATAAATAGGAAAAGGCTGATTCTGGATACTGAGAAATGAAAGTCTAGGTGTTGTGAATTTAATCATGGAGTATCAGAACACATGGTTTCAGACACTGTGTGATTCATTGGAAATGAAATAGTGTTCAGTGGATCCACACCACAGAGTCTAACTTGACTTGTAATATAATGAGCCCATGGCCCCAGTTGTCTTGTGGAATCAGAAAGGCAAATTTACATTTCTAAATGTGCCTCTGTCAAAACAGATTCACCACGGACTTCCAAGTATGTGATAGTTATAAACTTATGATCAGACTAAGAACCTGAATGCTCTTATCTGTATCCTATTCAGTTAGTAATCTAAGTTTTAGGTTCACAGTCAAGGTGTCCCTTGACCTCATGAAGTATGATCAAGGACATTTTGGTCTAAGACTTGCCAGCATCAAAATGAACTGAAGTCATTTATGACATTGTCTTCCCCTCTTTAAGTCCCATTGTTTGGCTGCTTGGTGGAGTATTGGTACAGAACTGTCAAACTCAACTGAGCAGTATCGACCCGCTCTCCTATGAAGATGGTTTTGGAGAAAAGCAGGAGATTCCATCCCAGAATACTTCAGTGTGTGCTGTGCACACACTGAAGATGGCTGAAGAAAAAGTCCTTGCCTAGAGAACTGACTGACCTGAGACCTGGTTGTTAACTCTTTAGTTGTGAGCTTTGTCTTGATTTGCTAAGAGAGTAGCCAAGCCACCTATTTTACTCCCTTTCATTGGATCACATAGCAATAAGATGGTTTTATTTACTCTGTATTTTCATTGGTCTTCATTAAAAAAAATAAATCTTCCTGTTCTCACACATCTTTGTGATTAAAACCTGCTAACTCATAAAATGTACTAATTGTGAAGGACACTTGAAATCACACTCTGGACAGAACCATCCCTGGTAAGTGGTGTGATTGTGAGCAGAGTGGCATTTGAACACAGACCCTGATTATTAACACAGTCTAGAAAAGTGTGGAGGCTTATAGAATTACAGCTCCATGAATGCTCACAGAGGTTGGTTGTCACAGGCTAAGAGCCTGTTGTGACTTGAGCTATGACTTTCACTGGGTTTATCATGACTGGATGTACAGCAATCCAGCTTCTGTCCCTCCTCTTCCTCCCATTGTTCAGGCTGTGGTGCATTCTAAACGCCGGTGTGTGTCAGGAAAAATCCAACAGAGGGGTAAAAGTGGATTCAATGGGAAGAGTCAACATCAGGGTTCTTCTTTCAGGTCTGAAAGTTAAAAAGTATTGACCTTCAGGCCATTAAGAAAGTGGATTCTCTGCAGAGAAGCCTGGGAAAAATGGAAAAGAACAGAACAAACAGGCAGATGTAACCTTTTCACCCCTAAAAGAGATGAAGAACAAAAGTGAAGAGGAACAGAGTAGAGAGAGCAGAATCTGAGGCAGGTGCCACTGACTCTGCTGAGGGGGCTGGCCTGCTGGGTGATGATGATGATGAAGCTGCCAGGGATGATCAGCTGGAGTCGATCAACTGAGAAAGGAGACTGTTGTGGATATCGCTCTATACAAATAAAATGCTGATTGGCCAGTAGCCAGGCAGGAAGTATAGGCAGGACAAGCAGAGAAAAGAATTCTGGGAGGTGGAAGGCGGAGGCGGAGAGATGCTGCCAGCTGCGGCCATGACAAGCAACATGTGAAGATGCCGGTAAGCTATGAGCCACGTGGCAAGGTATAGATTTATAGAAATCGGTTGATTTAAGATAGAAGAACTAGATAACAAGAAGCCTGCTGCGGCCATACAGTTTGTAAGCAATATAAGTCTCTGTGTGTTTACTCATTTGGGTCTAAGCAGCTGCAGTACTGGCTGGAGAGATTTGTCCTGACTGTGGGCCAGGCAGGACCAGAAAACTCTAGCTACAGGAGACGATGACAGAGACACCACCAATGGGGAGGATGGTTCTTAAGTACTTGGAAGAACTGAGAAATCCTACTCCATTATTCCTTTACCTGAGTGCTTGTCAGAGATCAAAGCAGGACTCAGTCCTCTGCCCTAGTATCTCCAGCACATTTTCACTGTCCTCCCTCCTCTTATCCTTCATTAATTCGTAACTGCCCTGTGCCTAGTTCCATTTTTCCTTCTTTTGACACTCTTTAGTAATTTTCTTAAGTCTTACCCTGTAAGCTTTGCTTTTAATTTTGATGTCTCTTTCACTTAACAATAAGATGTAGGGCTTTTGTCAACTGTCTCCAAAATAGTCTCTTGTTATGCAGGGAATATAGTTCTCCCGATTCATATCATTTCAGTAGTTGCTTTCTTCACTGCAAAGGCATCTCATTTACATGTTACCCTGAAAGCAGCTTTGCGTTAGAGGGCTGGGCTTTCCCTCACATGAGTGGAACCGTTCAACATGAACGTAGCCATGTATTTTTGTGAATGAGAGTTGGCATGTCAAATATAGGAAAATACTGTAATAGTCTTAATATTTGTTGGATGGCTGGGGAACATGCAGGGGACTGAACCAGGCCCTCTGAAAGTGAGTGACAGTTGGGAGACTTGGTCTCCTTGTGGGTCCCCTGGCAGTGGGACTTGGATTATACCTGGTGTATCTACTGACTTTTTGGAGCCCACTCCCTTTGATGGGATACTTTGCTTAGCCTTGATGCAGGGTGGAGGGGCTTCAGCCTACATCAGCTTAATGTGCCAGACCTTGTTGACATCCCATGGAAGGCCTTACACTCTCTGAGGGGTGAATAAGGGTGGGATGAGGGGGGAGGTGGAGAGGAAGTAGAAGGAGGGGAGGGAACTGTGGTTGGTATGTAAAATGAACAAAATTTAAAATAAAATAATATATTTAAAAAGTATTTATAGTCAGTGTCCATCATTATAATGGTAAGTGATGAATTACTCAAAAGTAATCAAAATAAGCCTGGTGGCGGTGCCAGATACCTTTAATCCAAGCACTTGGGATGCAGAGCCAGGAGGATCTCTGTGAGTTTGAGGCCAGCCTGGTCTATAGAGCAAGATGCAGGACAGGCACCAAAACTACACAGAGAAATCCTGTCTCGGGGGGGGGGGGGGGGGAGTCAAAATATATGTCAAATTATGCTTTAGATTGTTACATTAAATTTTAAATAAATTAAAATCTTGACTTGTGAGCTTAAAAAATAAAGACAAAATAAAAAAGTCTTAATATTTGTTTTCTAAAATTAATACTTTTTTGGTGTGTGTGTGTGTGTGTCTGTATGTGTGTGTGTGTGTCTATGTATAAACAGAAAGATGTTTGAATTCTTTTTTCCCAATAAACAAGTCCTTATTAACCAGGTATTTAGAGGAGGAAAATTTTTGTACTTTACAATTTTACAGCAACCTCCACAAATCCTCTTAGACTGTATTAAATATAATTTTCTTGGGAGTCATGATCATCATACATGTCAATACATAAACTAACAAAAATCGTTTTGAGAAAAATACTAATAAATCAATAAAATTAAGAAAGAAAAAAAACCCATGGGCTTGGACACAATTGGGTGACTAGAAAGATAAAGGTTGGTTTAACAAGATCTGCTGGTATGGGTGTTGCAAGAATCCTAATTGGTCTTTTGATAAAAGCCTGGAGCCAGATATTGGGGTAAATGCTGAAAGATCAGAGAGACAAAGGAAAAAGCCACAGCCACTTCTCACCTTACCAACTCCATGAATCCTCTGACTGAATGCCTCTGAGTCCTCAGTTGAAAGGGGCTCTGAGTTCCTGTCTCCTCATGCCTTATACTCCTTTCTCTGCCCAGCCATTTCACTTCCTGTCTCAACCTTCCTAGTGCTGGGATTAATGGTGTGTGTGCTTCCCAAATACTGGTAGCAAAAGCATAAAATCTCAAGTGCTGGGATTAAAGGTGTGTGACTCCCAAGTACTAGGTTTAAAGGTGTGTGCCACCCCTGTCTAGCTGTTCCTCTTTTAAACTGTATTAATCTTGTGTAGTCCAGGGTGGCTTTGAATTTACAGAGATCCAGAGAGATCTCTGCCTCCCAAGTGCTAGAATTAAAGGTGTGTGCCACCACTGCCTGGCCTCTATGTTTAATCCAGTGGCTGGCTCTGTCCTCTGATCTTCAGGCAAGTTTTATATCTTAGATTATAAATATCACCACATATGGGTTTCCCTTAGCTTCAGTTTGCTAGTCTTGATGACAAGAATGCTGTTTACTTCTGGTGGGGGGAAGAATCTCAACAACTGCTTTAAAAAGTAGGACAGCTTCAGACTCTGTGATCTTCTTTGAGCCAGGTTAGTTGTTTCTGTGGGTTGTCTCGTGAGGTCCTTGACCCTTCTGACTCATACAGTCCTTTCTCCCTCTGTTCATTAGGATCCCCCAAGCTTGGTCTAGTATTTGCCTGTGGATCTCTGCATCTGTTTCCATCAGTTACTAGATGAAGGCTCTATGATAACAGTTGGGGTAGTCACCAATCTGATCACAGGAGAGGGCCAGTTCAGACTACGCATCCATTATTGCTAGGAGTCTTAGTTGGGGTGATCCTTGTAGATCTGTGGGAGTTTCTCTTGTGTCAGGTTTCTACTTGACTCTGAAAACCCTTCTCCCTTTCCAGTCATCTCTTTCAGTATCTCCCCCCCTACTCACCCCCTAACCCAATCCCTCAAGTTCCCATCCCCACCAGGGAGCCTGCATGGGACTGACCTAATCCCTCTACATATATGTGACAGTTGTGAAACTTTGTTCTATTTGTAAGACTCCTAACTATGGGAGCAGGGGCTGTCCCTAATGCTTTGTCTAGCTCTTGGGAACCTGTTCCTCAGGCTGGATTTCCTTGCCCAGCCTCAATACAAGGGGTGGTGCTTAGTCTTAGTGAAACTTGATATGCCATGCTTTTGTTGATACCCATGGGAAGCCTGCCCCTTTCTGAACAGAAACAGAGGAGGAGTAGATGGGGGGAGGGAATGGGAGGAGAGGAGGGAGGGGAAACCAGCCAGGATGTAAAATGAATAAATAAACTAAATTTAAAAGAAGTAGGATGGGAAGCTCAGTGACTAAAAACACTTGCCACACAAGCTTGACTGCTGTAGTTCAGTCCTTGGAACCATGTAAAGGTGAAGGAAAGAACTGACTTCACGAGGTGGTACACACATTGTGGTGTACATGCATAATAATAACAAAATAATGCTGAACACAGAAGAAAAACAACTGCAGTTATAAATATATAAAATAACTGCAGTTATATATAAATATATAAAATAACTGCAGTTATAAATATATATAATATAAATATTAATTCTCACAAGAAGGAGCTATAATCAAGGACCTATTCTCTGCCCTCTGGCTTCTGGTATGCCTACATAAACTGTGTCTCTTACATGCAAACCCACCATAATTCCATCGGCCATTGTGTAATGTAACCAGAAAATTCTCATGCAAACCAGTGCTGGTAGCATACCTTTGAACATACAGAACTGTGATCTAAAAAAAAAAAAAAAAAAAAGTTAGTAGACATTTCTTTTCTACCTGCCAGTTCCCAAATAACCAATGTGGAGATTTAATATTAATTACAAATGCTTGACCAATAGCCAATAGCTCAGGCTTGCTACTAGCTAACTCTCACATTTAAATTAACCCATATTTATTATCTATGCTTTGCCATGTGACTTGATACCTTCTCTCAGTACAGCATGCCCATCTTGCTTCTCTCTGCATCTGTGACTCCAGACTCAGCCCTTCTTCCCAGCATTCTGTTTGGCTCTCCCTCTAACCTTATCTTTTCTAGCTATTGACTATTCAGCTTCTTTATTAAACCAATCACAGTGACATATATTCACACAGTGTAAAGGAATATTGCACAAAAAAACCCTCCTCTTTTCTTTGACAAACACCCATCCTCCAGTATCTCACTGTGTTATTTCCATTTCAGAATGGAAAACAATTACAATGTCTATAGTACACCTTTTAGAGGTAATGTGTATGAGAGAAAGATGCAGATGTCATACCTTAAACTGAGGGCTTTCAAAATGAACAAGGTGAAACTATCCCAGAGATGAAGGTGATTAGGACATATGTATGTATCTTAATCACTGCTTTGGAGGGAGCTTAAAAAATAAGGAATAGGGCGGGGCGGTGGTGGCACATGCCTTTAATCCCAGCACTTCGGGAGGCAGAGCCAGGCACATCTCTGTGAGTTCGAGGCCAGCCTGGTCTACAGAGTGAGTTCCAGGAAAGGCACAAAGCTACACAGAGAAACCCTGTCTCGACAAACTAAAAAAAAAAAAAAAAAAAAAAAAGAAAAAAAAAAAGGAATAAAAAGCTTCCCTAAGAATCTCCTCCCACTCCATTTTCTAGCCTCATATTTATGCTTATAGGGAATTCAGGCTAGAACTCATACTTCCTGTGTGGTCCAGGGAAACAAGAAAGGCATTGAATTTTAAGATCACCATATTTGTTGAGCTGCACAAGTGCAAGCAGCCTCTGGAGTAATTCATCCTTGGCCCAGAACCTGAAGACTTCAAAGTTCCAGAAAAACATAATGTCATTAATAAAGTCGCTGCTCATACAAGGTCTTATCCTCCTTCAGAGAATGAACAAGATTGAGAGATGACAATATCAGAACCTCAAAGGTTGTACACAAGCAGAGGAGAGGAGATGAAATTGAGCCTTCCAAGACAGTACTAAACTTCTGAGCCAGTCCTCCCCCAACCCTGTTTTGTTTAGTTTCAGACAGGGTTTCTCTGTGTAGCCTTAGCTGCTCTGGAACTAGCTCTATAGACCAGGCTGGCCTCAAACTGAGAGATCTGCCTGCCTCTGCCTCTCGAGTGTTGGATTAAGGGCATGTGCCACCACCACCACCCATCCACAAATGCCCACTTCTGAAGCCCTGAAAGTAGAGATAATTTTTCCTGTGGTGTAAGCCATTTGAATAGAGTAGTCTACAGACAGTAATCTCACAAAGCAGAAGAACGGCAGTGATGGGGAAGCAGGAGACTGAGATGGCAGCATTAAAAACACAGAGATCAGTTATCTGGTTTTACAGAAACAGCTGAACTAAATTTTGGGGAAAATGAAGGCAATCTCAGTTTGAGGGAAACATAGCCATGTGTTAAATGTAAATCCTGAGCCCAGTATAATTGAAGAATAATATATATTTTCCCCCTTTAGAGACAATGCTATTCATACAGAAATTAGGCCTACTGTGCTACAGGTATAAATATAATACGCTCAACAGTTATTGGACCCTGAAACACCCTTGCTTAAATAAATGTACCTCTTTAGAAAACTGCAATAATAGGACATTGACTATAGTACTTTTTATGAAAAGAACTTTATTTTATTTTATTTTGTTTTTTTGAGACAGGGTTTCTCTGTGTAGCTTTGGAGCCTGTTTTGGAACTCACTCTGTGGCCTAGGTTGGCCTCGAATTCACAGAGATCCACCTGCCTCTGCCTCCTGAGTGCTAGGATTAAAGGCGTGCACCACCACCACCCAGCTGAAAAGAACTTTATAACAGCAGTGTGACTTATTATTTTTTACTACTATTTTCAGCATTATTTTGTTTCTTGCTTAGGGGATCCACAATTCGGTTAGGGAATTCTAACACTTATCTCTGAATGATGGGTGGAAGTAATCCACAATATGTACCAACAATAAAGAAATGCTCCCTGAATAAAAGGTATGGGATGCTCAACTCCTAAAAAACAGAACATACATTGTTTTAGTTTTCTGATGAAGTAGTCACCATTTGTAGGCATAGCTGGGACCCTAAAGCAATTCTCAATAAGTTTAGAAGGATTACAATCACCTAAAGCATGTTCTTTGTCTACAACAACCATCTAATAACATCCACAGAACTACTTATTTTTCAAATATGTATTTATATGTAATGGGGGAAAATGTTGCATCAGTAGAGAAAGGTATTTTTAAATGAAAATATGGAGAATCAAAATTTGTGACATCCAGATAAAGTATTATTTATGAGGAAATGTGTGGCACCAAATCACTAAATTAGAGGGAGTGTGTCAAATATGTGACATCAGCTCCAGTATTTAGAGCAAAAAGAAGAAGAACACATGACTTGAGAAGCATGCTGGAGATAGGAGTGATAAATATCCGTGGAGGAAACACTAACAGAAAAAAAATCTAAGAATGAGAGTGAAAAATCAGTGAACCTAAAGCTGGCTTCCCTTGTAAGATCGGTGAAATGTAGCCAGAAAGAGCAAGGGGAAGAAAAGGGTCAGGACTCATCCTCCCAAATCAGGATGGAGAGAGGAGCTATGTTAACAGTTTCAAGAGGCAGCCAAAGGAAAACAGGGACTATTCTAAACAACAGTCAGTCAGTAAATATGACACTTAGATGGCAATGGACAATTTTCTGGAAAAGTCAAGCTACCAAATCTCACTACAGTAGTGGCTCTCTATTGCTGTGACAAAGACTATGCCCAAAGGCAACTTGGGGAGGAATGCTGTGCCACAATCTTTGTACATTGTAAATATATATTACTCTCATAATAAAGAGTTGACTGGCCAATAGCTAGGCAGGAAGAGATTAGGTGGGAGAGACAGACTAGGAGGATGCTGTGAAGAAGAAGGGCAGAGTCTCAGCAGTTTTGAGGAAACAGAGAGAAGCAAGATAAACATGCTATGCTGAAAGAAGGTACCACTGCATGGCAGAGGGTAGATAGAAAATATGGGTTAATTTAAGTCATCAGAGCTAGTTAGTAATGAGCCTAAGCTACAGCCAAGCATTTATAATTAATAATAAGTCTCTGTGTGGTTATTTGGGAGCAGCTGGCATGACAGAAACTTCCACCTACAAATGGTGCCCACTGTTGGGCAATATAGATCCACATAAGATCCAAGAAAGCTTAAAAAGGTTTTAAACACAGAAAACCAGAGCCAAATGGCGTTTTCTAGTCTCATGTCTTGCATGCCAGCCACATAACAGAGATGCATCTCCAGGCACCATCCACCACTACATACAGTGACATACAGTGCCTATGTCTGACATAACAATTTAAGATTTGTCTTAGGTGATCAAAGAATAATACAGATGCTCAATAAAAACAAATTTAGACAGAATAAACCTCTAAACATGTTACAGTGTGTTTAAAAATATACATAGGCTTGGGAGAGAAAAGAAAAAAGAGTACATATACAGTCATAGACTAAAAATAGTTTAAAAATAATAAACCTTTTAAAGAGAAAAGTGAAAAAAGGTCACATAGAGATGGAAAATACACAGGGAGTCTGGATCCTGTATGTTATTGTGTTATCTATTTGTGAAATTATTAAGGCCACTCCATGTAGTTAAAAGGGAGGTTTATTTTGTGGGGTAACTTACAAGTTAATGGGTAGTTTACAGAGTCTGGGAAAGGCGTAGCGCAGTCTGGCGGTGTTCTCTGGAGAACTCTGATCAGTCTACCTCCACATCCAGGGTCCAGGAAGCAAGAGAGCCAGTGCATCCAGATCTCGGGTCTTCAGGGCCCTCTCTTGGCCCCACCTTGTAGGCATGACAGTTACCGAAGCCTCAATGGGGGTTGGAACTTCCAGATCAAAGCTGGAATGGCTACCCACTACATAAGTGTTCTTAAATTATTGGTTTGTTTGTTTGTTTGTTTATTGGTTTTTGAGACAGGGTTTCTCTGTGTAACAGACCTGGCTGTCCTGGAATTCACTCTGTAGACCAGGATGGCCTTGAACTCACAGAGCTCCACCTGCCTCTGACTCCTGAGTGCTGGGATTAAAGATATGTGCCACCTCCACCCACCCTGCTAAGAGTTTTTAATTTTTGTAAACAGATAGGTGTCTGTTCCTTATCACAATGTTCTAAGATGGTGCACACAGTAAGCAGTTGCTGAAAGGAAGCAAGATATGCTGTTCCATGCTTCCTGTCCAGTCTTGCTCATCTTTTTCATACAAAGATATCATTTTATTTTGTTCTTATTCATCTCCCTCCACCCACTGCCTTCCCCTATTCCAACTATCTACCTCTTGCTGGTTCCCTACCCTCCAAAACAGCTCCCTCTTCCATTTTCATACCATATGTATCCTATTACTCCTTTTTCTGTCTGTCCCCTTCCTTTGAGATCTCTTCCTCCTTTCTCACTGTCTCTTTTCTACTCTATGACTGTGGTTTGAATGATAATAACCCCCATACACTCATGTATTTAAATATTTGGACCCTAGTTGGTAGAACTGTCTGGGAAAGGATTAGGAGGTATTGCCTTGTTGGAGGAGGTCTGTCACTAGGGATGGGCTTTGAGATTACAAAAGCCCATGCCAGACCCAGTCTCACACTCTCTGCCTTCAACTTTTGAGTAAGATGTAAAGTAAGCTCCAGCACTATGCCTGCCTGCTGCCTTTCTCTGCACTATGATGGTCATGAACTCACCCTTTTAAATTAAATGCTTTCTTTTATAAGTTGTTTAGTCATGATATCTGTTCAAAGCAACAACAAAAAAAGACCAATACACATTTAATTATATAGTCTATATTTCAGAGAAAACATGGTTCTCTGTTTCATTTTACTGAAAATACTCCTCCAAAGTTCCTGATTTCTTTTTTCTTTACAACTGAATAAAATTCCATTGTGTATATGTACTACTTTTCACTTATCTACTCATCTGCTGGTGGATATCTAGGGTATTCAATATTGTAATTATTGTCAATCATTCATCAATAACCAAAGATGTGTGAGTATCCCTGTGGCATGTTGACTTTGAGACCATCGGGTGTGTACCAAGGAATGGGATAGCTGGGTCATATGGTTGTTGCATTTTCAGTATTTGTAGAAATTTCTGTCCTGCTGTACCAGTTAAAATAACCACTAGTGGAAATAAAGGCTCCACTTTCCCCACATCCTCCCCACAATGATATTTGTTGTTATTGGTGTTCTTGGTGGTTGCCATTTAGACTAACACGAGAAGGAATCTTAAGGAAATTTAATTTTTCATTCCCTGCTGACAAAGCATGGTGAATACTTTTTATAGTGTTTGGTTATTTGTATTATTTTCTTTTGAGAATTTTCTATTCAGTTCATTAATCCATTTATTGATTGGGTGATTGGGAAAGTTGGTGTTCAGCTTTTGCAGTTCTTTATATAGTCTATATAATAATCCCCTGTCTGATTGTCTGATGTGTAGTGGCAGGGTTCTTCTCCCCATCCTCTATTTTTAGGCTGTTTCTTCACTCACATTTCCTTTGCTGTTTAGAAGCTTTTCTCATATCATGCAATGTCTTCTGTCCATTTTTTTTTTAGTTATTTTCCGTGTTAAAATCTTTTGTAGAAAGTCTTTCTTATGCTGATAGTTGAAGTATTTTCTCTCCTCCAGTAGTTTTAAAGTTTCAGGTCTTACATTTAGTTCCTAGATGGATTGTGTGTGTGTGTGTGTGTGTGTGTGTGTGTGTGTGTGCATGTAGAGGCCAGAAGAAAACCTCAGGTGTCATCCCTCAGACACGATCCATATTTTTATTTTTGAGAAGATCTCTTACTAGCCTGGAGCTCACCAAAGATATGAAGCTGTTTAATGAGCAGGCCCTAGATCTTTTGCCTCCATCTCCCAGTGCTGGTATCAAAGTCACACTCCACCATGCTTGGCATTTTTAATGTGGATTCTGGGGAGTCAGCTTAGGTCCTCATGATTGTAAGGTAAGCAACTTACCTACTGTGGTGGTTTGAAAGAAAATGGCCCCCAAAGAGACTGGTACTATTAGGAGGTGTGGCCTTGTTGAAGGAAGTGTGGCACTGTGGCACTGTGGAGGTGGGCTTTGAGGTCTCCAATGCTCAAGCTACTCCCCGTGAGACAGTTCACTTCCTGTTGCCTGCAAGATATAGAACTCTCAACTCCTTCTCCAGCACCATGTCTGCCTGCAGGCTGCCATGTCCTACCATGATGATAACAGACTGAACCTCTGAAACTGTAAGCAAGCTCCAAGTAAATGTTTTCCTTTAGAGAGTCGCCATGGTCATGGTGTCGCTCCACAGCAATGGAAACCCTAAGACACTCACTAAACTGTTTTCTCAGCCTGCCTTGATCTATTTTTCAGGCAGATTTTTCTACAAGATGAGAGATGTGGATCCCATTTCATTCTTCTACAGGGAGATACCCAGTTTTCCCAGCAGCACCTGCTAACCTTAGCTTCTTCTGTCCTGTGGATTCTTAAGTTTCGTCTTTTGATTTTATTGCAAAGTTCTTGGATATTGGATTAGACTCATTTTTTCCCTTATAGATATTTGGTTGTATTATTTCCTTAATAATATTCTCCACCTCTGATACTTCTTCTTCTGTTTATTCAGGTATGTTGGTGATGTTTTCCACTACTTTTCTTTTCTTTTTTTTTTTTGGCTCACTGACTTTTTCACTTCCAACACTGAACTCTGTACAAGTAGAGATCTTGTCTTCATATTTTCAAGACCTAAGTATTAATCATCTGCTGGAGAAATGGAGCTATGGGTCTCAAATAGACCCCAGAGAACCAGAGTTTAAAGGGAATCTCCAGCAGTGGGTGTCAAAAAAGAAGCTATTGTGGTTCCTGCATCCACTGACCACAGACCCAGGACTATCAAATTCCAGGGTTATTCTTACTAAAGATCTGCTTTCCAGAGACTATGAGTGAGTTCCTGGCCCTATGCACTTCCCAGCCTAAGCTGAGCCTTCTGCTGCCTGTTCTTTGCAGCCTGTCAGCATCCAACCCTCCCCTCTACAACTGGTTCCCAGGGCAAGTTAAATTCAGGCTCCAGGTTCTATAGTTATTATCCTTTCAGGCCCTTCAGGTATATCAAATTCTAGTAACAGGTTCTCTATCAAAATGATGCCCAGATTTTTCTTAGTCAGAGTGGATTCCTTTCCACTGTTGACTCATCTACTGGAGCAAAGAGTGTCTCATCCAAACCCATAGCTGTTGGGGAGCTTTAGAGGACTGTGGCTTTCATGAAGCTGGGACTGCCAGTCTCTCTTAACAAATGACTGAGTTGACTTTTTCTGCTTCCCCACACCCTTCCTGGAGCAGCACACAACCTGTCCTGAGCTTGGCTGGCTTACTCTTCTCTCTGTCACCCTAATTCTCTGCACACCTCAGCTGCCCTGTCACTCACTGTGTTTGTGGATTTCTTAAGCTCTACTTCTTCTCTCTTAGAAACACAGCCTATTTTTTTTCTCATTCTACGTCATCTCCATCACTAAGTCACACTGAGGCAGTGTCTAGCAACCATCTGACCCAGAAGTACAGAAGATCCTTAATTACAATGAAAGTTCAATTTAGTTTTTCCATTTCATCTTTGTGATATTTCACATCTGATCTAAGAAACAATCCATTAATCTACATCATGAAGTTACTCCCCTACTTTTTTCTAACAATTTTACAATTTTAGCTATACTTACTTTTGTTTGCGTTTATGATACATTTTAAGTTAACTTTTGTACATTTTATTATTACCCCCTTATCAACAACAATTTAACTATAAATGTCAGAAATTATTTCTGGAATACTAAATCTATTCCACAGATCAATATTTATATCATTATACCAGTACCACACTGTCATCATTATACTTTGTGATAAGGTTTAAAATAGTGAAATGTGTGGCATTGTTAAAAAAAAATCTCCTCTGTACCCTTTGCATTTTTATTACTTTTTGAATCAGCTTAACAGCTTCTAAAACAACAATAACAAAAGACAACTAGAATTTCTAGAATAGTGAAGTGTATTGATCAGTATTGGCATCTTTAATAAAAGTGTTTTCCAAAGGATAAATGAGATATGTCTTTCCATTTATTTAAGTCTTCTTTGATTGAATTCCAACGAGCATTGTAGTTTTTTTGTTTGTTTGTAAATATTATTTGATAATTTCATACAACATATTTTGATCATATTCATCTCCCTCTCCTAACTCCTCCCACACATCCCTATACACCAAACTTCATTCTCTCTCTCCCTCCCTTTCTCTCTTTATCTCCCCCCACCCCCACCCCCACTGCTTCTTTCTTAAAAATTCATTGAGTTCAATTTGTGTTGATTGACTTCTTCTGAGCATTAGCCTGTCATGGAGTGTGGTCAGTCACTCCATTGAAGAAAAATGACTTTCCCTCTCCCAACAGCAATCAAATGTTAGTAGCTATTTAGCTAGGGATGGGACTTCCATTGTACCTCCCCTCCTCTGTTCTGGTATTTCTGGCTGGCTTGGGATTATGTAGGTCTTGTGCATGCTGTCCCAGTCTATTCATATATGCATCTGTCCTTTAGAGTCTTGAAAATACTGTTTTCTTGAAGTCATCCACTATCTCAAAGATATATCAACCTTTCTTATCCTCCTTCACATATATCCTTGAGCCTCAAAGGGAGGGATTTGATAGAGACCTCCCATTTAGGGCTAACATTCCAAAGTCTCTTCTTTCCTGCATGCTCATCAGTGTGGTCTTCTGTGTTAAATATCATCTACTGCAAAAAGTTTCTCTGATGAGGGTAGAGCAATGCCTTGATCGCTGGTGTTATCAGCCACTTTTCTACTATTGTGATAAAACACCATGATCAACTTTAAAAAAAAATAATAAAAAAGGGTTTGTTTGGGGTTTAGGGTTCCAGGAGGTTAGTGTCCATGATGACAGGGCAGAGGTAGCTGGCAACAGGTGATTAGCACAGCAGCTGAGAGTCACATCTTGAACCACAAGCAGAAAACAAGAGGGCCAACTCAAACTGGCATCTTTTGAAACCTTAAAGTCCAGTGACATGCTTCACCCAGCAAAGCCACACCTCCTAATCCAACCCAAACCACCACCAAGAGACCACTAAGTATTCAAATGCCTGAGATTTATTCAAACCACCATATGTGGGTACAGCAATAAGACATAAGACATTTTATTGCTATGTCCATTTAGCCCAATAATGTTTTTTCCTAAGGCCCATGACATCTAGGTTCAGATTCTTGGTCTCATTGGCAGTATCAAGGATGGATTCCATCTCCTGAAGGGCCTTAAGTCCAATCACTTTAAAAAGGAACAACCTGTCTGGCAAGATATGCCCACTAGTTCAATAGTGGCATGAATGTTATGGGTCTATCTTGCAAGATAGGTTGTTACTTTACCTCACAGCATTCATACCTGGGTGAGCCTGATGATTACTCTTCTCCTCCAGTAGTTTGTATAGCACCTTACATTAGCCAGAGCGAAGGAAGCTTCCAGCTGAGTGCCAGCAGGATTTCTCTCTCGGCTTCCTGCTCCCGTCACCATGCTTGTTGTTTGCTGCCATGTTGAACTCTATCCCTCTGGAACTGTAAGCCCAAATAAACTCCCCTTAACTCTATTAAAATGGTAGGTTTGTCTTGAATGATTGGCAAGTGACAAATCAGGCTTGCATTTCTAGGATCAATCCCACTTGGTAATTCCAAATAATCTTTTATATGTTGATACATTTGATTTTTTGGACTTGACTGAAGATTTTTGCATCTCATAAGGGATGTTGATCTATAGTTTTTCTGTAGCTTCTGTTTCTTGTCATTGTTGGAAATGGTATCAAGGTGACTCTAGCCTCAGAGAAAGATTTGCTAAGTGTTCCCTCCTGATGTGTTTTTTAAAAGTGTGAGAGACTATTGCTAATTCTGCTTAAACTCTTTGAGAATTAGTCAGAAAAACATTTTTTGTTATTATTTAAACTGTTTGGCTTAATGGCTCAGGCTTCTTGCTATCTAGTTCCTATATCTCAAATTAACCCATATCTATTAGTCTATAAGTTGCCACGTGGCTCGTGGCTTACCGGTACCTTACATCTCGCTTGTCATGGCGGCGGCTGGCAGCATCTATCCGACTCCGCCTTCCTGTTCCCCCAATTTTCCTCTCTGCTAGTCCCACCTATACTTCCTGCCTGGCTACTGGCCAATCAGCATTTTATTTATCAATCAAACATAGCAATATATATTTACAGCAAGCAGGACATCCCACAGCACTTCTCCTTTTCAATTTTTTCAAAAAGGAAGATTTTTAACATAGTAAAATTACATATAACAAAACAATTATGAGGCCTGAGATTTTCTATATTTTTTAATTATTGTTAATAAAACCTCCAACTATCAAACTATCCTGATTATCTATCTTTTCTCTTTTTAGGAATTTAATAATTTTTATCTTTCTAGGAATTCTTTCTAGAATTTCTAGAAATCCCCGTAATTCATCTAGGATGAATTAACTAATGTGTTGGCAAAGCAAATATTTTTATTTCTTTATAATCCTGTTTTAAGTTATGCAAGGTAGGCAGTGGTGTCTTTGGGGTTTTTAGTTAGTTTTTACAACACTAGTTTTAGCAATTTGAATTATTTCTCTTTTTTCTAGGTGGGGTAGATTTTTCACTTTGGTAGATTTTTCTAAAGTGCCACCCACAATTCAGGTGAGCTGTCCTGCATCACTCCCTACTTGGGTGATTCTAATTTATATCAAGTTGACATTAAAACAACCATAATGTTCACAGATTTGAAGTCTTCCCCTTCACAGACATCCACAGTTATCAATTTCCCTTGAAATTCTCCCTTCACTGTATCTCATGAGAGCTCAGATGCTTCTGTTCAACCTTCATATCTCACTTGATTTTCTAGTGGAACATTGTGGTTTATTCTGGAGGCAGCTGGCTGAGGGTTAGTTAGTTTCCTCACAGATTTTCTTCTTACTTTAACTTCTTCCCATTATGAAAAATAAATATAGTTATGGATAGCAAACCTACCTGTGTGGTCTAAATTCTTTTAGATTATGAAGGAATGTTTTATGTCCTTGCCATCTATTTTTGAACACTAGCTCAAATGTACTTGTGAAAACCACGTCCTTTGTGGTAGCGTGTTCTACAGGTAACTGTTAGGGCCAGTTGGCTTTGAGTCTACGTCTACTAGTATTGTACTAATCCTCTGCCTGACTCCAAGAAACAACTAACACTAGCACAAGTACCCAAATTGCCTAACGATTTTGAAAATTGTGTTTAAAGTGGCTCACTATAAAACATGATTGCTGATGTAAAAATGTTTGTTGGAATTATAATTTAATTGAGATGAACACAAATTGCATTCTTCACAATCTTAAACAGTAGGTGGGAGTAATGTCAGTTTATTTGGCCAGGAAATCAATTTAACAAGTTTAACCACTCATCTCATGAGAAAATAAACATGAATATTTTTGTACTCTTACTTCACATTCCATAATGAATAATTGAAAGGAAGGACAAAATCTATTACTGATGTTTAAAATAAAAATCATTAAACAAGTCTAATGTCTAAACACTGATCATAATTATGGAGATTCATATATATGGTTTTGAGATATTAGCTGATATAAGAACTCTTTTTCTTAAAGATATAGCACGCTTGAAACAGTTTAAATTGTGTGTTTATTTTGTGAATTTAATAAGCCTTCTGCTTTGTATAGCCATTTATTTATCCTATTGGGACAACAGAGCAAAGTCTTGATAACTTAAGGATCCTAAGAATCTAACATCGTCTCACTGCCCAGAGATAAGGTAAGGTTTCACAGAGCTAGGGTAAGGGGTAAAGGCTTATCTGATCACAGCCCCACAAATACTCAACCGCAGAGCAAAACAATGCACGCAGTAATACAAAAATCCACAGGTCTATTCGGCATGGCCCTGCCAGGTCCCAGGTTTGGGCCATCTACAGTGGAGATATTCTAGAGCAGTGGTTCTCAGCCTTCCTAATGCTGTGCCCCTTTAATACAGTTCCTCATGTTGTGACCCCTCCCAACTATAAAATTATTTCATTGCTACTTCATAACTGTAATTTTGCTACTGTTATGAATCGTAATGTAAGTATCTGTGACCCCCAAAGGGATCATGACCCACAGGTTGAGAACCGCTATTCTAGATGCATTTTCTTTCCCTGATCTGACTGTAGCTGGGAGGTTGCAATGGGTAGTGAGTGGAGACTGATGCTTAAATGAAAAGCTGAATGTGGGGAAGATTCAGAATCTAAGAAGGGGAGCAATCGCACTCAGAAGAGCTGCAGCTGGCCTCAGAGAAGGCAAAGGTTTTTAGCGCTTTGTGATTTCAAAACTTAACCAGAAGAGGGCGCCACGCAGAGACAAAGGGAGGCATGGTCTGTGCACCCTTTTGATACTTCCTGAACCAATCTCCTTAACTTTTCCCCAGTCCACACTCAACTCTGTACTGTTCCTTAGGGAAACACTTAAGTCTCTAAAGAACTTACACTTATCATTCTCATAAGGAAACAGAGTAGCCCGTTAAATCTTAAGTACACTGGTTGAGGTCCACTCTTCAGGTTTTCAGAGCTAACGATGAACACCCTTGAAACTGGTGGATAGGCAGTCGCCCATGGTTTAGTTATTCTACAAAATAATGATGCACTGCTTAGCTTTTGTCAACTTGACACAGACTAGAGTCACCTGGGAAGAGAGAACCTCAACTGAAGAATTGCCTCCATCAGACTGGCCTGTGGGCAAGCCTGTGGAGCATTTTTCTTGATTGATAATGGCTATGGAATGGCCCAGCCCACTGTGGGCGGTGTCACTCTGGCTTCCCTCAGTCGTGGGCTACAATCTATAAACGAAAACAATCTTTCCTTCGTAAGTTTCTTTCAGTCGTGGTGTTTATGACAGCAGCAGAGAGCACACTGGGACTAGAGCATTAGAATCACTCTGTCAGGGTAAAACTTTCTAGAAACGAACCATCAGGATATGACTGCCCAGACATAACGCATTTTTTAAGTCTTTGAAACTACTGGAACAGTTTAGAAATCACCGACATGGAAAGAATATTAAAAATGTAATTCGCTTCCTCGGTTTTATTGCCCTGGTTTATTTTCTGCATTTTAGTATGCCTGAGTGATTTGTGACTCTTGTTGGCAGTTGTAACATTCAGTGCTGTCTACACAGCTTATGGGAGAAGGAGCTTGTCTGTGAATTTACTCCGAGGTCAGCTATAAAGAATGACTTTAGAAATAACCTTGAGAAGTGGGACCCTACCAGAACAGTGACTATAGAACAGGTAAATGACTTACAGGAATTAAGGACTTTATCAGTAACATGTAAAGACAACTGCAAACTTGCAAAGATATATAGATTTAGGAAGCTATATAAACCTACATAGACAATAGGTTAATAAGGAAAGTTTAATGATGACTTGGAGATTTAGAAACTAGGGCTTATAGTCTTGCCTCTACTTTCAAGAGAAGGCATTGGAAAATTTTTATTTGAATTTTTCATTAAGATATTTTAGGTTTCTCAGTTGATAGGGCATGGTACTTAAGTGAATCCTTCCAGGAATTACTTTCAAAAATTCCTATTCACAAGAATTCTCTCTCTCTCTCTCTCTCTCTCTCTCTCTCTCTCTCTCTCTCTCTCTCTCTCTCTCTCTCTCTGTCTCTCTCTCTCTCTCTCTCGCTCTCTCGCTCTCTCGCTCTCTCGCTCTCTCTCCTCTCTCTCTCTCTCTCTCTCTCTCTCTCTCTCTCTCTCTCTCTCTCTCTCTCTCTCTCACACACACACACACACACACACACACACACACACACACACACATACACACACAGTGTTGATTCCTTGCATTCAAGGCATACAAAGAAGCAAACTAGTGCTTTTATAACAGACTAAGCTACACAGTAAGATTCCACTCTTTTGGTAATTTGCCTCTGCTAAGATACCTTTTAATTTTTTATCAACTGTTTATTGAGTGTTCCTGGTATTTGAAAGCAATTAAATCCTCATGAATGCCAGGATGATTTATCTGTATATTTCCCAACCTTTTTCAGAATCTCTTAATGGTAATGTATCAGTGTCTCCATTTTCTTTTTCAAAAGGGGTGAGCTTTCACAGCAGGATTACAAAATAATTCTCAGCGTGCCTTCCTGACTATCACCGTGTACAACAGGAGAGAGGAAGGTGGCTAAGTGGGAAGCTAACAAGGGGGAAGACGGCAGAATGTAGCTCATGCCAGAAGATCACAGTTTCTGAACATAAGTAATAAAGGAAATTAAAAGTGAAGTGCTTCTTTGATCCAACACTTATTTGAATTTTCCCAGGTGGTGACATGCTTCCCTCTACAAGAGTAAATTGTTTCTTATGAGAGGTATTGGTTCTGGCAGAGTTATTTCTTGTACAGAAAAACAAAACAAAACAAAACTACATTGATAGCCAGGCTGTAGTATTCAAGAGGCAGAGCATCAAAGGGCAGAAATCTCAGGAACAAAAATGTAAAGACACGGCTACTATCTTTAAAGGATCTCTTTAGGCCAATCACATAATACCTCTTTGCTTAGTTTCTTTTTCTGGAGAGTAACCTATTTCCTATCTATTTCATTTTTCAAGGCTCAGGAGTGAGAACTCAGATGATAATGCTCTTTCTACTTACCATTTATAAGGAACTGCAAATAGGAGTGTGCGTGCGCATGCATGCATGCATACACACACACACACACACACACACACACACACCCCTAGAGGTTCACAGATCAAAACAAATCTCTCCAAGAGCTTGGCCATAGCTTCTCAGTGTTGTTATTGCTGCTGAATTGCTTCCAGGTTGTTTGAAAAGCAACCTATTAGCATCTGGATTATCAGCAGGGTTTTTTTTGCAACATCAGTTAATAACGCATCTGTTAGTTGCCTATTTGGAAACTATACTAAAGATGTGTGCTGGCTCCTTTGTGATAGTGTCTATTTAAGGAGGCTGGATCAGTTCAGGCTCACATGTATCTTTGGCAAAGCTACATGGAAAGATCACACAGCTCAGCTAAAGAGCTGCTGGTTGTATTCTAGGAGTATTGTAGTTTTTGCAGTGTCCTTAGTTGGCCAATGAAACAAGAAAGGCATTTCCTAGCTAAGATCCACTTGTCTCCTTTAAAATGCACACAGTGATTCACCAAAGTGATTTCTAATACTTGAGCTTTACCATCTGACCTGTGCTCTGGCTCCAGTTCCATGAACTATCTGAAAAATTAGAATGCTAAACAGCTAACCTTCACGATGTGACTGGAGTCTGATTGTTCTTAAGAAATAAAGAAAGCAGGATCAGTAAATAGGTTTTTATGTCAAAACTAGAAGGAAAACACATCACTTCTACCACTGTTGCCACTACAATTCCCTTGTCCAAGACTCCACTGGGGTTCACTGCCATGTTTTTGGGCTATGGAGCAATGAATTAGGCTGTTCATAACAGACATTCAAAAATATTTATGCAACAATGAACCTAATAAATATATCCTGTAAGCACCAATGCTGATTTGACACAAAGAACACACTCCACAGACATTAACACTTTTGAGATGTAGAATATGTTCCACAAATGCTCCACACTTACTGCACATATGTCCAGCTATGTTTTCTGTGATCTTTATGGTATGGCTTTTCCTTCTGCTGCCTGCAGATCAAGATATAGAACTCTCAGCTCATTCTCCAGTACCATGTCTGCCTGCATGCCACCATGTTTCCCACCATGACAAAAACAGACGAAACCTCTGAGCTGTAAGCCAGCCCCGATGAAATGTTTTCCTTTAGAAGAGTTGCCCTGGTCATGGTGTCTCTTCACAGCAATAGAAACGCCAACTAAGACAAGCATGCATCACCCCCATTATCATTTATGTCTCCTCCCTACCATCTGGCTCCCTCAGGTGGATGACAGCACATGTCAACACAACTCGTTGTCTCAAAGATGAGTTGTGAAACAAAACTACAGTAAATAAAACAGCTAGTTATCTGTCCCTTTGCTGTGACAAAGTCTCTGACAAAAATAAGGAAAATGAAAGGAAGGGTTTCTTTGGACTTGTGGGATACAATCCATCATGGCAGAGGGTATGGTGACTAGAGCAGGACAGCGCTGGTCATATTATATCCTATTGCTGCCTGTGGGGGCTGGCCTCCAGTAGGACAGGGCTCAAAAGGAATCCACAGAGTCAGTGTGTACTCTGACTTTTTTGTCTGAGAGGGTTAGGGAAAAGACACTCACACACTCTCTTGATGGTTTCCTTCTTTATTCTTCTTCTGTATTCTCTGTTCTTTGTTTTCCTGGTGATTTCCTTCTCTCATTCTTGATGTTTTCCTTCTCCTCTATCTTTATTCTTGATGTTCTTCTTCTAACTCTATCTTTATTCTTGATGTTTTCCTTCTAACTTTATCTTTATTCTTGATGTTTTCCTTCTCCTCTATCTTTATTCTTGATGTTTTCCCTCTAACACCCTCTAACTCTTTCATTCTTAATGTTTTCCTTTAAATTCATTTTAACTCTATCTTTATTCTTTCCCTTACAGCTTATATACCCCAGCAAAATCTTTCACGCACTATAAAGATTATAATGTGGTTACATTCTGTTTTTCAAGTGAATGATTACAGTGAATACAAGTAAAAAACAACATCTTTTCCATATCCCTTACATGATCAAACATTTTACATAATTCATGTGAAAAACAAATTATCCCAAGAACCCACATACTTTCATACCCAAGCAACTTGTTATAGATTAACAGTGTGCAAACAAGCAGAATATTCTTTTACTAGCAGGCTGCATTTTGAGGTTACAAGGAAAGGACCAATCACTTTATTACTTATCTTGAAAGGTAATCTTATAAGGAATTTTAAAGGAATCAGAAATCTAAACCTTTATATATGAAAAAGAATCAGTCTGCTCTACTTTAAATCTTTAGGATGCATACCCACTCACTAATAGTTTTGTGTATCAAGAGATTGAAAGCAGAAATGGGTATAAGGAATTAATTATCACTTTTGGTCATCAACCAATCCTAGCAAGAAAGGCATGTCAGCTAATGATAATTGTGCTGCTTTGTTCTTGTTCCCTGACCTTAACGAGTTCCTCATTCAACTATGTGCCTTTGTAAAACTTTAGATTATCTTCTTGGGTTTTTCATCTCAAAGATACTTAACAAAAACATCTTAGTCTAACTTTAAGTTATTTTCAAAGTTTTGTTTCAGCTATGATGTACTACAAAACCTGTCAATACATCTCCCAACATTAAGGCTAAAAGAATTAAGCCAGCTGGGTTACTGGGACTCAATTGTTTTTCCTAATTATTAACCTAAGCCACAGTCTGTACAGCTCCTCAGTAGAAACTCATATGTTCTAGCTGTGTGACAGTTCTTTGTTTTATTTTTATTCATCCAAACTCTATTTAAACTAACATTATTATTATCAATTTGAAAGTATAGCTTAGGAAGAAATCATCTTCATAATAGTACACAGGTAAAAATGCCCAGTAGAATGGGATGCTTCCATGAGATAAACACACTACATTACAGGCAGTGGGGATCTCCCCACACCCATTCACACTGTACCAGATACCAGAGAAAGATGGCAGCGGCAAACATGTAAAGGCACAGCAGAAGCAAAAGACATTCTGGAGTCTGTGGTCTCTGGGCCTTGCCTATCCAAGATTCGCCCATTAGGGATTCACCTCCTGGTAGACTGACACCCTGAAATCAACTGCCATCTGCTGCTCTTCTGACATGGCCACTGGCAATATCCACAGTTGGGAAGCAGAGAGTGAACAGGAAATGGGGCTGGATTGTGAAACATCAAGGGTCACCCTCCATGGTTTCATAATCTTCCCAAGCAGCACCACCAAAAAGAGACCCAGTATTCACACACATGAGCATGGGAGCTAGGCAAATGGCTCACTGGATAAGAGTCTTTACTGTGCAAGTATGAGGACCAGAGTTTGAATGCCAGCACCCAGGTCAAAAGCCAGGTGTGCCCGGGTGTTTGTAGTCCTAGCACTGTTGTGGGTAAAGCCATAAAGATCACTGGGACATCAGTGATCAGGGAAAGATCTTGTCTCAAAGGAATAAGGCAGTGAGTGACAGACCAGGGCATCTGACTTCTCTGGCCTCCACACCCACCCATGTGTACCTCCATACCCATGTATACACTATATGCATGCACCACACGTGCTTACACACACACACACACACACACACACACACACACACACACACCCCAAACAGAAAAAATAAGCACATGAGTACAGAGGGAGCATTTCACACTCAAACCAGAACACCAGCACACCTTAACAATGAGCAAGAAACAAACTCTTGAGCCTTCTTGCTCTCTTGCCATCTGTGCCAGATTAATCAGAATCAAGCCAGCACATTTCCTCTTCATGTTCTCTTGAACACAAACATGGCTGCAGTTCATCAAGTTCCTTGTTCAGCAACTTTGATCAGAAATCAAATGTAATTACCAATCAGGGGGCCACTGCAAGCTCACTGTGGACACAGAAAGGGGCTTTCCACAGTTGAGAACTGTAGTATTTCTAGGTCTTTTCCATACACAAAATACCTCTGCAGTCCCTTAAAGAAACACAGTCCTAATTTGTATGTCATGAGATAAACAGCTTTGTTTGTTAGTACATTTCCCATTTGCACATATATTTATCTGCAAGGAATAAGTTGTAATAATCGATATATGTTTGCCTTCATTGATTGGAAGATAAAAGTCTATTAAAGATAACCCCCAATCAGTCAGACATCATAGGTTAACAGTTAAAGGGAGCGTCTCCTTGCCAGGCTTCAGGCACAGCTGAATATTATGTCCGTGTTCACTCAGAAGATATTAATCGCACTGCTATTTAAACAGATTTATTTTATATAAGTGAGTGTTTTGCCTATATGTATATCTGCACCACATGCATAGCTAGTGCTCACCGAGGCCAGAAGAGGGCATCAGATCCTCTGGAACCGGAGTTACACAGACAGTTATGAGCCACCATGTGGGTGTGAGGAATCAAACCTAGGTTCTCTACAAGAGCAGTCTGTACTTTTAACCACTGAGCCTTCTCTCCAGGCCCCAAACAGAAAGTTTTCAAAATTAACTTTTATTGAGTTTGTTCTCAATAAAATTAGGGTAATATCCTAATGTACCTAGTGTATTCTGAATACTGTCATCCCACCCAACTGTTCCCATCTCTCTCCCACCATTATTCCTTCCCACTTCATACATGCAAGTCTCTTTTCACATTTGTGTTCTTTTGTTTTATCTTGATATCCACTGAGTTTCACCAGGGTCATCTATGAAATATGGGTTTGAAATGATCTACTGGGGCCTTAGGGAGCCTCAGTGAGTAGAAAGCTGAAGACAATGACTGCCTCTCCCCATGTGTCTCAGTTAGGGTTTCTATTGCTGTGAAGAAACACCACGACCATGGCAACTCTTATAAAGGAAAAACATTTAATTGTTGTAGCTCGTTTATAGTTCAGAGGTTTAGTCCATTATCATCATGAGGGAACATGGCAGCATGCAGATAGACATGGTACTGGAGAAACAGCTCAGAGTCCTACATCTTAACCTCTAGGCAACAGGAAGTGATCTGCCTCACTGGGTGTTGCTTGAGCATACATGAGACCTCAAAGTCCACCTCTGCAGTGACATACTTCCTGCAAAAAGACCATATCTACTCCAATAAGGCCATACCTCCTAATAGTGTCACTTCCTTTGGGGGCCATTTCCTTTCAAACTACCACACCCAAGTCCAACTGTAGCCAATAATTCAGCAGGGAAGAATGGAGTTCTGTTGGCCCCATTCCATCGATTATTGATTGTTGACAGGCTCAGTCTTACACCCATTGCCAGGAGGTGCTGATGCTGCTGTGGTACTATGATTGTATTGGCTATACCACGTCCAAGGGACAATCTTTCATGGCCTTCCTCCCTCTTTTCTGGCTCTTACAGTCTTTCTGCACCCTCTTCCATGATGTTCCATAAAATTAATATAAAGAATTATTATGCCATCATATGATGACAACCATCAAGTTAGGCACAGAACTATGAAGAGTGCCTTAAGGAAACTATCCAAAGAAGACAAACTCCACTGAGGACAGAGCAGATGTGTGGAGGATTTTCCTGGTTGCATAGTCCATTCTCCAGGCAGCAGAGGCAAAACAGTAGAATGCAGGAGAGATTGCTGAAGGCAGACACACAAGGGCATGCAGAGCTGAAAACAGGCTACCTAAATGCATTGTTTTTAATTCCTTTTACTTACCAACATCTACTAAGTGCTTATTGTTTATCAGACGTTAGACTCTAGACTCTGCTCTCATGAAGGGTGCACCATCACCATTTGTTAATCAGATAAGGATTAATTGCTATTGTGGCAACTGTGAAAGCAGTACTGGTTTAAAGGATGCAGATAAGCAAGTGAAAGTAGTGTTTGGGGTCAGAAAAATGTGCGCTAGAAACCAACATTTCGGCCACATCCTGATGAATGGTGAAAGCCATTTAGCCCACCAAAACACTATTTCTACTTTATTTCTAGACACTATGACTACTTTATTTCTTCATCCTCAAATTTTTTTCTTTGAAATTTTACTTGTTTTCAAATGACAACATATACATTCAAATAGTTCTTTTCAGTGGCGTGTAGCAACACATGAATGGATACTATGTTACAACGGTGCTAATTGTGTCCATAACATTATATCCTTTTCTACCCTTCTTACCTGGTTTGGTAGCTAAGTCTAGCAGGGTAGCAGAGGGCCATAAACTAGCCATGTAACCAACCTCCAAGCCCACATCTAGCACATCCTAAAGCCAAGCAGGATCCTTCTGATTAGCTGAAGCTACTTGGCTTCCCAGAAGCATATCTGTAGGATATAAGCCAGGAGCTCCTTGTGGCTGGAGTTATGTACTTGAGGAAACCATTTAAAAAAAAATGTCAACATGCAGAGAGGAAAGAAAGCAAATACTAAGTAAAAGAAAACCAAGAATGAGAGCCAAGAGGGGCAAGAAGGAAGAAAGGGAATACAGTAGCCTAGCCCTGCAGGTGACCACTCCTGAGGTCAGGCCAGCCTGGTCTCTTGTTGTCCCCAAAGTCCTGATTAACCAGTCTCAGATATATCTGGCTATCCAGATTCCAGTTGGCTGAATCACTGGTGGAATGCATTAACATTTTCAAACTTAATTTAGTATCCCACATATGGTAGGAACCTAACAAATGTTTGTTAAACAATAAAGGTTTTGCACAGTACACAGCAAACAAGGGGCTTGGGGTTAGCAGCCATGGAAATAATCGACCGACATTATCTGGAAAGCCTCAGAAAGCTGGACAGGAACTGGTTTGGAAATAGCAAGTGCATCACGGCTGCAGACTGTAACTTAATTTTCCGGGATGAGAAATGTTTGAACTCAGGTTTATTTAATAAGCACCCTATCATAATATATCTTCTGAAAGCCATCTTCCTGTTCCTGTGTTTTTCTCCCTCTTCCTGTACTGATGTGTTAGTAAACTCCATTTGCCCTTCTTCCTGTCTGGTGATTCAGCTACTGTGGAACATCATTTGGAAGTTAAAAAAAAAAAAAAAAAAAAAGAGGGGTTGGGAGAGTCGTCATCTCTCCCCAGGTCTGTGAATGTATCTTCACTGTTCTATGGGTCCAAATATTATTATTTTAATAAACCAGCAGTCTATGCAATCATGAAAGGGAGACAGTATTACAGTATTAGTGTGCCCCCTGCATAATTAAAGGCAGGTGGAAGGGGAAGGTGGGCTGAAGAGTTAGTAACCTAACCGCCTCAGGTGGGCTGAGGGACTCCAAACAGGAAAGGTGCTAACAGATTCTGCAGGATGTCAGCTCCAGGAAGCTGCTGTTGAGATGAACAGTATCTACCACTTGAAGCTGAAGGGGAGCAGCCCTGCAGATGGACCCTTCCAAACCCAAGTTCCTGGTCTGCCCTATGAACCCAAGTCCCCTGCCCTATGTTGCAGTCTCCACCCCTGCAGAGAGTACCATGAGCAACAACATGTGCATCCGTACCAGCCGCTTGCTCGGCACAACTCTTACATGATTTAGAAATGGTTTTAAAGACCCAGGGCTCAGACAGTTCCCTAGCAGGAACACAGAGGAAAGAGCCTCTAGGTAGACCAGTGTACTTTTCACTGGAACGTTTAAGATGGCTGACTTCCTAGTTCGCCTTCTCTAAGACAAAGACGCCATGGGCTTCCTCCCCTCTCCATGGAGAGAACTGTTGAGGTTAGGGAACTTTCAAATCTCCCACTGGAGAGCTCGTGTGTTGGAAGCCAAACAGCTTCCCTGTCACTGTCTGAATTATCCAATCTCCTGTGGCAGCCCAATTCAAGGGGAGAAAAGAGCAAGTCCTTTCCCTAAACATGAAACAAAAACCCACTGCCCTCTGAGCAGACTGTGACATCAGCTCTGATATGATACCATCCCACCTAGGGGACTTGTCTCTTTATGAGCTTCTCTCTCTCTCTCTCTCTCTCTCTCTCTCTCTCTCTCTCTCTCTCTCTCTCTCTCTCTCCCTCTCCCTCTCCCCCTCCCCCTTCCCTTCCCCCTCCCTCTGTCTTTCTCTCTCATCTTTTCCCTTTCAATAAAATCTGGCTGAGTGTTGAGACCTTTGCTTTTCCTGTCTTCTTATTCCTTTCAGTGGGAAGAAAAAGAACCGCAGCCCTAGAGGACATCATCCTTGACCCCCAGTTTAGTAGTGTTGAGGTTGTGGAACCTTGAAAAGGCAAGGCTGAAGGGAAGTCATAAGGGTACTACTGGGTTCCAACCTCATGAGTGGATTCCTGCCCATTTCAAGGGCCATACTGATTTCAGGTACGTGAATTCAGTTGGACAAGAACGGATTTTTCTAAAGAGTGAGTCTGGCTCATCTGTGCTGTTCTTCTTGTCTTGCCAAGTGGTTCTTCCACACACATGCTCCACCATGGGGTCAGATGCAGAACTGGAAGCTGAAAATACTCCTTTTTCATATCAAGTACCCAGCGTTCAATATTTTGTTATAGCAAAAGAAAGTTAATATATTCGTCTATAAAATGAGGTTAGTAATAACAACTTATTTGATTGGTTAAGTAAAAGTACTAACAACCTATTTGGAAGTTTTTAAAAAATGAGATTGTCATGGGCTGGAGAGATGGCTCAGAGGTTAAGAGCACTGGCTACTCTTCTAGAGGTCTTGAGTTTAATTCCCAGCAACCACATGGTGGCTCACAACCATCTATAATGAGATCTGGTGCCCTCATTATTGATGGTTGTGAGCCATCATGTGGTTGCTGGGAAATACACTCAGGACCTCTGGAAGAGTAGGCAGTGCTCTTAACTGCTGAGCCATATCTCCAGCCCCAAAGAGCCAAACATTTTGTCAGTCAACATTTCAGCCAACAGCTGGATGCTAAACATGATACTCTAAGCTGCCTAGAGTTGTGGGAACCTTGTCAAATATTGCCTCCATGGTTATCAAGCTTCATCTTCTGATTTACTTTGTTATTCTTATATTGTTAATTTTTAAAAGATTTTCCAATTGCTTTTCCTCCTGTTTCAATCTTCAGATGAGTTGTTTTTTGTTTTTTTTTGTTTTTTGTTTTGTTTTGTTTTTTCACTTCAGAATGGGTTTTCTATTGTAGTCCCCAAAGTTCTGATTAACCAATCTTGGATATTTCTGACTATCCAGATTCCAACCAGCTGAATCACTGGTGGAATGCATTAACATTTTCAAACTTAATTTAGTATCCCACACATGGTAGGAACATAACAAATATTTGTTAAACAAGAAAGGTTTTGAACAATACACAAAGTTCTTGGAGAACTTTTCTGTTTTCTTTTTGGAATATCTACTTCAAAAGCACAAAGTTTGGTTCTGTCTTACCTTCTTCCTATCATTTTCCTCTTTGTTTATACTCAAAAATTTGTCTGTACTTTCCTCTTTCTCTTCATTTGGTGTGAGAATTTTACCTTTCTCTTTCATACCAGGGATTTGAGTGAGTCAGTTATAGTTATAGTACTCAGGGTGCTTCCCATTAGTTTTTCCATTACATGGTGGCGTTATAGAGGAGATAGGTTCATTCTGGCTTCCTCAATTTCCTGTGTCATCCTATTCTATTGATTCCTCAGGATGTCCAGCTTAGCCTAATTCATATTGTACTAACTCCTTCCAGCACCATTTAAAATTTTTCTGTGTTTTCTTCTTTATATATATAAATATATATGTATGTATATGTGTGTGTGTTTGTGTATGCATGTATATGTATATACAGTATATGTGTGTGTGTGTGTGTATATATATATATATATATATATATATATATATATATATATATATACTCACATATACTTTAGATGCTTTGCACAGTTCCCATATCATTTCATATAAATCATGTAATGTCTGATGTATCTAGTACTGCTACTCTGAACATCTGTTTCATGTTTTCTGGTCTTGCGTGGGTCAGTTCTCTTTGCACTTCGTTTGAACTATGGTTTGAGAAGGAAGAGTGCTTGGTGATCTTTCAGCTTGGCTTCATGGCTAGATGAATTCTGTGAGGTCCCCAGCTACATTCTCCTAAAATTTTATTAGCTATTCCTTGGCCTGGGGGAGGTATTCTCTGTTTCTTGGGGAAGACCTTTAACCTCAGGCTTTGGTACCCAGACTCCATCAGATTCAGTCAATATTGGTTCTCAAGTTTGCCCATGCTGCTCTTCTCTCCTCCAAGATTCTTCTATTCTACCAAAACAGAAGAGATCTTCCTAGGTCCTCTTCTGAGTTGAATGCAGGATAAAAGTTATCAGAATTTGCCTGACCCCTTTTCTTTCCATTGAACTGACTTTGTGTAGCTGGTGCCCAGTTAGGCAATCATAAGAAAAGGCACATGTTTTCTTTCTTTCCAGTGGTTTATTTATTTATTTATTTATTTATTTATTTATTTATTTGTTTGTTTATTATATTTTATAGTTATATAAAATATAAATGTTTATATATGTATTCAAATTATATTTCTTTCAAATATATATATACTTTAAAAAAATCTGTCTCATAAGTAATTGCCAATTTCTGGAGCAGTTTCTGAGGGTAAATTGTTACAGCATTTGTTGATTTGTTTTAATGAATGAGCATGTCTTTTCTCATTCAATTAAGTTATTAGGAAGAAATTCCATGCTCCAACCTCACTCCATCATTTTTGCTCGGGCATTAGCACCAGAAAATAAAATTACCCTATACCCATTGTGTTCTTATTTTCTGTTGATTAAGCATGCAACATCTATTTATGGAACACTTATTTGACCCAAAGAATTCCATTCATACTTCTTTAGACCAAAGGAGAAAAAGATTTCCATGTCATAAAAATGGATTGATCTCTTCCTCCAAACTCTCCAAACTACAGAATCCAGAACTTTTGATTTTATGCTTTGGTACCTCACGAACTCTCAAGCTTCCTAGTCATCCTTCACATCACAAGCCATGACTGGTACTTCCCCTTATCCTCTCCAAAAGCTTTAACAAATGCAAAAGGGTCTCCATACCAGATACAAAAGCTATTCATAGTCAAAGAGCAGTGAAAGGAATGCCCCAAATAATCAAGTGATGGGAGCCCTGGAGAGACTGCTCGCTTCCGGTGGGGCCTCTTAGAAAAGAAGAGAGCCAATGGAGATGCAATTTCTTAACTCAGCAGCATCAGTGGCTTGTTTATCCCTTCAATGCTCAACTCTCAGAAGCATCCCTTTGTCCCCTGCAAACATTTAGGAGTAGTAACCAGAACTGACATGATCTCATTATCCCCTAAGGCCTTGTCTACCCTGGGTATTGGTCGGAGAAGGTGACATGACCATTAGCTTTGTGTCTTGCTTGTGTAAAGGGGATTGTCAGTAATGAACATGACTGGCAGTCTCTTCATTTCCCAGTGAGCGGGTCTGGAGATGTTGTCAAGCAACATAGCACTTTCCAAATTGAGTTCTGCCAAGCATGTAGCAGGGTGCATGCCTTGTCTGTAAAACTGGAATGTTTGTGAAGCAGAGGGAAATATAGCATCTGTACTTTAAACTAAACTAAAATAAAATAAAATTGCATAGCAATTTCTCACTATTGATTATATTTAAGGAAAAGCGTTATCTATTACACTGTTTTTGCTAATACCTAGTTGCACACTACAGTGATCCCCAAACTCCTCTTTAAGAGACAGTTCTCTATGTCAAGGCTTACCTTGGTGTCCTCTCTTGCTTTGGCATTTTTAATGGTATTTTAAACCTAATGACTAACTGAGGCCCTGGTATATGTATGTGTCTTCATGAGGTGCTACTGTGCCTCAACTGAGATTCTTCTCTCTAGGAATGAATACATACTGATGGATCTTGAAAAATGGGACGTGATTTGTCATCTTTTAAGTCAGCCAAATGAAATGTCTTCTTTTGTTAGACACATAACCAGAGGAGAGCTGAGGTTCTCCAGATAGAAGGGATTTAGGATTTCCAGGTCCTGTGTCAACATTTTGTTTCAAGATATTCAAAGAATTAACTGCAAAGTTTTATATTTTGTTCTTTGAATTGGTCTTGAGGTTGCATGAGAACGGATATCAACTCCTACCCTGTCCCATGGGGGGGGGGGGCCCAATGGGTTTTTTTTTTTTTTGTGTGTGTGTGTGTGTGTGTGTGTGTGTGTGTGTGTGTATTATGTGCCTTTCGTGTGTGTGTGTGTGTGTGTGTGTGTGTTATATAGGCCAGAAGATGGCATCAGATCCCCTGAAGCTACACAGGTCCTCTAGAAGAATAAGACATGCTTTTAATCACTGAGCCATCTCTTCGGCCCCTCGTGAGATAATTTTTAATCCTGCCTTATAGCCTAATGCCAGAGTATCTAATCTAAATATATCTCTCCCATGAAATGTGTATGTACTGAGAGGCTATCCTCTTACCTCTGTTCTATTTTTTCCTACTAAACCAGTCTTTAGAAGACTCTTAAGCAGGACAGACATCATTTTCGATGTGTCAGTCAGATAAAACTCAACCACACTCCTCAAATAACAGGTGCAGTTTGTTACTTCCAAGTCCTAGAGAGAGAAGACCTTCCTTGCTGGGCCAGTGAGGGGAAAGGAGCCATCTAGCACACGCATGGTCAACCAGTGAGCAGAGAACCTCATGTGGGGATACCTAGGAGACTGAGCCTTTTCTAGGGTTTTCATGTAGAGAGCTGTAAATGGTGCACTTAAATCGAGCTGTCACAAAGCCTATGTGGTCCTACTATAACTGAGAGGTGGTTGCTACAGTGTCTATGCAGTCCATGTGGTGTGTGGGAATGAATGGGAGGAGTCAAGGAGATTGTATTGAGCTGTCCAGTAAGGAGGTGGTCCCCAAGCAGAGGTTGCGTAAGACATCAAAGTACGGGGAAAAGAGAGACAATTGGAAGTTGTATAAAGAGTGACTAAGTCCACTTCTACCATGAAGAAGTCAAATTCATGTTCAAAGTGATGGCAAGGGAGCATCAAATTAAGAACTCACTAAGTAATAAATGTATAAATACTCTGAGTGGAGAACCATTAAATTCCCACAATGCCTAAGTAAATGATATACAGTCACCTATCACTCTTTACATGCAGCATGTATATGTTCTTCTAGGGATGAATCTTTATTTTCCAAAAAGAAACCAACTTCTCCCCTGCTTTATGCCTAGACTTTACTTGAGGAACATATGGTTCAATCTTAATTTAAATGCATCTTAATAGAACCAGCCTAACACAACAGCTGGCCACATTCAGTGCTTGGCTCTCGAAGAGATGTTCCCAGTTGGATTTATGCCAGCTACCTGATGATTCTGTGAGGTCTGAATCTAGGGTCAACACAGCCAGGGCTGTAACAGGATATTTCTTGTACAGGAATAATGGAGACTAGAATTAGAGAAATGGTTTGAATGGAGAGTTGAGAAAAGAACCAAAATCAGTCAATGCATACAGTCTGATTTGATTACAAAACATGGGGCCTCGAGCAACAGAAGTTGGAACACACTTGTGAGATGCGCATGCATGCATACATACATGACATAAATATGAAATTAAAAGTAAAAAGTACAAGCTAAGTAGTCACCAAAACAGGTGTCTGTTTCCTAAAGCGTGCCCTTTTCTCCCTTTAGCATCATATTTAGATACAAAGCACCCCATGTCCACATGCCATACAGTGATGCCTAGCCCATAAAATACCATGGAAATGAGTCACTCATTCATAGAACAAGATCCATTTGCTCATGTTGCTGTCGAATACTATAAGCAGCATAACAGGAATCATAGGAGATGGAGGAAGGCCAGAGAGGTTCCAGGAAAGCATCGTACAGTGATATTCCTAGAAAGCACTACAGAGGCCACAGCAGTGGTTCATGGTCCGGTGAGCTGGCCATTCTAGACAGAATTTGGAAGGAACAGTTTCGCTGCTCTGCATTGTAATGGAGTGCCTGCCTCTTATGCACGTCACATCAAAGTCTGCAGCTTCAAAATCAGGTGGAAGCAAAGCAGAAGTGGGATAAACTTCTTAAGACAGTAAGTTCAAGTCCCCAGCCTCATAATCACAAGCCTGCTTAGTGCCTTCACCATTGAACAGTGTTTTCACGGCCAAAGGCACAAAAGATGTCAGCTATTTAAGCTCCACTCTTGCTCGGGACAGCTACAGGGACTGTGAATCTGTCAACCCCGGATCTAGACCGAGTGTCCCAGCAACAGCACTAGACACTGACTAATCTGAGGCCAGCAAGTCTTCTCATCCTTTTCCTTTTTCTCTTTCTCTTTCTTTTGATCACTTCATTCCTTCTCTCTTCAGGCCCTCCTCCAACTGAGTCCCTCCATCACCCCAAATCTTTAATAATGTCCTACCTCTGCCCCCAAGGAACCTCACACAAAAACTTTCACCGGCACTCACACTTCCAGTGCAAGCACTTGTTCACACCTATTACACGGCAATTCCCATCCTGTACTTTTTGAACAGTCCGGTTTTCTCTCACGCTTTTCTCACTTTCTCACAAATCTTAACATTCAGGTGTTTCCTCATTCTTCTGTGTCTCACCCATTCTTAATATAAGAAAATCCTCTAGTTTAATATAATCATCAAAGATTAGTCACCTTCTTATGTTCGAAGCTCAAGAAAATCATTTAGAATGAAAGAATTTAACGTACCTAGATTTTTATCCGCATGATCTAGTTGTACAAAATAATGAGTTTCCTTGTGACAACTTTCTTTTGTTTTTTATTTTGTCTTTGAGACAGGATCTTCTTATAGAGTGCAGGCTGGCCTAAAACTTTCAATCCTCCTGCCTTCACTGCCTGAGTGATGGGATCAGAGGTGAACATCATTGTGTTCAGCTACTTGTACTATTTTGATTCATGGATATTTTATGCTTTGTGTATATTCTTCCTGTCAGTCTCTCTCCCTCTCCCTCCATCTTATCTTTATACCCACCCTTTTGCATTTTGCTTTATGTACTTTTTTCTCTCTCCCTTCAAATTCTACACGTGAGAGAAATTCTCTATTTTTGTCTTTTCGGCTTACTTCCTTTATCTGATGCATTCAGTTCTGTTCATTTCCCTGCAGATGACTACACTTTGATATTTTCATTGCTACACAGAACCCTGCTGTACATATGTACCACGTTTTCTTTATTCACTCATCTGTTGACAGGTACTTGAGCTGATTCCATAATGTGGCTGTTACAGTGTTGTGATTAACACAAGCATGTAATAGCTTTGTGGTGCGCTGTCTTCAATTCCTTGGGGTATACTCCCAGAAGCAGTATTGCTATATTGGATGGGCTCTATTTTAAATTACTTGAAGGACTTCCATACAGATTTCAATTGTAGCTGGTGGAATTTATACTCCCACCAGCAAGATATAAGGGTCTTATGTCTTTACCAGCCTCCTGAGCATTGGTTCTTGTTTTCTTGATGACCTCCACTCTAACTACAGTGAAATGAAACCTCAAAGTACTTTTGAATTGCGTTTCCTTTATGGCAAACGATGTTAAGTTCCCAGACTTCATTTGTTGAGCTTTCCTTTGCCAGAATACCCATTTTTCATCCTTCAGACTTTCTCATGAGAAAATTTCTCATCTAAATACTGAATGAATTTATTTCTTTTATTCACATGTTAATTTGTATCTTCTTTGAAGTCATTGATCACTTCTTCAGTTTGACTTTTATCTGGCATCACAATCAGTTTGATATCTTAGGATCCAATTATTGAAAGGGAGTCATGTTCCCTTTATCTCTCATATTATGTTTCTGTATTACAATGTGAACATCTCTGGGCATGAGTGTTTTTTCCAGTTTTAGGTGGGTGATTCCTTAATGCATAGTAGCCTTCTGAGGTCTCAGTCCCCACTATAACTCAGAGAAGAGAAAGCAGTCAGTAAAAAGAGCACCAATACAAAAACCAAACAGCTATTTAAATATAGTGGAGGGAAAAACAATTGGGAATAACAGCTACACAAGTTAATAAGATGTGAAGAAAAAGGAGCTAAGACAATATTAACAGGAGGCACTAGTGATAAAGTAATAAAAAGAATTAATAAGGAAACAAAAAAGAGTGAGGAAGCAAGCAAGATAAGGTGAGAGAAAGTACATGGGACGGAGGTATAAAACAGCAGTGAGGGAAACCGAACTGAAACACACATAAAACACAAAAAGATCAGTCATTTGCTGATGCCAACAGAGAAGTTCCTTTCCCTCTCAGGATTCTCCTTTTGGACTTCCCTAGAGGAGAGGGGCACGGCTTGAGCGCATGTGGTCATTTTCAGACAGGCAAAACAGAAAGGGCTCTAAGAGCCTGAGCCCCACCCACTCTGCTTTGATGGCCAGTATGTGTGAACTAAGACATGGATGCTGCTGGCCAGTGATCTCTATACGCCAGACCAGCAATGCTGAGTGTGAAGAAGGCATTCCCAAGTCTGCCAGTTAGCCCAAGGGCCGTCTGGCTAGAGGTTCCCTGTCACCAAAGGAATTCTGTCCGTGTACACATGGGTGTCTAAAATTCCCAAGCAGAAGCTGCTTCTCCACCAAATGTTTCTGGGGGCTCTGAGGGACACAGAGGTGATCTGACCAAAGTACTCTGCACTGAGGGGACAGGGAAAGATGTGGGCACTTCATGATCCCTGTCCACTGGTCACACACAACTTCCCAAAGGTAAATCTACAGTGTGTCTCAAATGAAAGCACGGTCCACTTCCCTCTTCTTCAGAGTCTGCACTTCCCATCCTGTCGACCTGTGCCTATGAATCAGTGTCCAAGCCACAGCTAGTTTCCTGGGCCCATACTTAATCTTAGATTAAGTTCTTCACTTAACCATGGGGAGGACACAGTGACTTTGAAATATATATATATAAAAAAAAATGTGTAAGTCTCCGATGGTAAAAACCATTCTTAAGTGGTTGACACCCCAACAGCACGAGCACAGAAGCTACGGGCTGGAGGGACTTTCCTCCTACACAAGTTTGCCGCATAGATCACAGCACAGTCCTCCCGCCCTAAACTCTACTGTTTCAGATTATTAGAATCTGTGCCCATGGCGATTCCCCCCCCCCCGGAGGTTTTTTTCCCTTCTGTACTATCTTAATTACTTTTTCATTGCTGTGATAAAACCCCATGGCCAAGGCAATTAATTTATAGAGGGAAGGGTTTATTTGGAGCTTGTGGTTCCAGAGGGATGGGAGTCCATCACCATCACAGTGGAGAGCAGGGCAGCAGGCAGGCATGGTACTGGAGCAGCAGCTGAGAGTTCACATATTGATCCACAAACAGGAAGCACAGAGAGAGCTAATTCAAAGTGACAGGAGTCTTTTGAAATCTCAAAGCCCCCTTCCCTTCATGGCATACTTCCAGCTAGATCATACCTCCTAATCCTCCCCAAACAGCCACAAACTGAGGATCAACTTTTCAAATGTCCAAGACTTATAGGTGGCATCTCATTCAAACCACCATACCGACCTTGTTACCAAGGATTTGATGTTCAAGCTCTTTGCTTCTCTTACCTGGTCTATGCCACTGCTATTTCCTCTGCACCCCACCTTTCCCTGAAGTCATGCTGTAGGCATCCAGTGGACATGTTTAAATCACCTCCTTTCTTCCTCACTAGAGTATGCTTTTTTGAATGAATACCTGTGTCTTTGGAAGTCACTGTGCTTTCTTATACATTATTATTTCTTTAGATGTCCTTTCTCATCCCTGTGACAAGACCAAAATACAAGACCAAAAAAAAAAAAAAAAAAATTTAAGGATGAGCAGTTTGTTTTTGGTGCACAGTTTCAGAATTAGGTCATGGTCATTTGGTGCTATTGATTCTGGGCCTGTGAATGAAAAGCAGAAAACATGAGAGAGATGGAAAGAGAAAGACCTACCTCCTCCAACAAGGCCCCACCTCATAGTCTCCACCGTCTTCCAGTAGTATCATCAAATTATGAAATAATAATATTATCAACCCATTGATCGTTCACCATCTTCATAATCCAATCACTTTGATACAGAAAGGAGGAGCATTTCATATCAAAATCACAATAGGTTTCATGAAAATCCACCCTCTTTGTCTTTTATTATGTGACATCTAATATCCATAGATAGAATGCAAGTTTTAGTTCCTCTGTCAGTAATCTGTGAAGGAAGATAATCAGATCCCATGCCCCCACATCTTCATTCCCTGAGATACAATAGCAGACCCAATAAATGATTCTACCCCAGGCTGGCTTGGTGAACCAATAAACTTCATTGGAGTTACATACAGAAGCATAGATGAGGAGTGGCTTACAGGAACATAAACAACTTTAGGGCAATTACACCACTGGAGAAGTATATCATTCCTCTCAGCAAGTAATTAGTATTTCCGTCACCTTGGGGAGGGGCCCCATGAGTCTTCTAGGTTTTATGAGCTTCCTGGGTCTTGTGGGCCTTTCTCCTCCCTTCAGAGGGGAATGTTTCAACTCAAAGCAAACAGCTCCATAAATAAATAAATATATATATATAAATATATAAATATATAAATAAAATAAAAAATAAATGTATCACGAAGGCTCTATCTGATAATTCTCTTAGTCATTAAATAGCAGAAAGCATTTCTTAGGAGTACTATTTTAAATGCTATTAGACGATGGCACTTATACAAAACAATATTCACCAAATAATGTTTGTAAAAATATCTTGATTTTTAGCAAACAGATTTTTAATCTCAAATGCTTTGTTACCTCCTTACAAAACAGTAGCTAAATCTCTAATTAGCACTAGACAAGTGGCCTCATTATTTCTAATGAGAAGAAATACATACAACAAGAGCACCATAAAAAAAATTTAGGAAGTCGTGCAGCAGTTCTGGTTTCTAATTAACTCTATTCAGATGCAGTTAAGTAAGTCCTACTACAGCCTTAATGCTTCAGATCCCAAACTAGAAGAAACAGAAAAGTCATGGTCATTGACACTGTTGTAATGTTGTTTTTATTGTAGGTTATCTTCCAAACTCTGTCACGCTCTGAAAATACTGATTTTAAAACTAGGATATTTACTTGGATTCAGAATAAAACTGGGTGGTAAGTCAACTTGAATCCAGAGCCTAGGGAAATGGCTCAATGGTTAAGAACACTTGCTGCTTTTCCAGAAGACCAGGGTTTGGCGGCTCACACTGTCCTTAAGTCCAGTTCAAAGGGGATCTGAAGCCCTCTTCCAGCCTCTGTGAGCACTGCACACATATGTTACACAGACATACAAGCAGACAAATACCCACACACATGCTCTTTGACACCTGAGAATTCTGTTTCTATATATGTTTGAACTAATCCTTTTTATTTTGTTTTATAATAGGCATACTATTTAAGATTAGACTCCTAACTTCTTTTTAAGTAAATGACCATGTCCTAGCTTCTCCACTATGATGTGATAAAGACCAATGGTTTTCTTGGTATTTATGATTAGATACTTCTTAAACTTAACAAGATATTACTTATTCTAATTACTATATGAATTAGTCTTTTTTATATACCTGTAATACTAATTAACCTGCTTTTCTGTTCTTCCATCAGAACTTTACCACTGACTAAAGCTATTCCATTTCTCTAACTGATCTTTAAATAGGGACATGTATCTCCCCAAAGTACCTAACACTTAAAACTATGTGATTATTGGTAGTTGCAAAGGAATCAATTTTTTGGTCCTAAACTTCTTCATTTACCTCTTCCTAGCACTCTATAGCAGCAGTGTTTCTCAACCTCTGGGTCCAGACCCCTCTGGGGTTTGAATGACTCTTTTCACAAGGGTCCCCTAAGACTATTGGAAAATACAGATATTTACATTCCAATTCATAACAGTAGCAAAATTACAGTTATGAGGTAGCAACAAAAATAATTTCATGGTTGGAAGTCATCGCAACATGAGGAACTGTATTAAACAGTCAAACTTAATAAGGCAAGTTGAGAACCACTGCTTTATAGGTATCTTTTCCCATTTCCCTTTTGATAATAGCTTTACTTCCCTTCCCCTCAAATGGGTATTTAAGTGCAAAGTCCTTATTGATCCAGAATCTTACTGTGATAATACTATATATTAAAACTCGCCGGGCGGTGGTGGCGCATGCCTTTAATCCCAGCACTCGGGAGGCAGAGCCAGGCGGATCTCTGTGAGTTCGAGGCCAACCTGGTCTACAGAGTGAGATCCAGGATAGGCACCAAAGCTACACAGAGAAACCCTGTCTTGAGAAAAAAAAAAACTCAGGGGAACAAAATAAAAGAATCTATGAGAGTTTTGTTTTCAGGAATAGTTCATTAATGCAAAATCAGGGTTCCACGAGTTAAGAAGAGGTAACATTAAAAATTGCCCAGCACTATGTTTGGCTATAAAATGGAGCTCACTCAGAGATCTGTGTTCTTAATTCCTATTTCCTAGTTTTTCCTTAGGAAATGTAAAGTTGCTGCGGAGTACACACTTTACAGGAGATTGGCCCCTTTGAAACAGCTTCTTGTGACACTCATCACAAGGTTCCCTTTGACTTTGGGGCACATTTTTCTCTTAGGCTTTCTGATCTATAAATGACCTTTCTCCTCCATGGTTCTAAAAAGCATGAATTCTAATCCACTGAGATGTGGAAGATATCAGTTCATACAAATAACAAATTCAAGATACTGACCCAGTGCTCACCCAATTATTTTCACTCATGGTGCATTCGTTCATTTTAATTAGAAGCTTTTTCTTCCTTGCATTTATAAGTGCTGTTTAAAATGAATGTAATTATTAGCTAACCAAGATTCTACAGAAAGGCTTCTAATAATTTAATCATAAATTGCAGTTAATTTACAGCTACTGTGCAATTGGACTTTAACAATGTTTCTCTATTGCCTCACTAGCATGCAATACAGAAAATATGGAAAAGCAAAAATGAATGATATATTTTTGTAATCTAAAAGTAACTAATGTTAATATATTGGCATGTGTTCTGGCAGTATTTCATTTGTTTGCATTTTTATAATTATATTGTAAAGTTGAGATAGTCAATATACTTTTTATATCTTATTTATTACTCATAAAGAACAATTTCCCATGTCCAAAATACTCTTCCACAGCATGATTTTAGCCACTGTGGATAATGCACAAGTATGCCGTCTTTCTTTTAACCATACAATGTAATTGGTCAGTCAGATTGCTCTGGTTTTTTTCTATAACAAATATTATAGACAGATATATCTGGATGCTTTAATAACTATCTTTGCATGAGTTCATAGAAAAAGACGTACAGGGGTAGAAAGCAGAACGGCCATGGGACATCATGAGACTGCATTGCTGACACAGAACATCTATGTCTCTCTCTTCCTGTGCTCACTCCTGGAGTTTAAGAGAAAGTGACACAGAATTCAAGTTACTGAGGACAGAAAGATCATTTTTGATACACCCCAGACCCAGGGTACTACCTTCTCAGGTGGGCGCCCCAAGAACCCAGACTCCAGTCCAGTTGATGCAAACAGCAAGAGGTTTATTGATGCGGCTGTACAGTCGGGCTCCCCCTGTCCTGAGGGCAAGAGTCGCGCCTACTGCAGCCACATGGGTACTTTTAAAGGAAAAACCCACAAAAGCCATAAGATTACAATTCCCATACAATTTCATTTCGATTGATTTATGTCTAGAGGTTAATTTCATAAGATCATGGCCTGATCACAGGGTGGGTACAGTCACGTCCGCATGCACATTCTTCCCGAAACCTCAAGGGGGGGGGGGGTATCAGGGTGAGAGTGAAGTTTACACAAAGGTTACAGTAGTCTTTCCTGGAATACATGCAATTATCCCAGTCACAGTTGAGCGCATCTCTTAATAGAAATCTCTTTACATTGTTACATTGTGGCAGGGGTTGTTGAGTAATGGCTGAGCCAGTTTGCCCTTGGAACTAGCTTTTTAGTTCCTCATTCTCCTGGAGCTTGAGGTTGTAAGCCTGAAGGGTTAGGGTCTTTCAATTTTTATTACTGGTTTAAAAAACAAGAATTAGATTCATAGTCAACTGGCTTCTTATTATACTGACTTCTAAACCAACCAGGTTCGTAGACACCCTGACTGACCGCATTGAGCTTTCACAGGCTCTCCAACCTTCCTAGTGAAAGGATTTCATGGAAGAAAGGAGATGGCGTTCATCAGGCAGGCCTGCTCAGGATTAGAACAGAGAGAGCTTACATGAACATGGCTAGTTTTTTTCCCAAGCTTGCCAAGCCACTCTTTCTTCTATGAAAAGTTGTAAGTGTAGAAGTCTGAAAGCAGTGTTGGTCTAACTAGAATCAGCCTGTTTGTAAAACAAAGGATAAATATTCACAGTAGGTTCTGCCAAAGCACTTCCCAGAACTCTGCACCTGCACCGAATGGTTTAGTTTGCGAAATCTCTGACTACCTTGACAAGGAGAAACCAGTCTACTGTTAATGTTTTACTTTGATTTCTAGCAGGATCAAGTTTTTAAAAAGCATTTTTAGGTTTCTTTATTTTATGCATATGAGTGCTTTGTCTGCATGTCCGTCTGTGCACCGTGTGTGTGCCTAGTTCCCACAGAAGTCAAAAGAGAGCATCAGATCCCCTGGAACTGGAGTTGTGAGCCACCATTGTGGGTGCTGGGAACCAAACTTGGGTCCTCTGCAAGAACAGCCGATGCTCTTAAGCACTGAGCCGAATCTCCAGCCCAAGAATGCTCAACAATTTTTATTCTTTAGTGACTCTTTCTTTGTAACTCTGGACTGGGCTAAATTGAAGACTCATTTTTTGATCTTGGTTTATATAATGCAGGGAAAGGAAGGTTAATGATTTTCTGTATCTATTGTTTTTTAAAGTTCCAATTTTCCCTTTGCCTCTCATTTCTAATGAAAATGGTGTTTATTTTATACTTTGAAACTCGGGGACAATTTTATTAAAGTTTAAAAGAAAAAAACTGCAGGGCAGGCAAACTGTGAAGCTCAGCAGCTGTCAAGAGAAGGGAGATACAGAAGACAGAAAGCTGTGCCATTTGAGTGAGGCGTGGAGGTCAGTCACATGATGTATTAGCAGTCTCATGGCCAAAAAATGGTCAGGGGCTTCAGAGAAAGAATAAAGAAGCCCAAACACTAAAAGAGAGAAACATGCTCAGGCTTTAGACAGAATCCAAAGAAAAAGGCAAAAAAAAAAAAAAAGTTATGCCTTTATAATTCAGGACTCAGAAAGTGTAAGAGGCCTGGTGGCACCTCATGATGAGTCACTGGGAAGCAGGAATTCTGGGAGGGAAAAGTATATTATTTCATTAAAGTGATAAAGTGGTGCTGGGTGGTGGTGGCACACGCCTTTAATCCCAGCACTTGGGAGGCAGAGCCGGGTGGATCTCTGTGAGTTCAAGTCCAGCCTGGTCCACAGAGTGAGTTCCAGGGCAGGCACCAAAACTACACAGAGAAACCCTGTCTCGGAAAAAAAAAAAAAAGTGATAAAGTGGTAATTATTTCTCCTATCACTTTAGGACATCTTGCAGCAGATCTGTCTTCCTGAGGTGTGGTGGTATTGTGTTCCCCAAAATATTGTGCACCCTAATAAACTTATCTGGGGTCAGAGAAAAGAAAAGCCACTAGATACTTAGGATAGGCAGTGGTAGCACACACATTTAATCTTAGCATTCCAGAGGCAGAAATCCATGTGTTCAAGGATACAGCCAAGCACGGTGACTCATGCCTTTAATCCCAGAAAGTGAGCCTTTAATCCCAGGGAGTGATGGCAGAAAGAGAAAGATATATAAGGTGTGAAGACTAGAAACTAGGAGCATTTGGCTGGTTAAGCTTTTAGGCTTGGAGCAGCATAGTTCAGCTGAGATCCATTTGGATGAGGACTTAGAAGTTTCCAGTCTGAGGAAACAAGATCAGCTGAGAAGTTGGCCAGGTGAGGTTAGCTGTGGCTTGTTCAGTCTCTCTGATCTTCCAGTGTTCACCCCAATACTTGGCTCCGGTTTGATTTTATTAATAAGACTCTTTAAGATTAATGCTACACTGAGGGGTGGTCTTGCCTTAATTTTCCATTTGCCTCTTCTTTCTAATAAAAGTATTGCTTTTTGTTTTTAATTAAAGTGTGTACACATGCACACATGTGAACATGCATGTGTGAGTGTAGTGCCTGCAGAGGCCAGAAGAGGGCGTTGGATCCCTTGAATCTGGCAGTTGTGAACTGCCCAATGTGGGTGCTGGGAACTGAAAAAGTATCCTCTGTAAAAGCAATTTGTGCTCATAGCAGCCAAGCCATCTTTCTAGCCCCCAAGTAACTTTTCTTTAAGTTACATGTATCATTTATAATCATTAAATAACTAAAATGACAAAAAAAAAAAAATGAAAACCTCTGGTAACTTCCCATTGGGAGATAACTACTGATGAGGTTTTGTTATCTTCTCTCTGTCCTTGACAGATGGATATAAATAGATGACTCAGCAGATTGTGCATACAGAAGCACTCATGTGCCTTTTGTGTGCAAACCTGGCCATTTGCTGGTTATAGCTCGCAGTGTTTGCCTTACTTTCTTAAAAATTCATCTTTATTCATGAGTCTATCTTTTTCCTTAGGCCATATTCATAGATGGTTTATGGTTTTGATGTAAAGACATGGACTCATATTTATCTCAACTGAGCAGTATAGTGTGTATGATTAGCTATGTATATAACTTCAATATAGTGACAAAATGAGAGATATTTTAAACAGAAAGCTTTATTTGTACAAGTATAGGTGGTTACAACTGGGCCACACCCATTCAGTCTGGTGAACAATAAGTTTCTGTTTATATCTATTGTAATATTATATTTTTGAAAAATTTAAAGGAGTGACTGGAAAGATGCCCCATCAGTTAAGAGCACTTGTTGCTCTTGCAGAAGATCCGAGTTCAGTTCCCAGCACCCACATGGCTGCTCACAACCACCCAAAACTCCAGTTCCAGGGGATTCAATTCCTATCTCTGGTATCCATGGGCACCAGGCATGTACACGGTACATAAAATGTATGCAGATAAAACACTCATATACATAAAATAAATAACTAAAATAATAATTTCAAAGTATAAGAAATTGTGTTTCAACCAGGCAGTGATGGCACATGCCTCTAATCCCAGCACTCAGGAGGCAGAGGTAGGCAGATCTCCATGAGTTCAAGGCCAGACTGGTCTACAGAGGGAGTTCCATAACAGCCAGAGCTACACACAGTGAAACCCTATCTCAAAACCAAACAAGAAAGAAAGAAAGAAAGAAAGAAAGAAAGAAAGAAAGAAAGAAAGAAAGAAAGGGAGGGAGGGAGGAAGGGAGGAAGGAAAAAGAAAGAAGAAAGAAGAAAGAAATGCCAGTGGCCGTGTCAGGAGCAGCAGATGGCAGTTGACTTCAGGGTGTCAGTCCACCAGGAGGCGAATCCCTGATGGGTGAATCTTGGATAGGCAAGGTCCAGAGACCACAGACTCAAGAATGTCTTTTTCTTCTGCTGTACCTTCACATGTTTGCTGCTGCCATTTTTTTCTGGTATCTGGTATGATGTGAATGGGTATGGGGAGATTCCCACTACCTGTAATGTAGTGTGTTTATCTTATGGAAACATTCCATTCTACTCGGCACTTTTAGCTGTATACTGTTATGAAGATAATTTCTTCCTAAGCTGTACTGTCAAATTGATAATAATAATAATAATAATGTTAGTTTAAATAGAGTTTTGATGAATAAAAATAAAACAAGGAACTGTCACACAGCTAGAACACATGAGTTTCTACTGAGGAACTGTATAGACTATGGCTTAGGTTAACAATTAAGAAAAACAATTGGGGCTGGAGAGATGGCTCAGAGGTTAAGAGCACTGGCTGCTCTTCCAGAGGTTCTGAGTTCAATTCCCAGCAACCACATGGTGGCTCACAACCATCTGTAATGAGATCTGGTGCCCTCTTCTGGCCTGCAGGGATGTGTGCAGGCAGAACATTGTATACATAATAAATAAATAAATAAATAAATAAATCTTTAAAAAAAAAAAAAAAGAAAAAAAGAAAAACAATTGATCCCAGTAACCCAGCTAGCTTAATTTTTTTAATCTTAATGTTGAGTGATGTGTTGACAGGTTTTGTAGTGCATCATAGCTGAAACAAAGCTTTGAAAATAACTTAAAGTTAGTATGGATATTTTTGTCAAGTATCTTTGAGGTGAAAAACCCAAGAAGACAATCTAAAGTTTTATAAAGGCACATAGTTGAATGAGGAACTCTTTAAGGTCAGGGAACAAGAACAAAGCAGCCCAGTTATCATTAGCTGACATGCCTTTCTTGCTAGGATTGGTTGATGACCAAAGGTGATGATTAATTCTTTATATCCACGTCTGCCCTAAGTCTCCTCATATAAAAAAAAACTATTGAAGAGTGAGTATGCACCCTAAAGATTTAAAGTAGAGCTAACTGTTTTCCATATATAAAAGCTTAGATTTGTAATTCTTTTAAGATTTCTTATAAGATTACCTTTTGAGATAAGTTGTAAAGTTATTGGTCCTTTCTTTTAACTGCAAAACACAGCCTGCCAGTAAAAGAACTGACTGAGAAGAACACCTTGCTTGCTTACACTGTTAATCTATAACAAGTTGCTTGGGTATGAATGTTCGTGGGTTCTTGGGATAATTTGTTTTTCACCTGTAATACATAAAATGTTTAATCATGTCAAGTAATATGAAAAACATGATATTTTTACTTATATTGATTATAATCATTCACTTGAAAAATAGAATGTAAACACATTGTAATTTTTATATTGCCTGAAATATTTTGCTGGAGTATGTAAGCTGTAAGGGAAAGAACAAAAATAGAGTTAGAAGGAATTAGAAGGAAAACATTAAGAATGAGAAAGTTCAAAGGAAATAGAAAGAAAACATCAAGAGTAAAGATAAAGTTAGAAGGAAAACATCAAGAATGAGAGAAGAAAATAAATAGAGAATGTAAAAGAAAAATAAAGAAAGGGTCTGAAGGAAGCCACTTTAATTACACGTGGTGGTAGCCACTGTTCAACTTGGCTACTTTACCTCCAGGGCACATATATCAGTGCTCTCTCTTAGGCCAAGTCCTCAGGTCAACTACAAAGGGAACACAGAGTTAAGAGGTTGAAGGAGGCTGGTAGATTTGATCATCACCATCTGAGAAGGCAATTTGACCTCAATGTGTTAGCTTTCTCCCTTCCTCGCTTAACACAGACCCACTATTTTCCATTTCCCCCCATGAAACTTTCCATCTTTATGCCTTTCAGTGAAGAGACAATGTGAACATAGTTCTCTCTTTGATTCAGACAACAGAGTTAAGGGCACCGCGTTTAACTGCTGGCAGCCATCTAGGACGACACAACCAACATTAATTTCATTCCGTCCAAGGCAATCATGTGCATTGTTTGTAAATGTGTCATTTTCGCCTCTGGCTGGGAAGTTGTCTATTTCAAGCCTTTCCATTTCCATAGTTTCCTCAGAAGCATCTACCTTGAAGAATAATACACTAGCCTGGCAGACAAAAGAATGTTGGCAGAGGGTTATTCAGGAGGCTTTAACCGAACTCGGATGAACAGAAGCTCCCATCTGCTCCATGGTGATTCTACATGCCTGGTATCTTCTGAGGGGGAAGGAAAATAAGCAAAGATAAAAAGCAGCTCTGCCCAACTCAGTGACAAAAGTTCTATCATTCAAATTCTGTTGACATTAGAAGAGCAATTATTAAGGGCAGACGTTTATTGAGTGTCTATTTACTTTTCTATCCCTCCAAAGTCCTCTGTTATATAGGATGATACAATTAACATACAATCAGTGACGTTCTTAGAAGAAAGGATTCTGGGTCTTTTCCCATCAACACTAAGCTATGTTTTTCTCATTATATTTAATCTTATTTAATGTCAGATGTGTAGCCCTTTTATTTTTGGTGTTTCTTGACCCTGGATCATGTAAAGCCTACTTATTGTTTTCTTTTCAAATGCTCAGAATTCATATCCATCATGGAAAAGTAGGGAACAAGGCAGAATTGGGTAAGTTATTCAAATGTCTACTACTCAGTATCAACCACTGTTAAAAAAGAACAGGGAGACTGCTCCACAGCTAAGAGTACTTGCTGCGAAAGCATGAAGACATGGTTACAGATCCCCAGAACACACACAAAACCTGGACACAGTCACATGCACACCTGTGACCCCAGTGTTGTAGTGGGCAGACACGGGATTGGTGAGGCTTGGTGGCACCAGCCTAGCTCCAGGTTCAGTGAGAAACCCAGTCCCAAGGTAATAGGGCTGAGAATGATAGAGCAGGGACACCCAACAAACCTCCTCTTGGCTCCACACCCACAGCACACACACATGTGTACATATGTTACATGCACTCACACAGAGAAAATAAATAAGTAAAATTCAAAATCTCCTTCTTACATAAAGTTTAAAACAAACAAGGTGTTTAACTCTACCTCGTCCTCCGTGCCTGCCTTCTATTAGACACTTTCTATATTGCTAAATGTAAAGTCATATCCTAATTTTAAGGAATTTCATTAGGTTCTACCAGATGTGCAAGTGATGACTTGCAAAGATTGTATTGTGGAACATCTGGAGTGTTGGTTGTTCCCTAGGGCAGATTTCTAAAAGACAGTTAGTGAGCATGTAATTTAAAAGCCCATGATGTATTTCATCGAGCTATTCTTCAGAAGGGATATAAGGATCACAAATCTACCTGAATTTTGTAAAAAAGCACCTGCTTTCCCACAGCTCATCAACACCAAATATCCACAGATGTAAATATCCTTTTATGCACCTTTTAATGAACCGGTGGTTAGCACTGATTTTAAAGGGGTAAGGGAAAGAAAATCAATGTTGCTCCAGTGAATCTCAAGAGTTTCTGACTAGACTCAATCAGCCATACAGCCCCTCAGCAAACCTGGCTCCTAGTAACATAAATCCACATTCCTAATTAGTCTTGTAGTTAAAAGTATTAGGACCTGCTTGCCTTTAGCAAAGCCACTATTAAACCTTGAAATGTTCTTTTTGAGATCCTGTAACTATCCATTTTAAAAGATGTAATGCAAGCCTCTATGGCTAGATGTGGGCAGCCTTTCCCAGCAGTTAACTGAAACAATTATCAGAGAAAATCGGTTTGAACTGAGCTGGGATTTCTGACCTCTTCTTACCTGGATCAGACCCAGCTACCGTTTAATAATTTCTGATTACTTCTGTCTAGGTGAGTCTTCTCTGGCATTCTTCCAAGCATTTGAAGCAGAGAGATTGACAGAAATTTTTCTTCTTTTGCTGGTAGAGTAAGATTAGAAAGAAGGGAACCAAAATAGAGAAATTGAAATCTGTGGGCTTATTGTTCTCAATTATGCTTTCAAGAAAAAAAAAAAATGATGCTCTTAAAAAGCTGTCTTTTCAACCTCTGTTTTGACTAATGTGGTACGTAGCAGAATAAAACTATAGCTGAAATATGTATAAAGTTAAGAGACTTAGAGACACAAGGATTTGTAAAGGTTTCTCTGGTGAGAGAATGGCTTTGCTATGCAGCTCCACCCAACGGTATCCAGAGCAACGGGAGAATGTGACTCGGTCTCCTGAATCTTACAGACAGGTCATCCCCTGGCCTTGTTGAAAACTTTAAGTTATTTTTCAAAGCTGGAAGACACTAGATAATGAACCTAGACATCCTCATGGGGAAAAGATAGAGGGAAGAATCCAAGTTGTCCCACTATAGTGGACTAACACTCTCAGAGTTGGTCAAGTGAAGGGACCAGTGCATATCCCCTGTGGTCTTGACATGAGCCATGTTGACAGGGGAAAGAAAGCCATGTCGACCCATAACATGCTGATAAGAAGAGTATCTGTTAAGGTGGGAACAGCAATGAATGAGAATCTACTGGACAGAGAACTGGTAACTCAGGGGCAGGAAGTGGTGAGGTGGTGAGCTGCCACCCAGATGCTGCCTGCTTCCCGGGAGACAACTGAGAGGCAGCAGAAGTGCCCATGAGGCCAGATCCATAGGAAGCACCAAGGTGACAAGGCCATGTGACAGGAGTCAGACGCAGTAGTGAGTTGCCTGGGGAGGAGGGGGCCGAAAGCAGAAGCACATTTCCACCCTGGGCTGACGGCCTGTCCTTCAATCCACCATAAAGGAAAACTGGAAACTTCAACTACAAATAAGCTTTAATTCATAAGATAGAAATGTGATCTTTTAAAAAGAGACTCTTGAAGCACAAGAGTTAACAGTTTTATCTAGAATGTGTGAAGCATTTCCTCACTAAAACTTAAAACTTTATTTATTTATTTATTTATTTATTTATTTATTTATTTATTTATTTGGGTTTTTCGAGACAGAGTTTCTCTGTGTAGCCTCGGATGATCTGAAACTCACTCTGTAGACCAGGCTGGCCTCAGACTCACAGAGATATGCCTGCCTCTGCTTCTCAAGGGCTGGAACTAAAGGCATGCGCCACCATTGCCCAGCTTAAAGTTTATTTTCATTGTATGTGTACAAGTGTTTTGCCAGCGTGTGTGTGTGTGTGTGTGTGTGTGTGTGTGTGTGTGTGTGTGTGTGTGTATGGTACCCATGGGAGATCCGAAAAGAGTGTTAGAGCCCCTGAAACTGGAGTTTCCAGGGTAATAAACCACCATGCGGGTGCTGAGAACTGAACCCTGGTCCTTTGAACCAGCACGAATGGCTCCTAACCACCAGGCTGTCCTTCCAGCTTTCCTCATTGAAATTTTAAGAAGAGAAACAATGGCTGACTTCATGACAGTTAGCACATTGCCTATAGCAGTCTAAAATTCTGATTTTCCCTAAAGAATAATGCGCTTGCATGAATCAGAAGCAGCCAAACTCCGGTAATCTTTAACCATGCTCTGCGAGGCATTTTTTTCTTTCTTCCTATTTTACAGCCAAGAATGCTGAGGCACATGGAGCTGAAGTACTTTAACAGAGATCGTAACTGAGAAGTGGAATTAGGTACTGAGCAGTCCAATTCCAGATTCCCCCAACTCCAAAGCTGGTTGCAACCACTCAGAAATATGTAATGAGTGAAAAATATCTGGATCTCCTCATGGGCATCTAGGAGGAGGTGCCTCTGGGGAATTTGGAAGTCAAACTCTATGTCGTCCTTTGCTGGCACATAAAACAATAACATTGGCAATGTCTGAGGACTTTGCTTTACTTAGCTTAGGAGACAACAATTATATTTCCCTGTAGCTGTAGAGATGGCTCAGTGGTTAAGAACATTGCGCTTGCAGAGTTCCCATGTTAGGTTCCCAGCAGGGTGGCTCACAGTCATCAAACAATCAAGTTCCAGGGGACCTGATACCCTCTTCTGACCTCTGTGGGCACCAGGCATGCACACGGCACACATACATACAGACGGGCAAACTGTTCATACACAGAAAATAAAAATAGAGAATTTTTGAAAATCATGTCTTCCAAATATTGTAAACTTCTTTTTAAAAAATAGTTTTAAAATAATGACATTGACTTCTTGCTGGAGGGGAGCACACATGTAGAGGTCAGAGGACAACCCACCTGCAATAACTGGTTCTCTCCATCTGTCATGTGGGGTCTGGAGATGGACCAATCTTCAGTCTTACTGAGCCAGCTCACTGGCCCTGAAACTGCAAGCTTCTTCATAGCAGAAATGAGGCTTCTTTTTTTTTAAATCTTTTTTGCATAAATGGAAAACCTGTTGTATGCCACATGACTTCATTGTAGGTCACTGCCCTGCAGATTTCTCCCAGGAGACAATTAAGAGATAATTGTCATTAGTTTCATCTGGCAAATGCTAATAATAACTAACATTCATTGAAAGTTGTCTTATTCTGGGGACTATTTTAATTTATGAATGAAATTCATTCATCTCAGCAATAGATAATGTTGTTAATTATTGTTTATCCCATTTCACAGACAAAAAAATCAAAGCATTAAGAGGTTAAAAACTTCCAAAATAGTGTGCACCTAAGCCTTGAAAGAGTAGGTATTTGAACTCAGGAAATCTGTAATAAAGCCCACAAGTTTCACCTCTATACAACCTCATGGAGAAAGTAAGCTAGTATTCTGTGTTTAAGTAATGTATCTAGAGGTCCTAGCAAAAGATGGAAAGAGAATGGATTTGAATTCTAGTCACATCCTTGGTTGTTCTCCCTTCTTGAAATAAAGGGATCACTCTACCCCACCCTATTCTACCACCACCCCCCAACACACACAATAAACAGGCAGATCTACCTCTAGGTCCCCATTTGGGACTTCTATTTCAGACTCTCAGCCATTGCAAGAACACTTTGGGCCATCTGTTTCTATATGCATTAGTCAGACAAGATAGCAGGGTGTAGTAAGAGCCCCTGCTGCTCTCAGTGAATTCAAGAGGAAGCTTGGCAGCTCTCTAGAAAGTTCCTTAGGAGCAGAGGCTCACTTTCACTGCACCTAGCACCTGCCTGGCTGCCTTTAGAGTCTGGATTCCAAATTCGCAGTTGTTTCTGTTAATTTTCATTTTACACTGACTTTGCTGCTCATCACGTGATACTCCGTCTCTCTATCATATTAAGGGTCCAACGTTTCCTTCAAGGTTCAGCTAAAGTCCCCACTCCCTGTGCAAAATCTAAAGGTCCCCGCTCTGAACTCCTGTATGGCTTTGTCCCTGCGGTCAGCTGGTGTACTAGGTAAGTTACTCGAAATCAGGTATTATTGGTTGTCTTGTAATCCAGGCCTGTCTCAACAGGAATTGGGATGATAGCTTTGCTCTCCTTTATATCTGCTGTGGCTGCGTATGCTCAATTGTGGGACTAGTTGAGATACAAATCTATAACCAGGTAATATTAGCTACAAAGCAGGTCAAGAACTCTCTCAAGAGAGAGTCAAGAACAATGGTTCTCAGCCTATGGGTCATGACTCCTTTGGGAGTTGTATGGCTTTTTTCACAGGGGTGGCATATCAGATATCCTTCATATCAGATACTTACATTACAATTCATAACAGTAGCAAGATTACAGTTAGAAAGTAGCAACAAAAATAATTTTGTGGTTGTGGACCACCACATGAGAAATTGTATTAAAGGTTGCAGCATTAGGAAGGTTGAGAACCACTGGCCAAAGATCTTCTTCACAATGCCCCACAGGGAAGAGCTGAAATTTGATGTACTTAACAAACAGAAGGGACTCTGAATCACTTTGATGGACAGCATCAGCTCCTAAACCCATCAATGTGGTTGATATTCTCACTACCTCTAGTGATAGTAATCACAGCATAGTACTTAGGATGTGAACTCTCAAACTGTGGGTAGAATTGGATCATGTTAATATTTAACCATGGGGTGACTGTCTTTGCTTTTCTGTGTTCAATCTCCGTGACAATGGCAGCACTTTCTCCATGCAGTTGCTATAAAGATTAAGTACTAAGAGTGGGCAAAGCGTTGAACAATGGGTACTGGTTTGTGGTGGAAATTAGTCCAAACTGCAGGGTCTGTTCTGTACACACAGCAAGGTCAAGGCACCAGACTGGGTTGACATTTGCAATTGTCAAAGTTATCCATTGTTTGGTCATTGTTCAGAAGTGAAGCTGGCAAGGTCTAGACAAAGAAACATCAAACTCTATAGGTTCCACCCAGCCAGCAATAAGATTTACTCCAAAACCTACCCACTTGTGAGAGTGGGAGATGTGACCAAGTCTTAATTTCTGTTCTAATATTATTTGTGTGTTTATGTTTCTATGGTGGTGTATGCATGTGTGTGAGCATGTGTGCACTTGCTTATGAGGGTGCATGTGGTAGACAGAGGTTGATGTTGAAACATTGAAATTAAAGCTCCCTATTGCTGCTGGACTGGCTGGCCAGTGTGCCCCTTGTCTCTGTCACCCTCTCCTACCCAGCACTGAAGAATAGGTGCTTGTTGCCACTATGCCAGCTTTTACCTGGGTTCTAGGGATACAAACCCAGATCACCACATTCACAGGTCAAGTGCTTTACCCACTGAACAATTTCCACAGCCCTAGGACCAATTCTTCTAACATCCTCTGGGAATGGGAAGCACACTGATCCATAGCCTAGGGTTCATTAATGTCTACACATAAACAAAACCAGAGAAATTGGAACCTCTGAGTTTCCTACAATGTAAGTGCTCCACAGGAAAATGTCGATGCCAATGTTGAATAACATCAATTAGTTACTCATGCCCTTAAATTTTCTCAAAGGCCTGGGCACTATGCCATTTTCTAGAGAATAAGACATACAATAGCCTAAGTGGGTAAAATACCAATTTATGTTATATTACAAATGTATCATCTTTGAAAACCTTATTGACAATCTAGAGCAGTGATTGCCAACCTTCCTAGTGCTGCGACCCTTTAATACAGTTCCTCATGTTGTGGTGACCCCCAACCATAACATTATTTTCACTGCTACTTCGTAACTGTAATTTTGCTACTGTTGTGAATCATAATTTAAATGTTTGTCTTTTCTGATGGTCTTAGGCAACCCCTGTGAAAGGGTCACTTGATCTGAAAAGGGGTCATAACCCACAGATTGAGAACCAACCACTGATCTAGAGTTTGTTGGGGAGTGTCTAGCAAAAGCTGTTTGGCTGGTATCCTGGATGTGACTAAGAAATACCTAGATAGTAAACTTTATTAACTAACCCTCAGCATTAAGCGACATCTATTATTCTAACACTTCAAGTTTCAGTCAGTGAAGTGCTTCATCTTTTAAAACACTTTTTATTAATTCTTTGAGAATTTCATACAGCATACATTTTAGTTCTTTGAAAATTTCATACAATGTGTTTTGATTATACTCACCGTCCTCCCCACAGCTCCTCCCAGATCCAGCCCCTACCACACCCACCCAACTTTGTGCCCTCTTCAAAAACAATTGACTCCAGTTTGTGCTGCCCGTATACTCTTGGAAGTGTGGCCTCCCACTGGAGGTGGCCATTCTAGATAAACTCTTGAAGAAAGTGGGTTTTCCTTCTCCCTGCAGCTCTCAGTTGCCAGTAGCCCCTCAGCTAGCAGTGGGATTTAGCGCCTCCTTCTACCCGCCACGGTGGGATTTTGTCTGATCTGAGCTTGTGCAGGTCCTGTGCATGCTGCCACAAGTTCTGTGTGTTCCTAAGTGCATCTGCCCCGCTGTGTCCAGAAAATGTTGTTTCCTTGTAGTTACCCACCACCTCTGGCTCTTTCTACCCCTTCTTCCATGATGAGCCCTGAACCTTGGGAAGAGAGAGTGTGATACAGATGTCCCATTTAGGGATGAACATTCTCTTCTTCTCTGTACCTTTACCAGCTGTGGGTCTCTGAGTTAATCTCCATCATCTGCAAATATATATTTTTCTAATGGGGGTTCAAAGATGTATTAACCTATGAGTGTAATGATAATTTATTAACTTTTTTTTTCCTCCTTGAATATGCTAGTGATGTAGGACAAATATGCTGAGCAAAAAGTGAATAGAATCACCTAGTGTAGAAACTTGGCATTTCCCCTTAGGAATACAGCTACATATCAAACTTCTCTTTTCTGTAGAGCGAGTATAAAAAATATCTCAGAAAATGAACATTCTTTATGATAGTACAGAAATACTGTTCTTTCCCTTTTAATGAGAAATCATGATTTTTTATAATACAGTCTAGAAAAGAATGTATAGTCTGCCCTTCCACGCTATAGTTTGACAATGCAGGTGGGGGGGTGGGGAGCTCCCCCTCTCAGAGGTGGTGTCATTGACAAGCAGACAGAGGCTTCCAGAGCAACAGGCCAGAGATACAATATCTACCATATCAAATGAGTTTGTCCAAAGCGATGAATGCTTCAGAAAGAGGACTGTACACCAGCATTGATCAACACACACACACACACACACACACACACACACACACACACACACACATCTTTATGTTCCTCACCCTTCAGTTTGTCAGAGTTGTAAAAAATGTGCACTTAATTGGAAATAAAATTCCTGAGCTGGAAGATAACTCAGAGGTTAAGAGCACTGGCTGCTCTTCCAGAGGTCCAAAGTTCAATTCCCATCAACCACATGGCGGCTCACAGCCATCTGTAATAAGATCTGGTGCCCTCTTCTGGAGTGCAGTTATACATGCAGGCAGAACATTGTGTATATAATAGATAAATAAATCTTTAAAAAATAAATAAAATAAAATTCCTGGGGCTAGAGAGATGGTTCAGCAGTCAAGAGTACTAGCAGCTCTTCCAGAGGACCCAGGTTCAATTCCCAGCACCCACTTGGCAGCTCATAACTGTCTGTAACTCCAGCTCCAGGGGATCTGACACCCTCACACAGACATGCATGCAGGCAGAACATCAATGCACATAAAATAAAAATAAACAAATTATTTTTTAAAATAAATTAAAATTCCTCTTCTGATCTCTGTGTGCACCTGCACTCATGTTCATAGACACACACGTGTGTGTAATTAAAACTAAAATAAATCTTTAAAATGATCAGAAAAGACATCTGAAGTATGAGTTATAAAATTCTCTTTCACTTTCCGAAAGTGTTTCATTTTACTTTATCTTATTTTAGTGATTGATTTTTGAATTAGTGTGGTTTGAAGGGGGAAAAAAAGGATCACAGATTTTCACAATGATCCTGTGTAAGATTTCTATTCACAAAGCCGCAGTTGTGACCAATATCCAATGCAAACTACACCACTGGCTTTCATACTGTTCTCAGAATCTTTTCTTTTTCTTGGTTTTTCGAGACAGAGTTTCTCTGTGTAGCCCTGCCTGTCCTGGAACTAGTTCTGTAGGTCTCGGCTGGCTTTGAAATCAGAGATCCAGCTGCCTCTGCCTCCCAAGTGCTGGGATTAAAGGCATGTGCCACCACCACCCAGCATCTCAGCATCTCAGTAGTTTCTCAGAGGTATCTATCTTATGGGTTGCCATGGGGGTGGGAAGGTGGGAATTCCCCGAGTGCATACTGCAAACTGCACCCACCCACATCTTACTCTACTGTATCTGTCAGCCTTCGGTATAAAGCTCCACTTGAAAAAAAAAAAAAAGTCTGTTGTTTCTTCAAAATGCCTGCAAATGACAGAACTGTGATGTCTGCAAAATGGCGGACATGTTCTGTCAGCTGTGTGTCCCCAAATCATCAGTATAATCAATTCCTGCTCTTCCCTTGGTCTTCCTACTCCTCCTTCTTTTGCTCATTTTTCCATTTCCCTTTATCCCCCCTGCCTTCCATTTCTCTGCCACAGTGAAACGTTTCTGAGCACCAGTGAGCTTTGTTCCATGCATTTAACAAATGTTCGTCTCTGCAAATGTTTGTTGCAGGTGACATATTCTCTGGTAAGATTCTCGAGGCCATGGTGCAGGAAGAAACACACCAGTGGTAGGCTCTGCTGAGTGAAGGGCATTAGCAGAAAGCAGAGAGCCATCAACCATTATAGCATCAGTTCTAGAGACCGACCGCTTGAGTCTCTAATGTTCTCTCCTGACTATTTGCTAACACTCTGTAATCTTGTGCAAGTGCTTGGTTTGTGAGCCTCAATTGCACTGTGCTCTATGGTGGAGAGCACACCGTTCTCTTCTTTATTTGGCTGTTGGGAAAGGTAAATGGGCTAGTAATAAGCGCAGAAAACTCAGATCGCTGTTTGCTTTGTCTGTGGTAATTGTTCAACAAGTGTGCATTTATGCATCTTAAATGGAATCTTGTCTAAAGCGAGAAAAATGGGTAAGGGGGTAAAGATGCTGACCGTGCAAACCTGATGGCCTAAATTCAAGCCCCAGGATCCACATAAAGGGGGAAAGAAAAAAAAAGTCCCCAGAATTGTTCTCTGACATCAAAACACAAACCATAGCCCAAACAGCACCACACACATTGTACATACACACATACACGCATGTGCACAGTTGTAACAAATAACTTCTTAAAGCTCTTCTAATGTACACAGTGAAGGGCTGTGAGCATCACAAATATCTAAGCTGAACTGTGTATAAAGATCAGATAATGATCTCTAACAGACAAGGAGGAAAGTGTAACATTCCAGAAAGAAGACCCAGCATTCTAAACACCCCAAAGAGGAAAAAACCTTAGTCATGGGGCGGTAACAACGCCAGCAATATTTCAGTGTTAGGTGACAGAAGTGAAAGTTCATGATCTCCACTATACCTCCCCACAGTACCTGGCCTGGGAGAGTGCAGTCTGAGGCCTTAGGAGAAAGCTGCTCACTAAAGGTATTCAAATAAATCTAAAATGAGTACCTACCCCAACAGATGCATAAATTGTAACATAGAGTACAGTAAGTATGAAAAGAAACCAGACACTATGACTTCTCTAAAAGTTCATAGCACTCCAATAACCAAATCCAAAGATACTAAAATATTTAAAACAACAATTTCAAATCTAACTTTAAAACTTATAAATAATGCCAAATGAAAGACAAATACACATATGAACACATTAAAGATGACACTTAAAGAATTGGACAAGAAATTCACCAAAGAGATAGGGATTCAGGGGGGAAAGAAAAATTTGGAAAAATGAGAAATTCAATAAATTAAAAACTCATTGGAAGCCTCACCAATAAACTACGTCAACCAAAAGAAAGAATATTTGAGTGAGGTGCTGTGGTTTGTACCTATAATCCCAACACTCAGGCAGAGGAAGGGCGATTATGGGTTCTAGAATTAGCTTTGGCTTCAAAGCAAGACCCTGAAAGAAAGAGAAAACACTGCAGTTCAAAACAACCTCAGAAATTATTATATCAAGATACCAATAAAGAAAAATCAGTCAGGAAGACAACTTTGAAGAATTCTCAGACACAATTAAGACCAAACCTGTGAATTTTTGATGTTAAGGAAAGAGCTAAAATACAAACTGAAGACACAGGAAACCTGTTCAATGGAATGACAGTGGAAATTTCCCAACTTCAAGGAAATATACAGAATCTAAATATATGAGTTATTTAGAACCACAGAATTTCATGTCCAAAGAAATTCTCTATATTATGTGTCTTAGTTGCTGTGAAGAGACACCATGACTACGGCAACTCTTATAAAGAAAAACATTTAATTGGGATGGCTGACTTCCAGTTCAGAGTTTTAGTCCATTACCAATATGGCAGGAAGCAAGGCAGACAGTGAGCTAAAGAAGAAACTGAGAGTTCTAACATCTTGACTCACAGGCAACATGAAGTGGTCTGAGACACTGGGCGTAGCTTGAGCATGTATGAGACCTGTCTCCACAGCGACACACTTCTTCCAACAAGGACATACCTACCCCACAACGCCACACCTCCTAATAGTGCCACTCCCTTTGGAGGCCATTTTCTTTCAAACCACCACACTGTGTTAATGCTAAAATGGCATTAGTCCATTCCCAGCTGAGGAGCCATTGGACACTGATGGCTACCGGGTGAGGGAGAATCAGCTTTGGTCAGGAATACAGACCCTACCCATGATCCAGTAGACAGCCCTACACCCATGAGCATCCAGGAAATACCAAGTGAACTCAGTTCAAAACAGAGAACCCATGGAATTGGGAAAGAAAAGGGAGTGGATGAAAAAGAGACAATTCGAGGAGAGGAAAAGGGGGAGAATTTGATGAAAACACATTGTACATATGTATGAAATTCTCCAACAATAAAACATGTTGTTAGTGTAGGACATAGAAGTAATTCTGAAACCTACAGAGGAAAAGCAATGACAACTTACTTTCAGAGCAGTCTTACAGGACTTCCCAATGTAAAACCAGAAAGCATGGAGTGATGGATGATAAGCCCTGGAAGTAAATAACTGCCAAACAATATTACTATGGGCAGCAACATTAGCCCTTCCATAAAATGGAGAAATAAACATGAGATATGCAAATGCTAAAACGATTCATAACTACTTAGCCAAAACTACCTAACTTGGGGGAATCCTACATATATGAGAGGAATAAACTTACAGTTATGATTCTCCTGCTCTCAGCATCCCTTAGTTGCCTGTAGTTCTTTGTCTAGGGTAGAGCACCATGCTATCTGCCCCTTCCATGTTAGCATGTCTATTGGTGTTGACCTTGTGCAGGTCTTGTGTAGGCAACCATATTGTTAAGATATCATGATCGAAATTTCCCTGTCATTTCTAGGAGACACAATCTCACAGCAGATTTTGGGGTCCTCTGGCTCTTACAATCTTTCTGCCCCCTATTCTGTCATGTTCCCTGGGGCTTAGATGCAGTGGTTGTATTATAGATGTGTCCACTAGGGCTGGGCACCACACAATGAGTTGATTTCTGCATATTGACCAGCTGTGATTTCTATAGTAGTCTCCTGTTGCAAAAAAGTTTATTTGATAAGGGTTGAGAGTTACATCTACCTGTGGATATAAGAAAAAATATTTAGAATGCAGTTAAGAATTGGGCTAGTTTAGTTAAGTGGCAGCAGTAGCTTCTCCTCTAAGATTCATGACCTCACTAACCCCAGGTATTTGGCTAGGATTCTAGTACTAGTCATGATTTCCTTCCAGTTGAGTGAGCTCAAAATCCATTTATACAGCTGCTTGTTACCACTGAGATGTAAGTGCTGCTATTGCACTTTAGAGACACTGTGTCATGCTGGTAATTGTTATGGTCCATGAGCTTCATAGCTGGGTAAGACTGTTTGTTGCTCCCTTCCCTTGGTAGCTTTCACAGAACATTCTAGGACTATGAAAGTCCTCAGGGAGGAGGCTTTCAGTTCAGATCCAGCTAGACTCCTCCAGGTCCTGTGACTGAAGTGCACAGTGTCTTCAGCAACAGAAACTTGCTTTCAATATCTGGGAGGCAACCAAGGCAACAGCAATAGCCTATACTATTTGGGGAGTCTCTTGAACTCCTGGGACCAGCAACTTGAAAAGGGCTTTCTCATGACTGATACTGGGGTTTTTATTAGATAGTCTGCATCGCTTGAGGTAGCATCACCACTCCAAGTAGTATAACTTAATTTAAACTTTATGTGTATATGTATACACAATATGCTTATGTGCATTATATGTCTTTTAAGGTAAATATGAATAATGATTTCTTATATCTTTTCAAACATCATTAGTGTCATTTTCCCCTCTTCCCTTCCTGTCCTTCCTATTGACAGGCCTCTTAATTAACCCTCTCAATTAATCCCTCTTCCAATTAACCCCATTTTCCCCATTTCCCACTTCATATCACTCACATCTTATTACTTCCCTCTCTAGAACTCGCCCCGCCCCCATTTGTACTTTCTTGGTTTCTGTGGCTACTCCATGTTGTATACTCACATCTGAAGATTTGGAGCTAGGAACCACAGATGAGAGAGAACATGCAGTGCTTGTCTTTCTGTACGTGGGTTACCTCATTCAACCTAGTCTTTCCTAATTGTGTCTACTTACCTAAAAATTTCATTATTTAATTTTCTTTACAGGAGAATAGTGTTCCATTGTGTATATGTGCCAAATTTTCATTATCCATTCATCCGTTGAGGGACATTTAGGTTTTTCTATTCCCTAGCTATTATGAATAGAAAGAACAGCAATGAACACAATTTGTTTTATGTTCCATCACATAGAGATGATAACTAAATAATGTTCCTGTTTTCTTGTAGAGCCTTTGTAAACTTTGACTTTAAATAAATATGTTCATTTCTTAAAAGAAAAACAAAGGATTGCAAGATGGCTCAGTAGGTAAAGGTACTTGCTACCAAGCCTGATGATTTGAGTTCAATCCCTGGGACCCATGTCATGGAAGGAGAAAACTCTTACTCTACAAGCTGTCCTCTGACTTCTACATGCATCATGGTTTTCTTGTACTCACCCATACACACATAAAAATATATAAATATCAAGAAAGGAAAATTCCCCATAGCCTACTTGCCTTTTGGGGTAGCTATTTGTTATTAGTTTAATAAACTTTATTATAAAGACCTTACAAATAAATAAAAATATCACACATTAAAATTAACCAGACTCAAAACATATACTGCTCAGCAAACTTCTATATAGCTAAAATAGGCATTCAGAATGTTAGCTGTGGAGCTTCACATTAAAATTTTTCACTTTCAGTATTGAATGTATTTATACACTTATCCAGCACCAAACCCAAAAATTCCATGACAGAATTAGACCTAGAAAAACAATGAGCTTTATATCCTCTTTCATAACTTGTACAGGATAAAAACTAATTATGAACATTTGTCTAGCCATTATTCTTCTGCAACATAATTTACAGTAACTATATTGCATTCCCAATCTCCTTAGACCTTATTTTCAACTTGTAAACAGCATGGGATTTCATACATTTTGAGCAAGTCTTAGTGATTTCTTTTGAGTAATTTCCTAGAGCCAAAATTGCTTGCTAAATCAAAGCACGTGTCCATTTTAGGGCTTTTGGTACGTATTACTATCAAGATAGCCTTCAGGAAGATTATTATAAAGGGTAAATGTTCCGATTTTCCTTATTAATCACAGTAATGTGGGTATTCACTAGAAGACCAATCAGATAGCCAAGAGCAAAGGAACTGTCGGGTGGGGACAAAGTGTGCATAATAGTGACAATTGCACCTCTTATTTTCCACAGCAATGTCCACACTAGACAAGTTATGGAGTAAGCCCTGGCCCCCATCAACAGATGAATGGATAAAGAAAATGTGATGTGGGCTGGAGAGACGGCTCAGAGGTTAAGAGCATTGGCTGAGCTCAGAGGTCCTGAGTTCAATTCCAGCAACCACATGGTGGCTCACAACCATCTGTAATGAGTTCTGGTGCCCTCTACTGGCCTGCAGGGATATATGCAGGCAGAACACTATACATAATAAATAAATAAATCTTAAAAAAAAAGAAAGAAAATGTGATGCACACACACACACACACACACACACACACACACACACATTCAGCCCTTATGCTATATTACTACATAGCAATTAATAGTGGAGATACAGCAATTAATCCAGTATTTTTTTTAAAAATAGAGACATTGAGACGGATAAACTTATTATGTTTCTGTTTGGCATTCTGCCAGCAGGAGGCAAAGAGAACAAAACAATCCTGTCCCCAGACACCTGCTCAGTGTGGTTGCACTCCCTAGTAATAGATTTCTTTCATAAGAAGCTATTCTTTCCACGTTGTAATTAATTCACATCACCTCACAGTCCACTCCCATTAGTGATTACAGTACCTGCAGCTTACCCCTGCCCACTTCCCCCTGGGAGTGTGTGTGAAAATGACTTTCCTCTTTGCTATTGGATAGGTCTTGGAGTGAAATCAGTTTGGCCTTTTAAATAAACAGCACTTTCGCAGCACATGGTGACTCTGGAGTGAAGACAATCCTGAAGGTTAGAGACATGGATGAGGAGAATCCAGGATTTTTACATAACTACCATGGGCCACTGATTCCCGTGGGTTTATCAACTAACCTGTCAGAACTGTTATAACCACTATCTATATAAAAGACACTTTTACTCAAAAAAGAGTTAAGAACTTAACACACAGCCAAATAAGCAGCAGAGTATGGATTCTACTTCTGTGAGATTCTAAAGACTCAAGGAAATGGAGAAGGTGGACCCCACACAAGCTTATTTTGAAGGCAACCTGATCTGGTGCTTTGAAACAAACACGTGACTTACAGACTAAGGACCAAGAGAGAAGTCCACCAGGTACCATCAGCCGAGGACCTGCACAGAGTGAGTATTAGGTTACCACTCAGGAAAGAAGGCATCACAAAACTCAGGACACCTTCAGGTCGCTGCTTTCCCTTTTTCACAATGCAGCTGGCTGTCACTCGGTGGGATGCAAAGGAAGACAGGACACGGCACTTTGGGCTTCAGGTCCTGGGTTCAAGGCTCTCCAGGTCTGGGTAGAGTCCTGGATAGATAGAATTTGAGAGCCATCTTAGCAAAGACAAGGGGTTTGACTTCAAATCCAAAGCTCATTGGACCGACTGCCTGTCAGTGTGAGGTGGGGAGGTGAGGGGTCGTGCTAGGGTAGGAGGGTGAGGAGATTTTCTTTCTGTCTTGACTCAGGAGAGAGTGAGGAAACTTTTGTTCTGAACTGCCTTCACGGACAAGGTGGTGTTCTAACCTTAAAGCTACACTACCTCAAGCTTCTGGAACCCCGCCCTCCTTCTGGATGCAGTTTACTTTCTGGAGTAGAAAAAAAAAAATACCCAGAAAGATAAGGATAAAACTTAGGGCCAAGTAAATCCTCCTTTTGAGGTTTCTGTCAAGGCAGTCAGCCTGATGGGCCATCGATGTGATCTATGCCTATTCTGGGCTCTAAACACTTGTGCAAAACTTGGGGCCACATTCTAACCCAGTTAGGGCCTGGGCTCTTACCTTTGAAGGTCCCACCTTACACTGTATTAAACAGAATGAATCTAGCCATGCTTCCATTTTACATTTAATATATGTGTAGTGTTACACTTGAGTGACCATTCAAGGCTTTTCTTTTGGAAACATTTAATTTAATGCTGGTTCTTTTTAGCCTTGCAGTTTTATATGTGTGAAGCCAATATATATATATATATTTCTCTCCAGGACTTAAGCTTTTTCATAAGCTCTGGAAAAGCCGATGAGCTTTCAGCTTTAGAAGTGACCTAGAATACATGATGCCTGCGCGAGCAGGATTAAAGAAAAAAAAATCTCCTCTATGTGTACAGATAACAACGGTGCACTTTTCCTGGGTGAAATGCAAGGCCTCTGTATCCAGATATGCTGAGGTAGGTACTGAGAAGAGTGGGAGAGGGTTGGCTTTGGAGCTCAGAAACTGATGAGCAGTGGGGACTTCAGTGAGACCAAAACTCTGAGTGTCATTGTTACCAGTGGTAAGAGTCTGGACCAGGTGTCTCTGGGTTTTTATTCAAGAATCAAATAAAGGCTCACACAAACTTGCAAACTAGCAGGAATACTTTATTCAAAGCAAGAGCACAGATTGGAAAGGAACACACTGTCAAGACTGACAGCAGGTCACAGGAGTGAAGGCATGCAAGGACATAATTAGTGTCTGAGGCTTCCTTTTATGGGGTCAAGAAAAGGAGTTTGCTTGCTAAAGGATATAGCAAGGGGAGTTCTCGATTTTGATTGATAGGTTAAATTATATAGCTATTTCTCCATAGCTCATGCCCCTTCCCAAAGTGCATCTGATTTTTAATCATGTGCACGCCCAATTATACATAGGTATAAGATGCCAAGAAGGAGATTTTTCTCTAAAAGTTCGCTTTGAGGATGTGATTACCCTTATTGTGCATGCACGCCAAATCAATTCAGGCCTGGTCATTAAAAGACAGAGAAACTTATTTTGGGTGGTTTGAAAGAAAATGGCTCCCAAAGGGAGTGGCACTATTAAGAGGTGTGACTTTGTTGAAGTAGGAGTGGCCTTGTTGAAGGAAGTGTGTCACTGTGGGGATGGGATCAAGATGTAGAACTCACAGCATGCCTGCCAGCTATGTTTCCCGCCATGATGATAATGAACTAAACCTCTGAAACTGTAAGCTCGCCTCAATTAAGTGTTTTCTATTATAAAAGATGCCATGGTCATAATGTCTCTTCACAGCAATTGAAACCTTAACAATGACAGTATTGCATTGTTAAGAGACAGTGCTCATGCAGCTTGATGGACGGAGGTGGCTTTCCTGTACTGCTAACAGGTTGCTAGGCACATTGTTAGGAAAAGAGTGGAGAGTGTATGCCATACATACACACACAAAGGCTTCCAAGTGAGTTATTACAAAAGGGGTGTGTGCATGCCCCAATTCAAGTGAAGTTCCAGGTAGCTAAGCTATTCCTTGTACTTGCCTGCCTCAAGTAGAGGTGAAGGTTCATGGTAGGGAAGCCTCAACAGGACTCACCCATCTACCGAAGCAGACAGTTCACTCAGGTGCTAAATTCAGCCTAATAACTATTTCTCATTATCTTTTCTGGCTTTCCACAAAAATTCTGCAAAAGTTTGACAGTTTTGAACTCAGGTCTGAGATCAAAAGCAAGTTATGCTTCATCACAGGTGTTGAAAGCTTACAACCCCATAAAAGTAACATAGAGAGAGGTTCTACAGATGTACTCTCCATAGCTAAGTAACATGGGACATCAGAAGACAGAACATAGAATGTGCACAGTGGTATGTGTGTAAGGTGGTTGTAGTCACATGTGTCAGGAAGCAGGTCCTCAAGGTGGATGTGAGGCATGACTAGTCACAGAACCATTCAAGGGGCAGTGTGTGTGGCAAATGTAGCTAATGTTCAAAAGGAAAAATGAAGGACATGAAGATGTCAGTTCTCGAATCTTTTAGTGAAAAAAAATCAGGGAAGAAGGTGAGCGTATGCACCCTCTCACTTGCTGATTTATCCAGCACACATACCTCAGGAGCAATAAATTTGGTGGGAAATACAGTTCAATGCAATCACCTGCCCGAAGGCTTAGATCCACTAGAAAATGGATTTGGGCAGAAGTGATGAAGTTGTATAGTTTTAGAATTGAGTGTCTGAAGTATTTTTCGTTTGGTGAATATTTAAATAATAAAAGAGCAAAGCAGTAGAAATATTGGCCTGGAAATATCTCCAAATTTTTCACTGGACTAAAGTTGGCTTTGCTCTTTTTTCACACTCTTCATTTTGAAATTTTTTAAAGACAAAAGCAGAGAAAATAATAAAATGAAGCCTCATTACCAAAGCATCTGTTTTAATGAATGTCAATGCCAGCTTTTATTTTTCACTCATCACACCTATCTCTTCCCGTCACACACACACACACACACACACACACACCACATAGTTCTTTTATTAGGCCATATTAAATCAAATCCATGAAATAAGAGTATTTCCTTCTGTAGAGGCAGGCCCAAGCCCTTCCCCCTGCCTCAAGGCTGTGCGAGGTGTCCCACCATAGGTAGTGGGCTCCAAAAAGGTCAGCTCATGCACCAAGGATGTATCCTGATCCTACTGCCAGGGGTCCCCTTAAACAGATCAAGCTACATAACTGTCTAGCTTATGCAGAGGGCCTAGTCCAGTCCCATGGAGGCTCCACAAGTGTTGGTCTAAATTTCATGAGTTCCCATTAGTTTGATTTGGTTGTCTCTGTAGGTTTCCCCATCATGATCTTGATGCCCCTTGCTCATAGAATCCCTTTTCTCTTTCTTCAACTGGACTCCTGGAGCTCAGCCTCAATGTACCAGGCTCGGCTGACTCCCTGTGGGAGGCCTTACCTTCTTGTAGGAGGGAATGGGGGGTGAGTTGAGGGGGAAGGCTGGAGGGGTGGGAGGAGAGAAGAGGAGGATCTGTAATTGATATGTGAAATGAATAAAAAAAATTCTTAATTAAAAAAAAAAGTATTTCTATCTAAGTGCCTTCTACCAGGTGTAAGGATGTGGCCTTTGGTGTTCAAACAATACTATTACCATACTCAACAGATGCTTTACTCACAAACACCAGCCTGTGTTCAATCTCTCTTGATAATCGAGCTCTTTATAATTGAACCTCTACATTGCAGCATCCAGCATGGCTCGGGTGACAGACCTGGCAGAGACAGTGAGGGAATAAAGAAAAGACAAACACAGACAGATACAGAGAAAGAAAAGCTGGGATCAGGCAGACTGGGCTCATGATGGAGAAATTGTAGCATCTGGAAGCTCAGTGTGTTTATTACAGACAATTGAACAGAGGAGCAACATTATCACTGAGCAGGGAGGTGGGGCAAGAACACACAATTAACAAGCAGGTAAGGTGGTATTGTGTTCCCTGAAATATTGTGCACCCTAATAAACTTATCTGGGGTCAGAGACAGAACAGCCACAATATTAAACATAGAGGATAGGCAGTGGTAGCACACGCCTTTAATCCTAGCATTCCAGAGGCAGAAATCCATGTGTTCAAGGATACAGCCAAGCATGGTGACTCATGCCTTTAATCCCAGAAAGCGAGCCTTTAATCCCAGGGAGTGGTGGTAGAAAGCAGAAAGGTATATAAGATGTGAGGACCAGAAACTAGAAGCATTTGGCCTGGTTAAGCATTTTGGCTGGTTAAGCATTCAGGCTTTCAAGCAGCAGTTCAGCTGAGACCCATTCAGATATGAGGACACAGAGGCTTCCAGTCTGAGGAAACAAGATCAGCTGAGAAGTTGGCCAGGTGAGGTTAGCTGTGGCTTGTTCTGGTTCTCTGATCTTCCAGTTCACCCCAATACCTGGCTCAGGTTTGATTTTATTAATAAGACCATCTAAGATTTCTGCTACAAGTGGGTGAGGTTATTTCCCACCGAGGAACAAGGAGACGGGGTTTATTACATACAGCTGAACAAGGAGCAGGACTAGCTAAACCCAGTAGAAGTAATCTCTGTGGAGGAGAAGTCTTCAGGCCATAAGTATCCAATGGGGGGGAAATGTATGATGAATGTTTTCGATACACTCTATCAACATCCACACGTGGAGAATGCCTTTGCCCTCCCTCTGAGCCTCACCTCGGATCAGGGGGAAGAGGCATGCCATATGTCCATGACTCTGAGGTTTGGGAGTCCTTGGCATGGCCATGGTTGTGCTAAACACTATACACATCCACTCAAGACTTCACACACTCAGGGCTTCCCATACTTCCCACACTACATATTCATTTCTTTGTTATTGCTGTTGTTTTGTTTTGGGGAGTTCTTTTTCTGAGACATGGTTTCTCTGTGTAGCCCTGGCTGTCCTGGAACTCACTTTGAGGACCAGGCTAGCTTCGAATTCATAAAGATCCACCTGCCTCTGCCTCCCGAGTGCTGGTATCAAAGATGTGCGCTACCATTACGGGGCCTAATCACCTTTGTAAACAGAGCAGCCAGTTAAGAACCAAGCCTTCAACACATGAGCCTTTGCAGGGCAGTGGGAAGAGAAGGACACTTCATATCCAAATTCCAGTGTATAGTGAAAGACAAGCTTGTCAGCAGAGTCACATGGCACCAAATGATGAAATAATGCATGATTTGCAGCGAGTCCTTTCTCTGCTTAAACTCCACCAATGAGTCGCCTTGCCAACACACAAGACCATGATGTACCGGTCAGGTTCTGCTCTAGAGAAGACTTTAGGTTTCTTCCAGAAGTATTTGTCATAAGGAACTGGTTATGCGTAGCTTCAAAGATCAAAAGAACAAAAGAAGACCACTGCAGCAATCCAGAGGATAATTCTCAGCATGAGTGGGGGTGGGCGGGGCATCAGCAGAACTCCCAGGAAGTGACAGCCAAGTGGGAAGAGATGGGGTTTCCAGGACTGAACACCTAAACATCGATTTCAGCTAATGTTGGAATTCAGAGGTCTCAAAGCTGTGCTCAGATTAAGAGCGTGCAATGTCGATCTGGTGAAGGGCTAGAGCATGGCCTCTTCCCTGCCCGCCGAAGATCATGACACTCGACTGCTGCTGGCAGCTGAGGGGCATGGAGCCACCTGAGTGACTCTATAGAGAAATAAACAAAAGTAAAGAAACATCAGAAAATCCATTTCTTCTTCTGTCAGCGTCCAGCCTTTCTGTTGCCTGCCACTAGCAAAAACTAACAGGAAAGCAGCCAGCAAAGGAGACTGGGAAATACAACTCACCAAGTCCCACACCCAGCATCATAGATCATACAGAAAGTGGGATGTGTTACTGAAAGATACCAAATTTCAAAAGCCGGGACGCATGGCCCACAGGGCCCTGTATATTTATCCCCATGAAGTACCGTACCTTGAGCTATGAAAACCAACTTTGCCGTTTACCAGCTGTACCATGCATCTAAAATTCTGCTACCTTCCCTATAAAACAAGAATGTAATTAATACTGCATCTCCCTATTGTATAACATCTGTGATCCTGAATGAATATCTCATATTCTATAAAAACCACAGGTAAAATAAAGGACTGCAGAGGAAAAACAAATTTGGCAAGCTCTCACAAAAGCTGAGAAGCCTTGCAGTCTGAACACCAACAACACAATGGCCTAGATGTCAGCTCCCAAAGCACGACATGGAGACTGATTATTAGTGATGAATATTTAGCATTAGCGTAGGCTTGTTTCTTGCTAGCTTTATAATTTAACCTGTTTCTCTTCATCTACATTTTGCCTCGGGGCTTTTTACCTTTCTTCCTTTTTTTCTCTTACTTTCTCTGCTTCTCATGTCTGCCTGGTGACTGCCTGGCTTCTGGCCCCAGGTGTATCCTTCTCTTTCTCCCTCATTCTCTCCATTCTTCCTCTCTCATTCTTCTCAGACCTAGATTTCTCCTCCTATTTATTCTCTCTGCCTGCCAGCCCTTCCTATCCCTCTCTTCCCTAGCTATTGGCTGTTCAGCTTTTTATTAGACCAATCAGATGCCTTAGGCAGGCAAGGTGAAACAGATGCAACACGTCTTCACAGAGTTAAACAAATGCAGCATAAACAAATGTAACACACCTTTACACAGCTAAAGTAATATTCTGCAGCATAAATAAATGTAACACATCTTTACACCGTTAAAATAATATTCCACAACACACCTTCTCCAGGTCAAATGGCCTGTGTGAAGAAGACCGAGAGCTAGTATCCTATTAGAGAAAAAGCACCTGGGAGAGGCAGAGGGGAGAGAAGAGAGAGGCAGAGGGGAGAGAAAGAGAAGCAAACTTTGGTGGAACCATCAGCGTTAGAGGGTTGCTTAAAGAGAGAGAAGTGTTGACAGAAACTCGCATTGCTTCAGATTTTGGGGAAATGATGAAGGATGGTGGACCAGCTTCCAGAAGGGGAGCCAAGGAGAAAGCTTCCTAGGAGCAGGAGGTAAGCTTGATTTACCCAACATGGAATGTCGTCTGCTAACTGGGAGAGCTCACTGGAGCTCCTCCCAGCTCCAATGAAGCATCATCTAATGTCTAAACTCTAATGTTCATGAACCTCTCCAGTCTTTATGGTCTCCTCCTCCCCCCCCCCCCGAATTAAAATAAATGCACAGTCGTTTCTAGCTACTCGCTTACAGAATTTTCATGTGGCCATGGAAAGAGACTGAGGTGGGGGTGAGGTGGAAGAATCACAATGGACAAGATGGTAAAAACAGAGATAATCGCAGAATATGTGTGAGCAGGGATGAGGACAAATGGGGACAGGAAGGACAGACAGGGCTATGAAGCCAGTGCCAGGAGTCTGGACTCTAGCCCCAGACTCTTGTCATTCCAACTACGCTAGTGATGACACCGGAGGTGACAGATGCCTGTCTTCCCTCTTCCACTGCTGTGCGGGAGCTGTGACAATGAGGTCTTCTCCCTTGCCTGCCTCACAGCTGTGCTGGTCAGGTGTTTTACTGCCGATGTGGTACAACCTAGAGTCACCTGGGAAGAAGGAACCTCAACTGAGGGACTACCCAGATCACATTGGTCTATGCCCATGTATGGGGGACAATCGTCTCGATTATTGATTGATGTGGGGATGGGCAGCCCACTGTGGGCAGAGCTGTTTCTCAGGCAGGTGGTCCTGGTCTATATAAAAACAGTAATTATCAGTGAGTCAGGCAGTGAGCCAGTAAGAAGTTCCTCTGTGACTGGAGGTTTCTGCCCTGATGTTCCCTCAGTTATGGGAACTTCCTAGAAGTGTAGGCTGGAGTAGGCCATTTGTTGCCCTAGTTGCTTTTGATCATGGTGTTTATTACAAAAACCAGAAAGCAGACAAGGACAAGTGTTTTGCCTGCATGTATGTATCCATGCCGTATGCCTAAGGAAGACATAAGAGTGGGTCAGATCCTCTGGTACTGGAGTTAGGGATGGTTGTGAGCCACCACGTGAGTGCTGAGAACTGAACCCAGATCATCTGCAAGAGCAGCAAGTGTTCTTAACAGCTGATCCATCTCTACAGCTCCCAGAGCCAAGCATTTCTTGCCAGTGTCAGATTCTCATGAGAAAGTGGTGTCCACTGTGTGCCAGTTAGACACCAAAGGCTCAGAGGACACATCCTCCTTGAAACTCGAACTTTCAGACCTCAGGACGTGGCTCTTCCACTGGGGACTTTGCAGAGACAACTGAAATAAATAAATAAATAAATAAATAAATAAATAAATAAATAAATAAATAAATAAATAAATAAGGCAAGGGTACTGATATTAGCTCCCCAAGGGCAGTCACGGGTGACTTTGTAGTTACTTACTCTTCAGGGGTGGGTTAGCAAAGACCCACAGTGTTAACCAACAAGGGCTACTTTTCCCACTGCACAATACACATGAATAGCTGAAGACAATTTGCAAGGAAGAACGTCCATTCATGAGACAGCCTAGCTGGAGACAGGAAACTCAAGTCTCCAATTGACCTCCCCAATGGTAGGTATTGGAAATATTCATGGGGGGATGTTTATGGGGAAAGGTGATGGGAAGGCAACCAAGCCCAAATGAAATGGATTGAGTCTGAAGAGGAGTCAAGGGGTAGAAGCAGGGACAGAGGATAGTCTAGGAGAGTGTGGTAGTTTGGATGGAAACAGCCCCCATAGGCTCATATGTTTAAATGCTTGGTCCCCACCTGGTGGAACTGTTTTCAAGGATTAGGAGGTGTGGCTTTGTTGGAGAAGGTGTGTCACAGGCATGGAATTTGAGGCTTCTAAAGCCCCCATTCTCCCCTCTTGCTTGTGATTGAAGATGTGATCTCTCAGCTGTTCCTGCCACCAAGCTTTTGCTCCACCATCATGAACTCTAACCCTCTGAAACCTTAAGCTCAATTAAACGCTTCCTTTTATAATTTGTCTCAGCCAGGGTGTTTTGTCACAGCAACAGAAAAGTAATTAAGACAGAAGCAAGTGAGTAGGAGTGAGTATGCCCAGGGAACATTCAGGAACTGTGAGCAGGTAGTTACAGTCTCCCATTTCTTCATTCTACTTTCGAGGGATTTAGGGTGTCAAATAATCCTCCTACTGCCTGCAAAATGGGGCCATGAATGATCCCAGAAGACCAATCCTTGTTGCTAGACAAGTAATAAAATGGGAAATTTTATATTAACAGTGAAAGTTCCTGCTTGTAGAACTTGCTGGTTGCGTCTCACAATAAATCCTGAGCAAACGGAAGATGAAGACAAGGCAGGCAAACGACCCAAAGAGCAAGCAGTTCAGAGCAAGCACACAAGCATCGCCTTTAAAGGAGCAGGCAGCAAAGATGCTTAGACAGTGCATGGGCTCCTCCTCTTGATGGGCTGTAGCTGGGGGGCCTTTGGGGCAACCCTGCTTAACTGGATTCCAATTGCACCCAAAAGGTCAACGTAAGCGCTTCAAGTGTAACTACACTGGATCCTCCCTTGTTTTGCTAGCAGGTAATCGAGAAGAGTCCTGTAATCAGTATTTATGTGGGGAAAGGAAGCTTCAAGGATGGAAAACAAGGAGGACCGAGGCAGGCAAACGTAGGGGATAGTTTAGTAACCTGGAGCTCCACTTGGTTTGGCTTATGCAATCCCCTTCTAATAATGCACATGGAAGCCCGGCTTCTTTACTTACACATAACACCTCTCTCGGGAGCAATGCATCCAATAATTGCTGCATTAGTGGATGCAGCCACACTGGCAGCAGGATATGTAAATACCTGTCTCTGAACATTACGATGAGTTTCTCTTTCCCTCAACAACTATCAGAATCAGACAAATTCTATTCAACCATACTCTCCTTATACAAGAGAAAAGCCTGGTTTGAGGTATGTGCATAATCTTTCAGAACTGTGTCTCAAAGAAGCTTTTAGGGAGAATCCCTACTGACTGTCTTATGCCTATGCATAACTGGGTATGCATATGAGCAAAATCAGGTGCATTATGGGAAGAAACAAAACAATCAAAGCAGAGAACCACCCTCTTTATGACCCTTAGTAATCAAACCCCTCTTCCTCTTGAATCTCCTCAAAAGGAGGCTCCACGCAGCAGCCAGGACCCTTGAGTTTCAGTGTCTTCACTCTTGTGGCCCAGTGCTTGCTTGTAGAGTATGCTGACCTTTGCTTTGAATACAAATTTCTTGTTACCTTTTTTTGTGAGTCTCTGTGAACCTTGATTTCAGTTCCCTGAATTAGAGGCCAAGAACCTGGGAACACCTGGACCAGATGCCAAACCCAGGAACAGTAGCATATACCGAGAATGGTTGATCAGATGTCCTCTTGCAGTTGTCCTGGTAGATGCACCTTGTGTAAGCATAGTCTCCAGGCTGCAGCTCTGCTGGTCTTTCATGTAGGTTATTAAGAAATGAACCTCACAGCCTCCTGACTTTATTCACCCTTGGGGGAGGGTTGACACAAGAAACTCCATTTGAATTCATTTCTTTTGAATTCCTCCTTTCTGAGTATCACTGATTAACCATCCCATGGCTAGGTTTTCATTGTTATGTGATGGACCTGCCTTGTGCTTTGATCTGATCTGGCCTCAAGCTGAAGAGGGAATAACTGGTTATCATGATCACTGGCAACCCCCTGCAGCCACATCTGAGCAACAAAGTGGTTCAGAAGCAGCAGCTGTCAGGCTTAACTTCCTGTACACCACTCGGAAATCCGATCTTTCGGATTTGTCGCAGGCCAGCACTGTGTGCTGAGGAGTTGTACTTTCACAGAATCTTGGCAGGCACTGGGTAAAAAGTTTAAAATTCAAAGCTACCAAGAATGAAAGAATTCAGTTTTTATAATCAAAAAACATTTTTTGTCCAGGTGTGGTGGCAAATGCCTTTAATCCCAAAAGAGGCAGATGTATCTCTGTTAGTTCAAGGCCAGCCTGGTCTACAGAGCAGGTTCTGGAACAGCCAAGGCTACACAGAGAAAATCTGTCTAGAAAAACTAAAAAAAAAAAAAAAAAAAAACGGGGAAAAAAGTAGATAAATGCTCCGAGAAAACTGTCAATCATTGGAGATCAAACAGCAGTGTTACACCAGAGTCCCTGCAAAACCAGTGCTCAGCTTCTAGAAAAGCCTCATTTTCCAACTTTATCACTTCTTTTCAAAATTCTTTTTAAACTATCTCAACCTTTCATTTTTCCAGTCCCTAAGTTTACTGTAACTCCTGCAGCAACCATATCCTTATATTCCATAATTGCCTTTATTCAAAGATGTGTTTTATTTTCTTCCCAACCATGATCAGAATTGCTCATGGACATTTGAGACATTAAGCAAAGTCAGTCAGCCATCCCCTCCTGTAACTCCAGTTCCAGAGGCTCTGACACCATCTTCTGGCCTCCTTGGGTGCTGCACACAGGAAGGGTAAAAACACCCACACCAGAAAATAAAAATAAATATTTTTAAATAGTAAATAAGTCTGATTTTAAAGTATTTTAGATACACCTCATGAGCACTATTTATTTCTAAGTCATCAATTTTATACCATGTATACATAAAATACAGTAAACACATGTACAGTAGCACATCCCAAAATACAAAAAGAAAACCAGGCATAGTGGCATGAGCTTGAAATCCCCAATCCTGGGAGACTGAGACGGGAGGATCTAGTCAGATGGAGACCAACCTTGACTGTAATAGTGAGACGCTGTCTCAAAAAACAGGCAAAGAAAAGATTACAGACAGAAAGCAAAAGCCTTGCATCTTTCATTTAGTTTGTTTGTTTGTTTGTTTGTTTGTTTTTCTTCCTACTGTTCCTGAAGGTTCTATAATAATAGGTCCACGTGTGGATTGGAGGAGCAAGTTCCTGTTCTGTCTCCTTGACCCCAAACCCATTTACTATATTGTCCTCAAATCAGTATTAAACTGATGAGAACAGACACTGACTGAATCCTAGCCAAAAGGCCGAGAAGTGATGCTTTCTATTCTTCATTCTCTAGCTTCCACGGTGTTCTCTCCCTTCAGAGGATGCCTCTCACGATTACCTTTCCACAGCTCTAAGCAGCCTTTAGGCTTAAACTTCTTAAGCTTAGATCTGTTTCCTCATCAGATTGTTAGCATAGGGCAGAGCCCTTCGGTGAACAGGACAAAAGCATTTTCTATGCCCACCCAACCTGAACAGAAACCTAGAAGGCCTCCCTAGACCCTTGAAAACTTCCCCTGCCTGTTTTAGCACCTTTTATGATTCTGTCTTTCTAAAGCTGGAATCCTGTAGGGAGGGATACTCAAGGCTGTAGCCAAGCAGTGGTTCCCTTCTTCTGCTTTCCCTGGGCTTCCTGCTCCGCACCCCCACCTCCCACCCCCCACCCCCCACCCGCACTCCCCCACCCCCATCCCCCACCCCCGTTTGCCTTACCTAGAGGGGTCCTAATGGAGGGAACAGCATAAAGCAAGGACAGTTAGGAAGAAGACTCCTGCTGCACCGTGGTGGTGCACCATGGGTTGGAGTTAGAGGCGTTGTTCTGATAAAGTTAATAAACAAACAAAACTGTAAGGGAGAAGCTGCAGCTTTCAGTCTGGGTCATCCACACTTGACACAACTGATTCCCTGACTGGGGTCACACTCAGGTCACAGCAGGTGAACTCAGGTCCTAAGCAACAGGGATCCCAGCAGCTGCCTTAGCAGGAGGATGCTAACAACTTTGAAGTAATCTTTTTATTTTAGCAACCAGTCTATAAGAGTAAAGGCCACCTGTTCACATGGTAAAAGTTTGACATTTCCATTCACAAATCTTAGGTAGGCTGTGAATGAACTTCGGTCGTGTATGGGCCAGTTTCACGGTTTGGGTTTTGTCTTGGTTTTCCTCCTCTTGGTCACAAGTGAACTGGGGAATTGCCTCCTGGATGCTTATACTGTAGATAGAAGTGGCTGAAATAACTGTTCAAGTGAAGGGTCAACAAATTCAAACAGGCGGGGGCCCAAAGCCTGAAACCGTAAAGTGAGAATTATCTTAAAGATAATTGAAAAGTGTGAAGTCACCAGGAAATGGCCAAAAAGATCTGGTGAGTGCAGAAGAGCCTGCAGACAAAGCAGGGACCACTTCCCTCCTGATGACAGCAATAGCAGACTGGCCAGCCAGAAATGTCTGGCTCAGAGATTGCGGCTCGGTGAGTGGCAGGGCAGATGGAATCGGTGTTTCCCTTTGTGCGGAATTCCCATGTGGCTATTCAGAAATGCACAGTTACGCTCCTAACCCACAGCTAGAACCGGGTCTAAGAGACCAAACAAAGCTGTGACAGTCCTGCTCCCAGCCCACAGCTATAACCAGGACTCAGAGACCAACCAAAGCTGAGAGAACTCCAAGGAGCAGAGCCCCTGGTTTCCCCTACCATCAAGTGTCCTTGCATCTGAAATGCTCAGAACAACAGGAAAACCAGGGCTTGTTTCAGACTTCAGATGTTCTGGGAAAGTTAACCATCCCAGCGATGGCCGAACTAGAGGGAATTAAAACTAGGCATCCAGTCATATATACCAAGATACCCAATGAATACAGAGTCTTCCAACCCCCTGAAACTGCACTTTATTACATATTTTCAGGGACTCAAATGCCAGCACCCCTGAGCAGAAGTCATCCTGGAGATGGTCAAAGGCAGACTTCCAAAGCAGCCGAGGAGCACAATCATGGGCAGGGGCTGGTTAAACCATGGGCATAAAGTCTGTCTAGACTTGCTACCTCAGTGATTGTGAAATTACCAAAGCAGATTCACCTTCTCTATTTTAAAGCGTACCGATCACCGACATGACTTTTGCAGAAGAGAATTAACTCCCCAGGAGGGCAAGCAGGAAGCCATGGAAGACCCTGCTTTCAAACCTGCCACCCCGATAACTGGGTGAAGGGAGGGGTGTAATTTTTAGTTAAACTGGAGCAGATATGATGGGTTAAGCCTCGGAAAAACAAGAAACCCGAGCAGATGGAAGTGTGGAGGGCCAGTGGTTTATTCAGCGGTTCAGCTAGTCTCCCTAGACAGAAAGCTTTCGTCTCTTTTCCTAGGTGACCAGCAGGTGGCAGCAGAACACAATGCATATTAGGATCTTGTCCAGCGCCCTGGGAAAGTAACATTAGAGGATGAATCCCGGTTTATCTCGTGTCTACTTACAGTTTTCTACTTTTTGTTGTTGTTTGTTTGTTTGTTTGTTTTTTGTTTTTTTTCGAGACAGGGTTTCTCTGTGTAGCTTTGGAGCCTGTCCTGGAACTCACGTTGTAGACCAGGTTGGCCTCGAACTCACAGAGATCCACCTGGCTCTGCCTCCCGTGTGCTGGGATTAAAAGCGTGAGCCACCGCTGCCCAGCTCAGTTTTCTACCTTTAATGGTGTGGAAACAATATCATTTAGTAAACCACACTTCGGGGTCTGAATTTCGATCTTCTTCCAAGATAGCGAAAACGCGGTGCTACCTGTGGCAGAGAGCCATAACACGGGAAGAAAATAATCCACCTTTGCAGTGCACTGTTAAAGGGCTATAGCTTCGGTAAACGCATATTCAGCTTTTTGTATGCCCAACAGGAAGGCATACTACAATTGCCAATCCCATGATGGTTTTCTAGTTCCCTGAAGATCTGGAGTCCATAATTCCTGTCATCATTTACTATCCACTCCAGTTTTTGTAACACTAAAGCCCTCATCCCCAAATTGAGAAGTGTTCTGAGACAAGGTTGGTTTTTAGCCAACTTGACACAACTAGAGTCATCTGAGAGGAAGGAACCTCGCTTGAGGAATAGTCTCCATCAAATTGGCCTGTAGGTAAGTCTGTGGGGCACTGTCTTAATGATTGACATGAGAGGGTCTGGTCCACCATGGGCAGTGCCATCCCTAGGCAGGCAGTCCTGCATTAGATGAAAAGGCAAGCTGATCATACCAAAGGGAGCAAGTCAGTAAGCAGCATTCCTCTGTGGCCTCTGCTTCAGTTCCTGCCTTGCCTTCCCTCAGTGATGGGCTGTGATTAAGATGTGTTCGTCAAATAAACCCTCTCATCCCCAGGTTATTTTCAGTTCTGGTCCTTATAATATAAAGCAAAGTAGGACAAGAAGCATGCCATCAGGCAAGGGGCTTTAGTACTTTCATGCGTTTAGTAAGTCAGTTCTCGCTCTGCTATTTTCTGAGTTGTTGGGAAAGCTGCTAACCACCATACACACATACACACACACACACACACACACACACACACACACACACACTTCCTCAATGTGGGTGTTATGACAATTTAGATAGAACATACAGTTAAAGAATCAGTACAATACTTGCCACATGGGAAGTCTTCTTTGAATGTCTAAGAAAGAGTATGCCACTTGGATAGAGGCCGGCAAGTTGGAGACAGAGGCTTCTGTTGCCTATGTTTGCAGGGAAAGCTGAACTCTGAAGATGAAACCCGGACAGAAAATCCCTCCAGCCCTGCCAACCACACAGAAGCCCAAGACAGTGACTTCATAGGACTCATTCTAGCTTTCCTACCTTTCATAATGAGCTTCATTCTCCTGCTCTGAGAGGCCAAGCCCTAACAATAATGTTTTTTATTTATCTGGTAAACACTACTATCCATATAAATGGGTTCCAGAACTCCTAACCCACAATCCTGTAGGAAGTAAACATATAACCTCATTATGGTGTTTCTAGACAAGTCCCTGCCTTCCTTCCAGGAGCTCCCGGAAGTTCCCACAAAGCCCCTTACCAAGGCTGTGCTAACTTCAGCAAATGCTGGGGAGGGGCGACTCAGCCAAGATGCCTGGAAGTTGTGCAAGGAGCCCCAGGGATGGTGCTTTGGTGACTCTTCACCCACACTGGGTTGAGCTTTTCCATGATGCAGCTGCTTTGAGTCAGCCCCAGTCCTGGAGGCAACCCCAATAAACTCAAGAAGCTAGGCTTGTGAAATCATTTCTTTGGGCTGTCATTGGTACCCTGTCGGGGGGAGGGGAGGGTAGACTTTCCATATCTCCCCAAGAGAGGGAATTTCTCGTGTCTGGTATTAGGGTTTTGTTAGACAAAAATACAATGAATCAATGAATTGAAGAGCTGGTTTTTTGAGAAGATAAACAATATTGACAGACTCTTGGCCCAACTAACCAAACTAAAGAGCTGACCCATATTAACATAATCATAAATACACAGGGAAACATTACAACAAACACCGAAGAAATTCAAAATATTATAAGATAATTCTTTTAAAAAAAAACTATAATCCATTAAGTTAGAAAATGTAAAATAAATGGACAAATTTCTAGATTTATTCAAACCACCAAAGTTAAGTCAAGAAGAAATCAACAACATAAACAGACCCTAACAAATGAGTAGATTGAAACAGTAATAGAAAGCCCTCTAACTAAGAAAAGCTCAAGACTAAACGTATTTATCACAAAATTCTACTCAAATTTCAAAGATTATTTATATTCAAAGAAATAGAAACAGAAGAAGAATAGAAACAGAAACAAAGAAATGGAAACCCCCATATTCTCTCTACAAAGCCAATATTATTCTCATACTCAAGCCAGGTAAAGACACAACAACAACAACAAAAAGAAAGAAAGAAAAAAAGAAAGAAAGAAAGAAAGAAAGAAAGAAAGAAAGAAAGAAAGAAAGAAAGAAAGAAAACTATTGGCCAATATCCCTGATGAACATAGATTTAAAAATCCTCACTAATGCACTTGCAAACTGAATACAGGAATGTATCAATAACATTATCCACTGCAGTCAACTTAGTTTTATCCCAAAGATGCAGGGATAGTTAAATGTATACAAGTCAATAAACAATATTTACATAAATGGACTTAAAGACAAAAATCACATGTTCGTCTATATAGTTGAAGAATGTCTTTGACATGCCTTCACAATAAAAGTCCTGGAGAGTAGGACCGAATGGAACACCCCTCAATAGGATAAAGGGTTTATATGACAAACCCACAGCCAACTTATCTAAATGGAGAAACACTTGAAGGAATCCCATTGAAATCAGAAATGGGACAGGCTGTTCACTATGCCCATTTCTTTTCAATACTGTGCTCCACGCACTAGGGAGAGCAATATGGCAATAGAAGGAAACTAAAGGGATACAAATAGGAAAAGAAAAAGTCAAACTATTTCTATCTACAGGTGATATATTATACATAAGAGGTCTCCAAATTTCTACAGGAACATTTCTAGAAATGATCAACAATTTCAACACAACGACAGAATACAAAATCAACTTAGAATGATCAAAAGCCTTTCTGTACACTACCAACAAAATACAAAGAAAGAGATCATGGACACTCCCATTCGAAATAGCCTCAAAGGAAGTAAAAGTATCTGTATATAAACCTAACTAAAAATGTTAAAGACCTCTATGAAATGTAGATACATCTTCTGTATGTGTTTTTAATATTTGGCAAATTTTCAAATTGCTAGTCACTTTATTGGCCTTAATTTTTTTCAGCTCTCATGTAAATCTTTAAAACTCAGGAAAGTTTTATATGCTAGACTTTTTCTCACTTGCTATTTTAGTTGGTTCTTGTGGAGATTGCTACAAGTTCTACTGCTAGCAGAGAAACAAACCGCAAGAGGCAAGAAAGAAATCCAGTTCAGTACAACTTAGTTATCCAGGCTGATTCAAACTTCTGGAGTCTGACCCTGAGCTGTTTATTTTTTTTTATTTTTTTTTTATTTTTTTGGTTTTTCGAGACAGGGTTTCTCTGTGTAGCTTTGCGCCTTTCCTGGAACTCACTTGGTAGCCCAGGCTGGCCTCGAACTCACAGAGATCCGCCTGGCTCTGCCTCCCGAGTGCTGGGATTAAAGGCGTGCGCTACCACCGCCTGGCGAGCTGTTTATTTTTGATGTATTTAAACACAGTACATCTTTGGAAAAAGGTTTCCTTGTGACAATTATCAAGTAAAGCTCAGGGCACAACCACACTGAAACTCCTTTGCAAAGCACCTGTGAGCTCTTTCATAAGGATGGGCTCTGTTGACTGAGAAGCAGTGCTCAGGATAAGGGTCTAGGGAGGAAGGATTTGTAATAAGCATAACAGTAAACTCTTTTGCAAAGTACATGGGACTTCTTTCATAAGAATAGATTCTAAGCCAGGTGGTGGTGGTGCACACTTTTAATGCCAGCACTTGGGAGACAGAGGCAGGTGGATCTCTGTGAGTTCGAGGCCAGCCTGGTCTACAGAGTGAGTTCCAGGACAGTCAAGGCTACACAAACCCTGTCTCAAAAATAAAAAATAAATAAATGAAAAAGAATGGATTCTACTGCTGAAAATTAATGCTTGGGAGTCTGTGGGATTCATTTTGGTTTGTTTGAGACACGGTTTCTCTGTGTAGCCTTGGCTGTCCTGGAACTCACTATGTAGACCAGACTGGCTTGGAACTCATAAGGATCTGCTTGCCTCTACCTCCCAAGTGCTGGGATTAAAGGCATGTGACACCATTGCCCAGTCCATAATCTAGGGGATTCAGGTGGAGGCTGGCTCTACAGAATAGCAAAAGATCACCAGGCTGTAAACAACATCCACTCCAGCCTTCTGGATATAACAGGCATAAATCCCTTCTATTGAAGACAAAAGCCTGAATATTTAGGATTTCTGGCTTCTCTAATGTTTATCTATGAACACGTAGATCTCATGCACTCTACAGTTCTGTGTATAAATTCCTTATTTAATCTCTTAAAATCTCTATTGTTCCAAAAATAGTTAGACTTTGCATTTAGGCTTTCAAAAACCGCCATGAATTGTCAAACATTACCTGTGATGGTAACAGGAGAGCAAGGATGGAGTGTCTGGATTCATTCTTTTCATTTCTAGGCAATAATCATTAGCACCCACCTAGCTTCCTGTCTCCGAAGTAAGCCACATTCCAACACCAATGACTTGTTCCAGAATTTTGAAGGAAGCACTAGTGATAACAGAGCAAACAGCATAAACATACACCATCCTGGCCTGGATGACCCTTTCCTTCCATATTGAAGGTTCCACATTCAAGTCAAACCACACAAAGCTAAATTTTAGTTTTAATCCAAGTTTTATAAATATAACAGAGCCAGTGGCTACCAGTTTTCAATCTGTAGATACCCTCCATATCCTTTTGCTTCAAGATGCTTCTCTTCAACTGGATTTGACTTTCAAACTCATCATTATAATTTACTGGTATTTAAAATAACACATGTTTATAAAGGATTTTTTAAACTGATTCAACATAAACAATGCTTTGGAGTTGTCATTTTTTCTAGCTTTACATATGGATATTTCTCATGATGTTAGGGCTGCGCTGGACCTCCTCACTCAGCTGATGCTACTTGGGATGAACTCTTTCTTTCAAACTAGATGTTTTGAATTTTTCTCTCTTCTACTGTGCTGTTTCCTACAGCCATCACACTTCTGCTGACTCCCCCACTTTGCAGCACTCTTGGCCCCTGGACCTACCTGAGCTACCAAACGCAGCTAGGCTGTCATCTGAGTGAGAGTGGCTTCTCTGTACAGTCTTTCCAAACAGAGTGTGCATGGCAGAGAGCCTAGTTCCAGACAACACTGGACAATGTTGCTGAAAGAGGAATTTGGGGAACTGAAGCAGTCAGTCAATTTGTCACAAGGACTCTAATGGGTTAGTTGCCCTGGAGAAGATAATTACCATTTCTCTTTTCAAGTACCCTTCACGGCAGATCAAACACCTACCAGTTCTGAAAGAATTGCCAGTTCCCCTGAAACTCTCATCCACTTCACCAAGACTTCATTTCCTTTTGGCTTCCTACTCAGTGACCTCATTTGTTTGGTATAAATCATCCCTTCTCTGATGTTTTGAAGTACAAGACATGTGAAAACAGTATGTAGGTGGAATAGGAGATTTTCATGAAGCCCCAAATAACTGAGCACCCAGTACCCAGGTTACCTCCATGAAGAAGTAACATAATTCTTTACAGAGGCACAGTGATACCCAGTGATGGCATCAGTGTTCTGCCCATGACCAAGAGCAATGTGAGTCCAAGCAAAACAGACTATTCTAAGAGGAATTCCAGAAATAACATAATTAAGTACCCTCTTTCTGATCACTGCACTGTGGAACACCAATGAAAGGCTTGAATCTCTACAGACTCAGACAGAAAACTGCAAGAGAAGCAGCTGTTGGGACACAGACTCCCAAATCACCCTTCCCGTGAGCTCCTGAAGTACCTGATAGATTTCCAGCTCTAGATTCACTCTAGATCAGAAGTAGCTGGGCAGAGAGGCGGGTACTCATTGATCACTTCTGTGAAATGAAATGGGAGCAGGCTTTGAGTCTAGGCCCTCAGCCATTAGGTAACTACACCACTTAATTTTTCACAAAAGGATTCAGACACACTTTCCCAAATGAGGAAGGAGAAAGACAAGAAAACCAAACCTGAGAGATTGACATCAAGCTAGAACTTCTTTCTTTCTTTCTTTCTTTCTTTCTTTCTTTCTTTCTTTCTTTCTTTCTTTCTTTCTCTTTCTTTCTTTCTTTCTTTCTTTCTTTCTTTCTTTCTTTTCTTTTCGTTTTTTCAAGACAGGGTTTCTCTGTGTAGTTTTGGTGCCTGTCTTGGATCTCGCTCTATAGACCAGGCTGGTCTTGAACTCACAGAGATCCACCTGGCTCTGCCTCCCAAGTGCTGGAATTAAAGTTGTGTGCCACCACAGCCCAGCCAGAACTTCTTTCTTTCAAAGGGATCCAGTAGAGCAATTCATCACTCTCCTACATCATTGCACAGACACATGTTATCCTAATAAGTCTCACTGTGAGAATACAAGACTGTAATTCAAATTTGTTTTTTCAGAGCAGTGGGTAAAACTATGCCAAGAAATTAAAGTTCTAGATAAGTTTGCCCCAGATGTCAGGGTATGGAATATAAAAGCTCACTGTGAGGAACAATATATTCAACTTGGACATCTCAGACCTTCTAAAAATTCACTCAAACATCAAACATGAACCCAGAATCATTTTTAAGAGAAAACAAGTCCCTGTGAGTTAGAGTTAGCAAAAATGACAAGAGATCCTGATGGACTAGATGTTAAAATATTGGCATTATCAGCTATAGAATGTAAACTATTATTAGCATAGTTCATTAAAAATAGGTTTTGGAGCTGGAGAGTGGTGGCATATGCCTTTAATCCCAGCATTCTGGAGTTCAAGGCCAACCTGGTCTACAGAGAAAATTCCAGGATAGCCAGGGCCACACAGAGAAGCTCTGTCTTGAAAAAAACAAAACAAAACAGGTTTTTGAATATTAAAAAGATGCACTAGAAATTATAGAAATAACAAGGAAAACTGGAAGAAAATCTGAATTTTAATGTTAGAATTCAAATTCAATAAATACTTGGTGCAGTAAGAAAGGCTGCTCTAACACAAAGACCCTACAAGAATAAGGGGCTTGGGTGAGACCAAAGTTGACTTTCCTCTCACATATTAGTCTGAACAAATGTTCAACACCAACACTGAGGTCTGTTACATTTGGTCATATCCCTTGACAGCGTGCTACCCAATGGTCTTTATTAAAAGGTTGGGGTGGAAGGACCCTGAGTTTGACTACTGGGTAGTAAGGAGTTTATTAGAAAAGTTATTAATACCAGGTATAGGCATAAAAATGATAGCATAGCAGGGGTTTTTGCAGGCCCCAGCACCAGAGATAGACAGCATGATGGGTCTCTGAAAGAAAGCAATCCTTGCCAGCAGTAGAATGGATCATCTCACAGCTTTCTGAGACTGTGGGGAGGTTTCACAGCAAGAGCCTAATCCAGTCTCTCTGATTTCCAGGCAGAAGGCAGGAAATGGTGGTAGGAAACTGATGCATGACCACCAAGACCCCCCCTGTCTTGGTTAGTTTTTTATTGATTTGTCACAAGCCAGAGTCATCTTGGAGGAGGAACCTCAATTGAAGAACTGCCTCCATCAGATGAGCCCATAAGCAGGCTTGTGGGGTATTTTCTTGATCATTAGTGATGTGTGGAGGCCCAGCCAGCCATGGCTAGTGCCACTCCTGGGCAGGTGGTCCTGAGTTGCATAAGAAAGCAAGGTGAGCAAACCATGGACAGCAAGCTAGTAAGCAGCATTCCTCCATAGTGTCTGCTTCAGTTCCTGCCTCCAGGTTCCTGCCCTGCCCTGACTCGACTGTAAGCTGAAAGCCTTTCCTCCATAGGCAGAAATTTTGGTCCCACCAGCTGCTCCCAAATAACCACACAAAGTCTTAATATTAATTATTAATGCTTGGCCATATCTTAGGCTTGTTACAAACTAGTTCTTACAACTTAAATTAAGCCATATTTCTTTTCTTTTTTTTTCTTTTTTTTTTTTTTTTTTTTTTTTCTGTCTCCTTTTATTCAGTCCAGAACACTAGTGAGGAAATAATGCTGCCCACAACAGGTAGATCTTTCTGGAAGCAACCTTACAGACATGTCGGCAGTTTGTCTTCCAGGTGATTCCAAAGTCCTTCAAGTTGATAATCAAGATTTAACCATGACAAGGTGACAGATAGTCACTCTGGAAAGGTTTTCATTTTGAGTATTTGTATAGTTCACTGAATTTCACCAGGTGACACTGAGTGTCCGTTCCACAACTGAACATTTTGGTATTCATTCATCCCTCCACTCACTGGACAGCTGCTGAATGTACTAACTAAAGGCCCCCTAGTTCAGAGACTCAGTGTACATGTTCTAAATTGTGAATGGATATGCTCATCAAGGTGCTTTCATTTTCTCCACTAACCCATATTTCTTATCTACCCTCTGCCATGTGGCAGTATCTTCTTTTAGCACAGCATGTTTATCTTGCTTCTCTCCATGTCTCCTCTCAACTGCTGAGACTCCACCCCTCTTTGTAACATCCTCCGAGTCTGCCTTTCCCATCCAATCTCTTCATGCCCACCTATGGGCCAGTCAGCTCTTTATTAACCAATTAGAGTAATACATATTTACAAAGATTGTTCCACAGCAGTTCCCCTTTTTTGTCTAATTATAAAGTACATTTTTAACTTTAACATAATAAAATTATATGCAACAAAAACAGTTAGCAAATAAGAATTATAATTTCAATATGCAGTCCATTTGTATTTGGCAAAAGTAGAGAAAATATTTTATTGTTTATCTTATCTTTGTGAGTCTAAAGTTTTATACCCAATTTACCTTTTATCATAACTAAGGGAAACTTTAAGTTTCATTATTTAGTCTTTAACTCCATCAAAAACCCCAGAAAGGTATAATATTGCCTAATGACAGGGACATCTGGCTGCCTGGACAGTCACCCAAAGTTCTTCTGCAAGAGTGGGGCATCCATCTTTGGCCTATGGGCATAGTATATGTGGCAGACTTTTCTGAGAAGTAGGGAATTTTGAAGGACTGTCCTATCTTGTCTTGAATCCTGCTGGTCCACTTTGTATAGTATACTGTCAGCAATTGAGGCAAGGGTAGTTTTTTCCCCAAAGGCTAGCTTTTGTCACAAAGAAAGTAGTTTCTTCAATGCCCATCATGTTCCTGAATTAAATTGTTGCTTCCAGGAGCAGATGTATCTCACTGTCAAGAAAAGTCTTATGTTATTAAAACATTTTAGCCATATTCTGTAGGTCTTTGAAATGTTTGGAGACCATCTATCTATCTAAATATATCTGTTTAACCTTGAAAACTAGCAGGGAAATAATGCTGCCCACAACAGGTAGATCTTTCTGGAAGGAACCTTACAGACATGTCGGCAGTTACCTAATATGACTATAAATTTGATTATTATAGATGACTAACTACTAACCTGTATTTTTAAATTATGCATTACATTTTTCAATGAGTTGCATAAGCATAATACTCCAAACAAGAGTAGAAACATACATATAGTATAGAAAAATAACTTTAAATTTGTATCAATAAACCAACATCCATACCAATGTTAAATATTTTGAGATTAATGGTTGCTTTTTGGATTAAAGTTGATTCAATATTATACTCTTTTTTTCCTATAATTCCTATGTCATATCCCCCTATTTTCCTTTAGAACAAGATCTTTGATTTTAACTCTTTTGTTTAGCTTTTTTCTTGACTATGACAACAACTTGAAACCAACCCCCTTTAACTGATAACAAACATCCATAACCCATCTTTTGGGAAGGTGGGTGTTGTTTTTTCTAGACTGCTTTCTGCTTTTGGGGAGTGCTGGTATCTTTGGTGGAACCTTGAGAAAATCAGGATAATAGTTAAGTCTTGGCTAGAGTAGTCTGTAAGACTGGATCATCTCAGCCAGAAGCCTTGAAGCTGTTCTGGATGCTAGACCACCTGGGCCATCCATTTTTATTAGTATCTGGTTCCCTTGATCTGAAAATACATAAGCTTTTAAAAGTAACGTACATATCTGCATTAATACAAGTATAGACTATGCATTGTATACAAGTCAGCCAAAGATGATTTTTTTTTGAACAGGTAAAATATTCATCACATGTTTGTAGTTTTTCTAGGTTTATTTCTTTATGTCTTTATTTCTTTGTGTTTCAGGGGGTCTTCCTCAATCAAACCTGGTCATCTTTAACCTTGAACGAATCAACAGCATTTCATTTTCTGTGGGAAAAAAAGCATAACCTCTTCCCCAAAGCAACACATCTCTTGACTTCCATTTTTAAGTCAAGACAATTTTTAAATACATAGGTTGGTTTAATTTAGCAGTTTCTATAATCCAATGTCTCTTAGCAGCTATCACTCATTTATCAGCAAACAAAAAATTTAAAGACAACAATAACATACAGGATCCAGACTCTCTGTGTATTTTCCATCTCTACATGATCTTTTTTTCACTTCTCTTTTTAAACGTTTTATTATTTTTAAACTATTTTTAATCTATGACTGTATATACCTGCTGTGGATATTGCTCTATATAAATAAAACACTGATTGGCCAAGTAGCCAGACCGGAAGTATAGGCAGGACTAACAGAAAGGAGAATTGAGGGAACAGGAAGGAGAGGAAGAATATTGCAAGCCACCGCCATGACAAGCAAAATGTAAGGTACCGGTAAGCCACGAGCCACGTGGCAACTTATAGATTAATAGAAATGGGTTAATTTAAGATACAAGTAGATAACAAGAAGCATGCCACGGCAATACAGTTTATAAGTAATATAAGTGTCTGAGTGATTATTTTATACATGGGTTGTGGGACTGTGGGGCTTGGTAGGACCTGGAGAGAAGCTCTCCAGCTACAAATGGCGCCCAACAGCTCGAGTTTCCACCCTTTTTCTTTTCTCTCCCAAGCCTATGTATATTTTTAAACACACTGTAACATGTTTAGAGGTTTATTCTGTCTAAATTTATATTTACTGAGCATCTGTATTATTCTTTGATCACATAAGACAAATCTTAAATTGTTATGTCAGACACAGGCACTGTATGTCACTGTATGTAATGGTGGATGGTGCCTGGAGATACATCTCTGTATTGTGGCTGGCATGCAAGACATGAGACTAGAAAACCCCATTTGGCTCTGGTTTTCTGTGTTTAAAACCTTTTTAAGCTTTCTTGGATCTTATGTGGATCTACATTGCCCAACAGTGGGTACCATTTGTAGGTGGAAGTTTCTGTCATGCCAGCTGCTCCCAAATAACCACACTGAGACTTGTTATTAATTATAAATGCTTGGCTGTAGCTTAGGCTCATTAATAACTAGCTCTTATGACTTAAATTAACCCATATTTTTATCTACTTTTTGCCATGCAGTGGTACCTTCTTTCAGCATAGCATGTTTATCTTGCTTATCTCCGGGTCTCCTCAAAACTGCTGAGACTCTGCCCTTCTTCTCCCCAGCATCCTCTAAGTCTGTCTCTCCCACCTAATCTCTTCCTGCTTAGCTATTGGCCAGTCAACTCTTTATTATGAGATATATATATATATATATATATATATATATATATATATATATTTACAATGTACAAAGATTGTGGCACAGCATTCCTCCCCAAGTTGCCTTAGGGCATAGTCTTTGTCACAGCAATAGAGAGCCACTACTGTAGTGAGATTTGATAGCTTGACTTTTCAAGAAAATTGTCCATTGCCATCTAAGTGTCATATTTACTGACTGACTGTTGTTTAGAATAGTCCCTGTTTTCCTTTTGCTGCCTCTTAAAACTGTTAACACAGCTCCTCTCTCCATCCTGATTGGGAGGATGAGTCCTGACCCTTTTCTTCCCCTTGCTCTTTCTGGCTACATTTCACCGATCTTACAAGGGAAGCCAGCTTTAGGTTCACTGATTTTTCACTCTCATTCTTAGATTTTTTTTTCTGTTAGTGCTTCCTCCACGGGTATTTATCACTCCTATCTCCAGCATGTTTCTCAAGTCATGTGCTCTTCTTCTTTTTGCTCCAAATACTGGAGCTGATGTCACATATTTGACCCATTCCCTCTAATTTAGTGATTTGGTGCCACACATTTCCTCATAAATAATACTTTATCTGGATGTCACAAATTTCGATTCTCCATATTTTCATTTAAAAATACCTTTCTCTACTGATGCAACATTTTCTCCCATTACATATAAATACATAAGACCTATATATTGGAAAAATAAATAGTTCTGTGGAGGTTATTAGATGGTTGTTGTAGACAAAGAACATGCTTTAGGTGGTTGTAATCCTTCTAAACTTACTGAGAATTGCTTTAGGGTCCCAGCTATGCCTACAAATGGTGACTATTTCATCAGAAAACTAAAACAATGTATGTTCTGTTTTTTAGGAGTTGAGCATCCCATACGTTTTATTCAGGGAGCATTTCTTTGTTGTTGGTATATATTGTGGATTACTTCCACCCATCATTCAGAGATATGTGTAGAATTCCCTTACAGAATTGTGGATCCCCTAAGCAAGAAACAAAATAATGCTGAAAATAGCGGTAAAAAATAATAAGTTATACTGCTGTTATAAAGTTCTTTTCAGCCAGGTGGTGGTGCACGCCTTTAATCCTAGCACTCAGGAGGCAGAGGCAGGTGGATCTCGGTGAGAATAAGGCCAGCCTGGGCTACAGAGTGAGTTCCAGGACAGGCTCCAAAGCTACACAGAGAAACCCTGTCTCAAAAAACAAAATAAAATAAAATAAAGTTCTTTTCATAAAAAGTACTATAGTCAATGTCCTATTATTGCAGTTTTCTAAAGAGGGTACATTTAAGCAAGGGTGTTTCAGGGTCCAATAACTGTTGTGTGTATTATTTCTATACCTGTAGCACAGTAGGCCTAATTTCTGTATGAAAAGCATTGTCTCTAAAGGGGGAAAATATATATTATTCTTCAATTATATCCGGCTCAGGATTTACATTTAACACATGGCTATGTTTTCCTCAAACCGAGATTGTCTTCATTTTCCCCAAAATTTAGTTCAGCTGTTTCTGTAAAACCAGATCTCTGTGTTGTTAATGGTGCCATCTCAGTCTCCTGCTTCCCCATCACTGCCGTTCTTCTGCTTTGTGAGATTACTGTCTGTAGACTACTCTATTCAAATGGCTTACACCACAGGAAAAATTATCTCTACTTTCAAGACTTCAGAAGTGGGCATTTGCGGATGGGTGGTGGTGGCACATGCCTTTAATCCAACACAGGAGAGGCAGAGGCAGGCCAATCTCTGAGTTTGAGGCTAGCCTGGTCTATAGAGCTAGTTCCAGAGCAGCTAAGGCTACACAGAGAAACCCTGTCTGAAACTAAACAAAACAGGGTTGGGGGAGGACTGGCTCAGAAGTTCAGTACTGTCTTGGAAGGCTCAATTTCATCCCCTCTCCTCTGCTTGTGCACAACCTTTGTGGTTCTGATATTGTCATCTCTCAGTCTTGTTCATTCTCTGGAGGAGGATAAGACCTTGTATGAGCAGCGACCTTATTAATGACATTATGTTTTTCTGGAACTTTGAAGTCTTCAGGTTCTGGGCCAAGGATGAATCACTCCAGAGGCTGCTTGCACTTGTGCAGCTCAACAAATATGGTGATCTTAAAATTCAATGCCTTCCTTGTTTCCCTGGACCACACAGGAAGTATGAGTTCTAGCCTGAATTCCCTATAAGCATAAATATGAGGCTAGAAAATGGAGTGGGAGGAGATTCTCAGGGAAGCTTTTTATTCCTTCTTATTTTTTAAGCTCCCTCCAAAGCAATGATTAAAATACATACATATGTCCTCATCACCTTTGTCTCTGAGATAGTTTTACCCTGTTCATTTTGAAAGCCCTCAGTTTAAAGTACGACATCTGTATCTTTCTCTCATACACATTACCTCTAAAAGGTGTACTATAGACTTTGTAATTGTTTTCCATTCTAAAATGGAAATAACACAGTGAGATACTGGAGGACGGGTGTTTGCCAAAGAAAAGAGGAGGGGTTTTTTGTGCAATATTCCTTTACACTGTGTGAATATATGTCACTGTGATTGGTTTAATAAAGAAGCTGAATAGTCAATAGCTAGAAAAGATAAGGTTAGAGGGAGAGGCAAACAGAATGCTGGGAAGAAGGGCTGAGTCTGGAGTCACAGATGCAGAGAGAAGCAAGATGGGCATGCTGTACTGAGAGAAGGTACAAAGTCACATGGCAAAGCATAGATAATAAATATGGGTTAATTTAAATGTAAGAGTTAGCTAGTAGCAAGCCTGAGCTATTGGTAAAGCATTTGTAATTAATATTAAATCTCCACATTGGTTATTTGGGAACTGGCAGGTAGAAAAGAAATGTCCACTAACTTTTTTTTTTTTTTTTTTTAGATCACAGTTCTGTATGTTCAAAGGTATGCTACCAGCACTGGTTTGTATGAGAATCTTCTGGTTACATTGCATGATGGCCGATGGAATTATGGTGGGTTTGCATGTAAGAGACACAGTTTATGTAGGCATACCAGAAGCCAGAGGGCAGAGAATAGGTCCTTGATTATAGCTCGTTCTTGTGAGAATTAATTTTTTTTTTCTGGAGCTGAGGACCGAACCCAGGGCCTTGCTCTCGCTAGGCAAGCGCTCTACCACTGAGCTAAATCCCCAACCCCGAGAATTAATATTTATATCATATATGTTTATAGCTGCAGTTAGTTTATATATTTATATATAACTGCAGTTATTTTATATATTTATAACTGTAGTTGTTTTTCTTCTGTGTTCAGCATTATTTTGTTATTATTACGCATGTAAACCATAACGTGTCTACCACCTCATGAAGTCAGTTCTTTCCTTCACCTTTACATGGTTCCAAGGACTGAACTCAAGCAGTTAAGCTTGTGTGGCAAGTGTTTTTAGCCACTGATCTTCCTATCCTACTTCTTTTAAATTTAACTTATTTATTCATTTTATATCCTGGCTGAAGTTTCCCCTCCCTCCTCTCCTCCCATTCCCTCCCCCCATCTACTCCTCCTCTGTTTCTGTTCAGAAAGGGGCAGGCCTCCCATGGGTATCAACAAAGCATGGCATATCAAGTTTCACTAAGACTAAGCACCACCCCTTGTATTTAGGCTGGGCAAGGAAATCCAGCCTGAGGAATAGGTTCCCAAGAGCTAGCCAAAGCATTAGGGACAGCCCCTGCTCCCATAGTTAGGAGTCTCACAAATAGAACAAGGTTTCACAACTGTCACATATATGTAGAAGGCTTAGGTCAGTCTCATGCAGGCTCCCTGGTGGGGATGGGAACTTAAGGGATTGGGTTGAGGGGTGAGTGGAGGGGGAGATACTGAAAGAGATGACTGGAAAAGGAGAAGGGTTTTCAGAGTCAAGTAGAAACCTGATACAAGAGAAACTCCCACAGATCTACAAGGATCACCCCAACTAAGACTCCTAGCAATAATGGATGCGTAGTCTGAACTGGCCCTCTCCTGTGATCAGATTGGTGACTACCCCAACTGTTATCATAGAGCCTTCATCCAGTAACTGATGGAAACAGATGCAGAGATCCACAGGCAAACACTAGACCAATCATGGGGAATCCTAATGAACACGAGGAGAAAGGATTGTAGGAGTCAGAATGGTCAAGGACCTCACAAGAAAACCCACAGAAACAACTAACCTGGCTCAAAGAAGATCACAGAGTCTGAAGCTGTCCTACTTTTTAAAGCAGTTGTTGAGATTCTTCCCCCCACCAGAAGTAAACAGCATTCTTGTCATCAAGACTAGCAAACTGAAGCTAAGGGAAACCCATATGTGGTGACATTTATATCTAAGATATAAAACTTGCCTGAAGATCAGAGGACAGAGCCAGCCACTGGATTAAATATAGAGGCCAGGCAGTGGTGGCACACACCTTTAATTCTAGCACTTGGGAGGCAGAGATCTATCTGGATCTCTGTAAATTCAAAGCCACCTGGACTCTACAAGATTAATACAGTTTAAAAGAGGAACAGCTAGACAGTGGTGGCACACACCTTTAAACCTAGTACTTAGGAGTCACACACCTTTAATCCCAGCACTTGAGATCGTATGCCTTTGCTACCAGTATTTGGGAAGCACACACACCATTAATCCCAGCACTAGGAAGGTTGAGACAGGAAGTGAAATGGCTGGGCAGAGAAAGGCATATAAGGCATGAGGAGACAGGAACTCAGAGCCCCTTTCAACTGAGGACTCAGAGGCATTCAGTCAGAGGATTCGTGGAGTTGGCAAGGTGAGAAGTGGCTGTGGCTTTTTCCTTTGTCTCTCTGATCTTTCAGCATTTACCCAAATATCTGGCTTGAGGCTTTTATCAAAAGACCAATTAGGATTCTTGCAACACCCATACCAGCAGATCTTGTTAAACCAACCTTTATCTTTCTAGTCACCCAATTGTGTCCAAGCCCATGGTTTTTTTTTCTTTTTTAATTTTATTGATTTATTATTTTTTTTCTCAAAATGATTTTTGTTAGGTTATATTGACATGTATGATGATCATGACTCCCAAGAAAAATGTATTTAATACAGTCTAAGAGGATTTGTGGAGATTGCTGTAAAATTGTAAAGTACAAAAATTTCCCCCCCTCTAAATTCCTGGTTAATAAGAACTTGTTTATTTGGGAAAAAAGAATTCAAACATCTATCTGTTTATACAAACATACACCCCCCAAAAAACAAAAAGTATTAACTTTAGAAAACAAATATTAAGACTTTTTTATTTTTCATTTATTTTTTAAGCTCACAAGTCAAGTTTTATTTAATCATTTAATGTAACAATCTAAAGCATAATTTGACATATATTTTGAGTACTTTTTTCTAGCCCCCCCCACTCCTCTCCCCAGACAGGGTTTCTCTGTGTACTTTTGGTGTCTGTCCTGGATCTCACTCTGTAGACCAGGCTGGCCTCAAACTCACAGAGATCCTCCTGGCTCTGCCTCCCAAGTGCTTGGATTAAAGGTGTGCAGCACCGCTGCCCAGCTTATTTTGCTTACTTTTAAGTAATTAATCACTTATCATTATAATGATGGACACTGACTATAGATAATTTTTTTAATATATTATTTTATTTTAAATTTTTTTCACTTTACATACCAACCACAGTTCCCTCTCCTCCTTCTGCTTTCTCCCAACCTCCCCCCTCACCCCACCCTTGTCCACTCCTCAGCTAGGGTAAGGCCTTCCATGGGGAGTCAACAAGGTCTGGCACATTAAGTTGAGGTAGGCCCAAGCCCCTCCACCCTGCATCAAGGCTAAGCAAGGTGTGCCACCAAAGGGAGTGGGCTCCAAAAAGCCAGTTCAAACCCCAGGTATAAATCTAAGTCCCACTGTCAGGGGCTCCACAAAGAGACCAAGTCTCCCAACTGTCACTCACATTCAGAAGGCCTGGTTCAGTCCCCTGCAGGTTCCCCAGCCATCCAACAAATATTAAGACTATTACAATATTTTCCTTTAAGATATATTTGACATGCCTACTCTCATTCACAAAAATATATGGCTACATTCGTGTTGAATGGTTCTACTTGTGTGAGGGAAAGCACAGCCCTCTAATGCAAAGCTGCTCTCGGGGTAACATGTAAATGAGATGCCTTTGCAGTGAAGGAAGCAACCACTGAAATGATATGAATCAGGAGAACTGAACTCCCTGCATAACAAGTGACTATTTTGGAGACAGTTGACAAAAGCCCTACATCTTCTTATTGTTAAGTGAAAGAGACATCAAAATTAAAAGCAAAGCTTACAGAGTAAGACTTAAGAAAATTACTAAAGAGTGTCAAAAGAAGGGAAAATGGAACTAGGCACAGGGCAGTTACGAATTAATGAAGGATAAGAGGAGGGAGGACAGTGAAAATGTGCTGGAGATACTGGAGGAGAGGACTGAGTCCTGCTTTGATCTCTGACAAGCACCCAGGTAAAGGAATAATGGAGTAGGATTTCTCAGTTCTTCCAAGTACTTAAGAATCATCTGCCCCATTGGTGGTGTCTCTGTCATTGTCTCCTGTAGCTAGAGTTTTCTGGTCCTGCCTGGCCCACAGTCAGGACAAATCTCTCTCCAGCCAGTACTGCAGCTGCTTAGACCCAACTGAGTAAACACACAGAGACTTATATTGCTTACAAACTGTATGGCCGCAGCAGGCTTCTTGTTATCTAGTTCTTATATCTTAAATCAACCGATTTCTATAAATCTATACCTTGCCACGTGGCTCATAGCTTACAGGCATCTTCACATGTTGCTTGTCATGGCCGCAGCTGGCAGCGTCTCTCCGCCTCTGCCTTCCACCTCCCAGAATTCTTCTCTCTGCTTGTCCAGCCTATACTTCCTGCGTGGCTACTGGCCAATCAGCATTTTATTTGTATAGAGCGATATCCACAACAGTCTCCTTTCTCAGTTGATCGACTCCAGCTGATCATCCCTGGCAGCTTCATCATCATCATCACCCAGCAGGCCAGCCTCCTCAGCAGAGTCAGTGGCACCTGCCTCAGAGAATCCATTTTCTTAATGGCCTGAAGGTCAATAATTTTTAACTTTCAGACCTGGAAGAAGAACCCTGATGTCGACTCTTCCCATTGAATCCACTTTCACCCCTCTGTGGGATGTTTCCTGACACACGGCATTTAGAATGCACCACAGCCTGAACAATGGGAGGAAGAGGAGGGACAGAAGCTGAATTACTGTACATCCAGTCATGATAAACCCAGTGAAAGTCATAGCCCAAGTCACAACAGGCTCTTAGCCTGTGACAACCAAACTCTGTGAGCATTCATGGAGCTGTAATTCTATAAGCCTCCACACTTTTCTAGAATGTGTTAATAATCAGGGTCTGTGTTCAAATGCCACTCTGCTCACAATCACATCACTTACCAGGGATGGTTCTGTCCAGAGTGTGATTTCAAGTGTCCTTCACAGTTAGTACATTGTATCAGTTAGCAGGTTTTAATCACAACAATGTGTGAGAAAAGGAACATTTTTTTTTAATGAAGACCAATGAAAATACAGAGTAATTAAAACCATCTTATTGCTACCTGATCCAATGAAAGGGAGTAAAATAGCTGGCTTGGCTACTCTCTTAGCAAATCAAGACAAAGCTCACAACTAAAGAGTTAACAACCAGGTCTCAGGTCAGTAGGTTCTCTAGGCAAGGACTTTTTCTTCAACCATCTACAGTGTGTGTACAGCACCTCCTATCTGAGTATTCTGGGATGGAATCTCCTGCTTTTCTCCAAAAGCATCCTCATAGGAGAGTGGGTCAATATTGCACAGTTCAGTTTTACAGTTCTGTACCAATAATCCACCAAGCAGCCAAACAAGGGGATGTAAAGAGGTTAAGACAATGTCATAAATCTTCAATGCATTTTGATGCTGGCAAGTCTTAGACCATAATGTCCTTGATCATACTTCATGAGGTCACGGGACACCTGGACTATGAACCTAAAACTTAGATTACTGACTGAATAGGGTACAGATAAGAGCATTCAGGTTCTTATCTGACCATAAATCTACAGCTATCACATTCTGGGAAGCCAGTGGTGAACCTGTTTTGACAGAGGTACATTTAGAAATGCAAAATTGCCTTTCTGATTCCACAAGACAACTGGGGCCATGGGCTCATTATACTTGAAGTCAAGTTAGTCCCTCTGGTATAGATCCACTGAACACTATTTGGTTCCCAATGAATCACAGTGTCTGAAACCATGTGTTCTGGGACCTCATGATGAAAGTCTCTCCCACTTGACTTTTATTTCTGAGTATCCAGAAGCAGCCTTTACCTGTTTATTGTCAACACCTACAAAGTCTGCTCTTCATCTCATAAACACAGTGCACAAGGCATTCACTGCAGGTGCCTGTACCAAAGGCCACTATGTTGGGCTGCCTTTGGGCAGTAACTATATCCTGGAGCTCAGGGCATACTTGGGTAAATTTCTTCACTAGGATATAACCCTGGTGATCATAACACTCTAGAGGGGCAGGTTACAGCTCTAGAATGAACTTGTTTAGATTGGCCATGCTTTGCAGATGGTCCTTCAAAACAGCCATAGAGAAGTCGTTTTCATAGAAACAGACCCTGGTGAGCTGGGAGCACTGGCTCAGGGCAAGCAAGAGGGCACTGAGCTGAGAGTCCTTCATCTTGCAGTTCATTAAATCCAGGATCTGCAGTGTGTCTGCTACACTCTCTAGGAGAACTCCAAGATGTCTGGGACGTATCTTGGCTAACGGTACACCATTGAGGACCAGGTGTTTGAGGTGACAGAGCCTCTGACACTGTGACAAGTGTTTCAGGTCTGACTGTGAGAGCTGACAAAGAGTGATACACAAGGACTCCAAGGGGGTCTTCAGGCATCTAGGGAAAGAACAGGAAATTAGTTTGGTTAATGAAGGACATTAGTAAGGTTGACGCTGAGACAGAAGGAACCACATATGTAAAGTCAGTCTAGCCTTATGCTGAAGGTCAACACTTGGGATACAACCTGTTGGTTCCTGCTCATTTAATTGTCTCCTGAGACATATACATAAGATGGGACAGTCTCAGACCTCAGATCTGTAGCTCCCTGTCCTCACTCTGTCAAACAGACCTAAACTTTGCAACAACAGGCTGGGAGGTCATACCCAGAGAGGACCATCACAAAAAGGTTCTGGAAACATCTCGGTATGTGTCCTGTATAGCTCATCACTGTCCCTCCTCTCAATCACATCCTCTATGCCTGATTTCAGTGCTCCAAATTTGAAAGTGATGGTCCCTTACCCCAGCATCACCCATTTCCACCTACTAAGTCTCAACCTGTGCTCACATTATCCTTCTCTCTGCACCAAATGGTCTTTCAGAAGTCCCCTACCAAGCAAACCCAAGTAGGCTCAGTAGGTAAGGCACTTAAATCCAACCTGAAGACCTGAGTTTGATTTCCAGAACCCACAAAAGGAGAACAGACTCCTGGAAGGTTTGCTCTGACCTCTACACGTGTACCATGGCATATGGCCCATCCACCAGTAATTAATTGTAGGAATTGTTTTTGAATTTCCTTTTCCCAACAGCAGGGAAGCAGAGAGGCAGCACTAGGCTTGGACTGGTCTTTATGACATCTGCGGGGCACACGTGCATGTTTGTCACATTCAAATTCAGGCGAGAGGGCTATAGTATCAGGAGTTCAAGGTCATGCTTCCTCATCTAGTAAAAGATAGAAAAATCAGGAAAATTGATTCAATTAGAAATCAAATCATTTAGGTGACCATGTTGTTACCATTGGGGGTAGCTCTCTGCCATATAGAAGATACTACCTCATATTGGATATCATGGTCCACAGGCTCTTCCATTCTTTCTGCCCCCTCTTCCTGCTTGTTCCCTGAGTCTTTGATGTAGGGGTTGGGTTTTAGATGTATTAACTGGGAATAGGCACCCCACTGTTATTTATTCTCTCCTTTTTCACCAGTATGGATTTCTGTGATGGACTCCATCTACTTCAAGCAAACAAACATCTTTTTTGATACTGGGTAATAGCTACACTAACCTGTGAATACAAGGATGGATTCTAAGAATCCAGTTGGTACACACACTGGCATAGAAATGGGGCAGTAGTGACTTCTCCTCTAGGGTCTACAACCTCACCAGACACAGGGAGGTAGCTAGGTTTCTAGTAGCAGGCATCTATTCCACCCTTTTGAGAAGTCCAGTTAGGTAGCTGTTAGTCATCTCTGAGACATGAGTGTCAGACACTCAAATCTATCTTGACATTATCTTGTCCTGCTATGGTGCTTCATAAGCTTCACAACCAATAAGATTTTTCATTGACTTTCTCCCTAGCAGCTTGAATAGCACCTTTGTCCATAGAACTTCCAGGTGATGGGCTGGAGAGATGGCTCAGAGGTGAAGAGCACTGCCTCTCTTCCGGAGTTCCTGAGCTCAATTCCCAGCAACCACATGGTGGCTCATAACCATCTGTAGTGAAATCGGTGCCCTCATCTGGCCTGCAGGCATACATGTAGACAGAACACTGTATACATGATAAATAAATTAATCTTAAAAAAAAAAAGCCAAGTTACAATGCAGTAACCAGACTTAATGGGAGAATCCATGCCAATAAGGCAGACCTCCTCCAAGAACATACAAAGTATTCAACATTGTGTGAAACCCTGTAACAATGCAGGTTTTTTTTCTTTTGTTCTTTCTCTATTATAGAATATTATTTTAAGGTGTGTCACTTTTGTTTATGTTGCATTTGTTTAACTCTATGAAGCTGTGATACTGTGTCTGTCTAAAACACCTGATGGTCTAATAAAGAACTGAATGGCCAAAAAAAAAAAAAAAAAAAAAAAGAACTTCCAGGTCAGTTCCAGCTTCCTTCTTACCAGTCCTATGTCCAAAGTGTGTGGTGCCTTCAGCAATAACTCTGACTTTCAAGTTCTGGGATGCAACCGAGGGCAATGGCAATAACCTCTGTGGTTTAGAATGATCTCCTGGACTGCCCTGACATTACATGCATCACATGAGTGCAGGCAAACACTCATACACATAAAATAAACATATATGAATCTTCAGAAACCCCTGGTTGTAGTGATATACTGTGTACCCTAATAAAATTTGCCTGAAGATCAGAGAATAGAACAAGCCACTAGATTAAACATAGAGGCCAGGCAGTGGTGGCATACACCTTCAATCCTAGCACTGGGGAAGCAGAGATCAGTCTGGATCTCTGTGAGTTCAAAGCCACCCTAGACTACATAAAATTGACTCAGTCTACGAGAGAAACAGAGCCAGACAGTGGTGGCACACACCCTTAATCCCAGTACTTGAGATCTCATACCTTTAATCCCAGTATTTTGGAAATACACATGCCATTAATCCCAGCACTAGGAAGGAAATGATGGCTGGGTGGAGAAAGGTATATAAGGTAGGTATGTGGAGACAGGAAGTAGAGCCTTTTCAGGCTGAGGATTCCTAGAGGTGGGATGTGACAGAGGCTTGTTCATTTGTCTCTCTAACCTTTCAGCATTTACCCTAATATCTGGCTCTGGGATTTTTAATTATAAGGCCAATTTAGCAATTCGTGTTACACTTGAAGGTAGGGATAGCTCAACTTCTCTCCCTATCTGTACCCCTTTAATTTCCTTCTCTCCCCTTATTGCTCCAGCTGGTCCTTCAAGTACAATATTGAAAAGGAATGGGAATAGTGGACATCCCTGTCTAATCCCTGACTTCACTGGAAGTCCTTCAAGTTTCTTTCCATTTAACATGATATTGGCTGTGGGTTTCTCATATAGAACTTTTCTTGTATTGAAGTCTCTTCACTGTCCCCCTAATTTTTTGGACTTTTATCATCAAGGCATGTTGGATTTTTTTTTTTTTTTTTGGTTTTTCGAGACAGCGTTTCTCTGTGTAGCTTTGCACCTTTCCTGGATCTTGCTCCATAGACCCGGCTGGCCTTGAAATCACATAGATCCACCTGCCTCTGCTGCGAGTGCATGTTGGATTTTTTAAAAGTCTATTTCCATTTCCACTGATATAATTAAATGACTTTTGTCTTTCAGTCCATTTATTTATTTTTTTGACATTTATTGACATGTGTATGTTCAGCCATTTCTGCATTTTGGAGATAAATGATAATGGTGTATAATCTTGTTAGGCATGCCTGTGTTTCCAAGTATTGCATTAATACACTTGGATCTACGTTCATCAGGGATATTCAGTTATTTTTTTTTGTTGTTGTTGTTGTCTGTTTAGCTGGTATTGCTATTACAGTCATGCTGGTTCTGTAGAAGGAATTTAGGGGTGACTCATCTGTTTTTTTTGTTTTGTTTTGTTTTAATAGTTTAAGAAGGATTGACTGCAGTTCTCTTTTAAATGGCTGCTTGGATTCTGTTGTGAATCCATCAGGCCCTGGATGTTCTTTCGCCAAAAGGATTTTTATTACCGAATCAATTTCTTCATTTGTTATGGGTCTGTTTAGGTTGATGACTTCCTCCCCCACCCCTTTGGTTTTTTGAGGCAGAGTTTCTCTATGTAGCCCTGGCTGTCCTGGAACTTACTCTGTAGACCAGACCTGCCTCTGCCTGCCAGATGCTGGGATTAAAGGCATGTACCACGACCGCTCAGCTTGGGTTGTTGACTTCTTTTTTTTTCCATTTTTTTTTTCATTTTATAAAATCTTTATTGACAAATAATTCACATTGTATACAATTTGCCTGTTTGCACAATTTGATAGACTTTAGTCCAGCATCCTCACAGGCCCATAATACTATTTTAGTTTTACTAAACACGAGATCCTATTTAGAAACACAACTTTCTATTTTAGAACACCACTGTCTTCAATTTCATATACATATACAATATATGGTGATTACATTCCACCTTATTTTTTTAAATGAACATAATATTTGCAACTGTGCTTGGCGGTGGTTGCGCATGACTTTAATCCCAGCACCGGGGAGGTAGAGGCAGGTGGATCTTTGTGAGTTTGAGGCCAGCCTGGTCTACAGAGCGAGTTCCAGGAAAGGTGCAAAGCTACACAGAGAAACCACCCCCCAAAAAAAAATATTTGCAGTTGTAACCATTTTTAAGTTCACAATTCAGTGGCATGAATTACTTTCAAGACATTAATTACACACAGGATTTTCATTAATTACACTCATTATATTAATTACATTTGTGGTATTCATTGATTACATATGCAGTATTCATTCAGTATTCATGATATTATGTTCTGATACTACTGTCCTTATGTGGGGCTTTTCCATCACACAAAACAGAAACTCTGTACTTACGAAATCATTGCTCTATATTCCTTTCTCTTCCATCCTCAGATAATGTCTAATCTTTCTGTCTCTATGAATTTGTATATTCTATATATTTCTTATAATACAATTCTATAGTATTTGTCCTTTTTGGTGGTGGTGCACGCCTTTAATCCCAGCACTCAGGAGGCAGAGGCAGGTGGATCTCTGTGAGTTTTAAGGCCAACCTGGTCTACAAAGTGGGTTGTTGACTTCTAATTGGCTTAATTTTGGTGGTTTGGCTGAATCTCAAAACCACCTATGTCTTCTAGGTTTTCTAGCTTCATGGAGCACAGTTTTTAAAGTAATAATATACAATTATTCTTATAATATTAAAATATCCTGAATTTCTTTGGGAACTGTTGTAATGTGTCCCTCTTCAACTCCGACTCTGTTATTTGGGTCCCGTCTTGCTTTCTTTAGGTTAGTTGGGCCAAAGGTCAGTTGGTCGGTCTTTTTTATATTTCCCCCAAAAAAAACACCTCTTAAATTTGTTGATTCTTGGGCCAGGTGATGGTGGTACACGCCTTTAATCACAGCACTAGGGGGGCTGAGACAGGAGGACGTCTGTGAGTTCAAGGCCAACCTGTCTATAGACGGAGTTCTAGCACAGGCTCCAAGGCTACAGAGAAACCCTGTCTCAAAAACCAAAACAAAAAAAGATTGCTGATTCTTTCTATTATTTCCTTTGTCTCTATTCATTAAATATTTGTTGTCAGTAATGTTTTTGTTTTTCAAGACAGGGCTTCTCTGTATAGCCCCAGCTATCTTAGAACTCATTCTGTAGACCAGAATGGCCTAGAACTCAGAAGTCAGGCTTTTGCCTCCTCCTGCTGGGATTGAAGGTGTGCACCACCAGGCCTCACTCTATTTCATTAGTTTCTACTCTGGTTTTTCTTACCTCCTGCTGTCCACTAGGTTTGGATTTGGTCTGTTCTTATTTCCACAATTTTTAGTTGAATCATTCAACTATTTATTTTTGCTTTTCAGGTTTTGTTCTAGGCTCTTAGGGCTTTAAATTTCCCTCATAGGTGTCCTTTCAATATGTCCCAGACGTATGTAGTGTATTCTAATTTCCCTTGTTCTAGGATTCACTCTTCCTTTCCTTCTTCCTTTCCTTCTTCCTTCCTTTTTCCTTGACCCATTCATCATTCAGTAACAAGTTGTTTTACTATTCAGAAGTTTTTGTAGATTACTAGAGTTTTTATGTCAAATTTTAGATTTATTGCAATGTGTTTAGATAGTGTAAAGGTCTCACTTGCTCATCATCATTGGTTCCAGTGTATTTTGAGGCCATGAATTTTTGGGGCACACTCTCACTGATCAGAAAGTTCCATGATATTCCCTTCACAGAGAAGGGATCTCAAGACCTTAGAAATGGTGACAAGAATTGTGGCCAAGAAGGACCTCAGATGTTGACCATCAAGCTTCTCAGGGTCTGACAAATCAACACCCTACCACTCAGGGGCAACCATTTCATTAACATGTACTACTAGAAGCTTTTTTTTTTTTTAGAAAAACCAAATTTTATTTAACTCTTAAGTCACTTGTCCCCATGGTCCCATTGTTCTCCGTGTCAACTTTCCCCTTACAAATAAATGAACTGCTCATCATATTCCTAATCCCCTCTCTCCCGGGGAAAAAGCTGTCTGTGACCATTTTAGGAGTGGGGAGTTTGGGAATGAGGAAAGTGTTTCTCTTCTGCAGGCTCTCCTTCCTGAAATTGTTTGCTCAGGTGGGACAGACAGACCGTCTGAGGAGACAGGCTGTCCGGACAGACATTCCTTTCTGGGCTGAACAATAACTGCTGAGCAAGGTCATCTGTAATTTCACAGAAATCTTGTTTTACAGCCAAGGCAATCTATCATTGCAAATATTGATAAGCACAGAAAGAGATGGCAAGCAGGAGCCTCACAAGAGGTGAGGAACAGAGACATCAACTCTTTCTTGATTGCTTCGAGCTGAGGAGGGTCATTGTCAGACGGTTGTTCCAGGTGTGTTGAAGAGGGGTGTCTCTGGTCATTTAGCAGGAGGGGAATTTGAACAGGATCAGTGGCAGTGGATCATGAGATTGCTGCCATGCATTCTTGGAGAGACTTTTGAAAAATAATAGTTAGAGCAATAAACAGGAGATTTGGCTACAGAGTCAATCCAAGATACTTCCCAGAAAGGTGTAGGGATGGAGAGGAGTAGGGACATGAGAGCCAGTGAGCCAGTGAAAGGAAGTAGGTACAGAGTTGATTCAGGGTGACAGTGCATAGTCCCAGTGCCAAGAATGCTGCTCCAAAATGAGCCAGCAGAAGCAACAGGGAACTGCAGAACATCAAAGGAAGAGAAGAGGAAAAAACAGAGGACTAGTGTAAAGAATTGTATCTGACCTGGGGTGAAAGCTATGAAGTTCTCTTGTAGCCGGAGTTTTTCCACAGCATCTAAACAGTCTTTTGCCTTTGTATCAGGAACAAATGGAGCTGTAGTAGGATGACAGCCATTGGGAGAGCTTATGTGCAACAGTTGGTTAGGTATAGGTATGTAAGTAAAACATCGAAAAGAGGATGCAAACAAAAGTATGGGCATAGTAAGGAGGAAAGAACTGATGAGGCCAGGAAGGGAGAGAACTGGAAACCTCCCATAGGAGGAGGCTTGTGGTTGAATTTTTGTCTGGGCCCTGTGTCTTTGGGTCTCATCTCAAACCCAATAGCATATGTTGGTGTGGAAGCAGCATGGTTTGTGAAGGAGGGCACAAGTCCCATCTTAAACAGTGTTCAGATCTAGTTCTGGAGGACTTCAGCAGCTTTGTTTAAAACCATTGTGAGGCTTACCTCACAGGTAGAGCTTTTGCCTTGTATGCAACAGAGATCTTTTTCCTTTTCTTCTCTTTTCTTTCCTTTTCAGCTTCTTAATTCTTTGGGGCAGGTTTTCATAAGCATAGCTAAATGTATTAGTCAGGATTCTCTAGGAGAACCCAACTTATAGATTCAATCTCTCTTGAATCTATTTTATGTAATATAAAAGGGGGATTTATTAGACTAGCTTTCAGGCCGTGGTCCAGCTAATCCAACAATGGCTACCTATGAACAGAAGCTTCAAAAATCCAGTAGTTGTTCAGTGCATGAGGTTGGATGTCTCAGCTGGTCTTCAGTATGTTACAGAATCCCTAAGAAATAGGGTTTACTGCTAGTGAAGGAATGAATTTGCTAGCAAGAGAGAGAGCAAGCAGATAAATAGTCAAATTCCTTCTTCCATGTTGTTTACATCCAGTGCCAGCAGAAGGTGTGGCCCAGATCAAAGGAGTGTCTTCACACCTCTAAGATCCAGATTAGAACTTGTGGGAGCCTGTTTTCAGGTTCCTTGTGGCTTTACCCAGCATGTCTGCATAGAGGATGATTAGAACCAGGGGTCTGAGTGCAGGTGTCTGAAATGGTCTACACTTGGCTGTGCTGGGGGGGAGGTCTTTTGCTCCACCCCTTGGCGTATCTATAAATACCCTGAGACAGAGACAGTCAGGGCCCATTTAAAAAGGTTCCAGGCCCTCTTGAGGCTATCCTTTATTTTCTATCTGTTTATCTCTGCAAGATTTGCCACAATAATCCTTCTATCTAATATTTTCTGCTGCCCACACTCAAGCAAACTCTGGGGAACTGTGGGGTTGGTGGGTAAACGCCCCACAGAATGGTGCCATGAGCAGGAACTAAAGAAAAAAAGAAAAAATGGGACTAAAGAAAAAAAGGGGGGACTAAAAAAGGGGGGACTAAAGACAAATGAACAGGGACTAAAGACAAAGTAATAGGAACTATAAATAAAGAGTAGTTTTATTACAGAGTTTTTGGCGAAAGTGTGGGTCAGCCTTGCCAGTGGAAAGGCATGCCAGTGTTATGGAAAATTTGAGGGGTAGGGGTTTTATCCTTGAGAGAAAAGGAAAGCGGATTGGAAGGATGTCCGATGCTGCAGCACAAAATTCTCTTCTGTCAAAATTTTCTATCCTCTATCCTTTTTTCATTTTGTATCAGTGAAAAATAAGTATAAGGTATAGGGTAGTAATAGTGTAGGAAAAACTTAGAAGTGTAAGATCATGTAGAAAAAAATAAGTAAGGCAACTAGACATAAAAACTCTTCAATTTTCTAACTTTGGGGGCTTTGAATGCAAACCGGGGGAAAAATCTTTCTTGGGGCTTTTTAAAAGTAAAAAAGCTTTTCTTTGAGCTTATGGGGAAGAAAAAGTTTCCTATGGAAGCTCTTGGCCTGGGGACAGCTGAAATGCTAAGTCCAAGTGGCAGGAGAAAGTGATTTCTCCCTGAGGCAAAAATGGGGGTGTAAAAAGCCAAAAAGTTTAAAGTTCAGAAGTTTTGGGAAAAGTTGGTCTCTCTTGGGAAAAAAAAGTTCTTTCTCTTAAACTATATAGCTTTTCTTATAAAATATTGGGGGGAAAATCTCTCTAAAAAGCCTTAACCTTTCTCAAACTAAAAGCTCTCTTAAACTTAACTAAAGCCTTTCAGAACTCTCTCTCAGAAGGACAAATTAGAATCACCTGAAGATATTAGTATGGGGCCACCTGTGATTAGTTCTAAGGGAAAACAACAAACCTCTTAAGACAGCAAAACCTAAGTTCTGTCTTTTAAGCTTTTAAAATCCTCCCTGCAATGCAGGAGGCAAGGACAAGTTCCTAAACTCTTCTAAGCTCTGTCTCTTCAAGCTAATAAAAGACAGTGGGTCGGAGTACCCTGAGGGAAACGCTTGGGAGAGTGTGGGTAAAGAGCTACAAAGAGCCCAAAAGGGCAGGAAACTTTACCTGAGAAAAGCAAAAAAGCCAACCTTTTAGTTACAGCCCAGCTGAGGTATCAAGAGTTTTGTTTCTGAGTGAGCATTTCAGAATGAAAAGGTGCTCCTAATTGTCCTAATGCAAAGATCCCCTGAAGCAATGCAAACTGTTAGCATAGTATCCTCACTTCTGACCAAAAACCCAGAAGCAACTGGCCAGCATCTGAGTTGGAGTGCATTTCGGGGATACTAGGTTTCCTGCAGTTGTAAACTTCCTGGAGCACAGAGCTGAGGCAGGAAGGTGCAGGACCCAGGGGAAGATTGCTAATGAACAACCAAAGCTAAACCCGGTGGGAACAGCACAGTTGTCCACTTTTCTACAAGTCCCAGGTTGATAGGTCCACAGCTGCAAAAAGAAATCTGAGAAAAAGCTTTCCTATCAGAGTAAGGCCCTTTCTGGGAAAACAGTAAAGCTGAACTGTGTCTGAAGCAGTTGTGCTGTTGAGTCAGAACGCTGTCTGGGGAAAGAGCCCAGCCAGGGCAGAACAGAACTATCCAGGAGTAAAGCTTTCTTTTCTGTCAGAGAAAGCATCTCTTTGAGAAAAGCTTTGTTTCAACTGACTCCCATGAGATGAGGGAGTGTAGCCCTAAGGGGTGATTGCCTCTGGCATAAGCTCTGTCCTTGAGTACCCAGACAAGCAAATGCAACCCACTGGGGGACTGGGCCAGGTGAAAGGCCTGAAGGAAAAACACCTGTCCTAATGCAAGCTTAGATATGGCAAAAAACCTCCCTTGCTAAGCTTGATTTATGAACACAAACCTCAGACCCCGAAAACAGAAACAGACAAAAAGCCCCTACCTTCAGTAGCAGGGAAAGCCGCCACCTTAGTGTAGGAAATGTTTCTGGAGTAGAGGGCATGAATTGAGACCAAACTGGGAACTCTCTGGGAGAAAGACTCTGAAGAAACAGAAGGGATATAATCCTCCCCAGAAAAATATGACCTGAAAAAGCTGCTAGAATTTGAGGGAGGCAGATTTGGGGAGAGAAAAAAGCCCCTACCTCCAAAGGCAGTTAGCAGAGGTACAGAGCCACAGACAGATACCTGAAGCTTTGCATCTGCGGGGTAAGAAACAAGCAAAATGAGAATAAAATCAGTGGGAGAAAATCTCTCTGAAGAGAGAGACCAACAGGAAAAGCTGTTGTAAATGTTTGTTTTTCACTGACTGGCTAAGGCAAACACAAGCCCAGAGGAAAGTTGCTATCAGAAATATCAGCCTCAATGCGCGCTAATGAGGCAGGTGCAGTTCTGATTCGGGGGCCAGCGTCAAATGAAGGAGAGACACCTGTTAAAGCCAGCTGAGGAGAGAATAGGAATCTCCAAATGTGCCATAGCTGAAAATGTAAAATGCTTGTTCAAATCTCCCGTTGTAAAAGCAAAAAAACTTTGTTCGAACCTCCCGGGCAAGAATTTGTAACCAAGTCAGCTAAAAGAGAACCAGTTGACTCTCAGACCCAAAAAGAACTATGGGAAATGAAGTCGAAAAGCTAGCTTGCAATAGGGGACTGATATAAGGGAAATGCATTCTGGGAAAGGTAGTTTTTCCGCTAAAGATGGGGACATTGCCCTAAAACACTTTTGTCAGCTCGAAAATACGTTCATGGTAAACTTAAAATACAGCTTTTAAAAGACTAAGAAGGAAAAACGTCTAAGAGTTTAAGTGTCAGTTCCAATGAAAAAATTGAAAGGATACGGAACTAGGTGCTTCGCGATTTGGGGCTCCTTTGGTAAAATGCCTTATTTACCCTAATAGCTGTGCAGTTTTTAAACGGTAGATGGATGACATAAAGCTACCTTTAAGAGCAAACAAGTCACTTTAAAATCCTTAAGAAAGCAAGAGAAAGCAGTTTATACACTGAACATTGTTTTAGGTATGAAGAAACTTATGGGAAAATAAAGTTCTTTGCCTTTTGAAAAAACTGCCTGCCATGAGTAATTCCTTTGCAAATCTAATAAGGAGACAAGGAAACAGGTATTCAAAAAGAAATGACTCCTTTACAGATGGGAAACAAACTTCAGAAAAATCTGTCTTAAAAAAATAGTTGCTTCACCTGAAAGTTCCTTATAAGAAATCAATGCTAACACCATCAGGAGTTAAAGCTAATGAAGTGAAAATACTAAATCCTGAAAATGCTTTTTCTCAAAGTAAGCTAATGAAGGATATGTTTCATGAAAGAACATCTATGTTCTTGACTCCTTTGAATAGTAACAGTTTTGGTGAAAATATTGGAACTAACAACAACCAAGTCAAAATGTTTCAACAAATTAAAGACGCTATTCCACAAAAGAAAGCTGCCATGCTTTGTGGGCCATATTAGAGCTCACTCCAATCTTCCTGGTCCTTTAGCTGAGGGTAATGCAATGGCTGAGCATTATCCCAAGTGGAAATGGCTCAACAGTCACATGCTCTTCATCAAAATAGCAAAAGCTTAAGAAAGCAATTCAATCTTACCAAAGAAGCAGCTCATCAAATAGTTAAATGATGTGGGGTATGTCCAAAATATTTTCCTATCCCTCACTTAGGGGTAAACCCTCGAGGTCTTCTTCCTAATTATTTAAGGCAAATGGATGTTATTCATATTGCAGAATTTGGCAAATTAAGATATGTACGTGTGACCATTGACACTTATTCAGGATTTTTAATGGCTAGTGCACAACCTGGGGAAGCTACAAAACATGTAATTATGCCCTGCTTGAAGTGTTTTTCGTATATGGGTATATCAAAAATTATTAAAGCTGATAATGGTTCTGGATATAGTATTAAGGCATTTCAACCATTTTGTACCCAATGGGAAATCATACATAAAACAGGTATTCCTTATAATCCTCAGGGACAAGGTATTGAAGAAAGGGCTCATAGCAGTCTTAAAATACAACTTCAAAAAATAAAAAATTAAAAAAAATAAATTTACCCTCAATCGCCACATAATGCATTAAATCATGCTCTTTTTGTTCTGAACTTTTTGAAAATGGATGTCTATGAACAGTCTGCCGCAGATAGATTTTGGCACAGTGGCACCCAAGTGACTTTTGCTCAAGTGAAATGGAAAGATCCCTGCTCGGGATTATGGAAGGGTCCCTATCCTGTTTTAATATGGGGTCGAGGACATGTTTGTGTTTTTTCACAAGAGGAGAATGAAGCTTGGTGGTTACCGGAGCGTCTGGTAAGGAGTGTGGAACTAAGGAAGGGTCAGCTCCAATGATGTTCCTATAAAGGAACCAGAATGAAAGTGGCTCGATTAGTGTTTCTGAGGTTTTGTCACTGGCTAATGCAAACAGTGAGGAAATAGAGTTCAGAGCTGTGCTGCTTTGGGCTTTACTAGCTCCTTTAGAAAAATACTTTATATCACCTAATAGCTGTGCAGTCTTTGGTGAAGAGCTTTACAGCAGCTAAATATGGTAATTTCACCCTCAGCGTGAAGTGAATTTTTTCTCTAGAAGGAACCAAAAGTACTGCTGTAATAGACACATTTGTCTGATTTGAAGTACTTAGGGGAACTACTATGAATTTGGGTGAAGGGACAGCCTCTAGTTAAAAACCGTTTACCGCTGACAGTGCATCTCTGCCAGTTCCGGAATGGCATATCACAACTCTATAACGACAACACTCATTAAATCCCCATGTTGTATAGCAAAGCTGACTATAAACTCTAAACTTTAGAAATTTAGGAATCTACTTCCTGTCTAGTTGAGAGAATCTAATAGAGATAGTGATGATAATTAAGAGTAAGAAGTAGAAAAAGACGAAAATAAGATATGTGAGTTTGTAGAAATTATTCTGTCTTGTTAGATCTGTGTTAAGAAATCTTTTGGGTGTTTGCTAAATTATATATATGCTAATGGTAGCCCTATATAAGTTTGTAAAATAGATCTATAGAGTTCCTTTAAGAATATAAGCTTGCAAGAAGTATCTAAGGTAGTCTTAAGACATGTAGTAATAAGCTTTGTAAGATGCTAGTTGTAAGTTTAAATAAGAAGATGGAATGAATATAAGAAGTAATAAGAAATACATTTGCTAAAGTAGTACTATAGTTTCCTTAAAGAGTATAAATAAGTAGATGTTAATACGTTATATGTGAGTTTATAAAAATGTGTAAATGTTGAGTGTGAGTTTATGCTTAAGCACATGTTATATGAGTTTGTGAAAGTATAAATATTGAATGTGAATCTATGCTTAATGTATATGGTAAAAGAATCTGGGACACAGAAGATAGTGTCCTAGTAGACTGCAAAGTAGGCAGTCTGAATGGTTTCAAAAGCTCCAGAAGCCACTAAGAATGGCGGACGCCAGAACCAGCACAACAAGGCTTCCACAGCTGAGATCCGTGGAAAATCAACGCAACACAGAAAAACCTGAGCGAACAGCAAAAATGGTGCAGTTTAAAATATTACTATTACTAAAAAGGTCTCTGGCTTGAGAATAAAAGTTGCAGAGACGCTTGTTTGAACTAAAATTGTTAACTGCAAGAAGATTTTGGTTATGGATTTCTTCATATTTGGAAGGCTAGTGCCAGAATTTATCATTTGAATTTTGGGACTTAAGAAATGAACAATAGAGATTTAATTGGAATGGGACAATTTTGAGTTTACTTATAGTAATGACTTAGAAACTGTTGTCTAGAATTGGGTTAAAAATGGAACTGTTTAAATGAAGAGATTTATTGACCTAGAGTCAAGATGTGTGTGCATATATGCTGGTGATTAATGAATTGTTCTGTGTTAAAAATGCAATTGTTTTGTGGAACTGTTTATGTAAAAATGGAATGACTTACGGAACTGGTTTTGTGTTACAAATGGGAACTGTTTATACAGAAAAGTTTTTTTTTTTCTAACTAGGTTTGAGATTTTGTTTAAAAAATTAGCCGGGCGATGGTGGCGCACGCCTTTAATCCCAGCACTCGGGAGGCAGAGGCAGGAGGATCTCTGTGAGTTCGAGGCCAGCCTGGGCTACCAAGTGAGTTCCAGGAAAGGCGCAAAGCTACACAGAGAAACCCTGTCTCGAAAAACCAAAGAAAAAAAAAATTATAAAGAAAAGGAGTTATGAGGTTGAATTATGCTTGCAGAAATTATGTTTAAACTATTGATATTAGTACACCATGGTTTTGTGGAGTTAAGGAAATATTTAAGTTTGACGTGAATACATCGAAGTTTTTCCTATGTTCTGTTAGCAAGAAAATTCAAATGATTAAGAGTTAAAGTTGTAAGATGGAGAAAATTCTTAACTATAGCACCATATATGCTAATTCAAATGGCTTTGTTAAGAGTTTGCTTTGTGTTGTAAGATTGGGAGAATTGTGACTATGTATAGCAATATTTATGTTAACCTGTTAATGGTAATGATGAAGCTAAGGGATTCTTTAAGTTTGTAGTCGCCTTCAGAGTTTTTGGTTTAGAAAGGGCTTGAGGCAGCTAAGACTGCTGTAGTCACCTTGGACCTAATTCAAAGAGAAATGCCATCTTTATAATCCTCTACTCCCATACTGGGATGTGTAACAGCTATGGAGATTGCTGTAAGCCATTAATAATTAGTTTTTTTTTAATATATTAAGAAAGGGGGACCTGTGGGAGCTGGTTTTCTGGATCCTTGTGCCTTTACCCAGCATGTCGGCATAGCGGATGATTAGGACCACGGGCCTGAATGCAGGTGTCTGAAATGGTCTGCACTTGGCTGTGCTGGGCGGGAGGTCTTTTGCTCCACCCCTTGGCGTCTCTATAAATATCCTGGGACAGAGACAGTCGGGGCCATTTGAAAAGGTTCCAGGCCCTCTCGAGGCTATCCTTTATTTTCTGTTTATCTCCGCAAGATTCACCTCAATAAATCCTTCTATCTAATATTTCCTGCTGCCCACACTCAAGAAAACACTGGGGAAATCTGGGGAGCTGTGGGGTTGGTGGGTAAATGCCCCACAAGAAGTGAATATCCAATTAAAATGATTTAATTAAATCTCTCATATGTGTACCAAGCAATTTGGGGTTAGTTAATTCCAGATGTATTCAAGTTGAAAACCAAGAGAAGCTCCCATACTAAGTAGTATGACCTTGAACCTCTGGTCCTCTGCCTCTCCTCCCACAGTGTTAAGACTGCAGGAGTGCACTAGTGTGCCTAGTGTTATGTGGGTATGAGCTATCTCAGGGCTCTAGGATGCTAGGCCCTCACTCAAGTAACTGAAGTACATCCCAGAATTTTGTAGGGGAGGGAGAAGCTGAGAATACTGCTGTGTAACACTGGGTAGTCTTAACTCACTCAGTCTATGACCCCAGCTTTTGTGACAAACTTGTCTGTCATCCTGCATCTGACTCTGATATGAGGGTACGGGACATTCACCCTCCAAACTACACTGTTTTCAGTGAGCAAATATGCTTAGCTACATCTGGTAACTTATTCTTTCTTTTCTTTTTGAGATTATAATTTAATTACAACATTGCTTTCTTCACTTTCTTCCTAAATTCTTCCCCAAACCCCTCCTTGTTCTCCAAGTTCATGGCCCTTTTTTAGCTGAGGGTTATTACATGCATATATGTATATGCATATATATTCCTACATACAACCTGTTCAGTCTATATAACGCTACATACATTGTGGTGGTCTGAATGAAAATAACCCTCATAAACTCATTGGGAATAGCTGAAGTTTTCCTGGTCCTGCCTGGCCCACGGTCAGGACAAATCTCTCTCACCCGCCAGCCAGTCCCGCAGCCACTCGGACCCAAGCAAACACGCAGAGACTTATATTACTTATAAACTGTGTGGATGTGGCAGGCTTCTTGTTATCTAGTTCTTACATCTGAAATTAACCCATTTCTATAAATCTACACCTTGCCACATGGCTCGTGGCTTACCTGTACTTTACATCCTGCTCCTCATGGTGGCGGCTGGCATGGTCTCCCTGCCTCAGCCTTCCTGTTCCCAGCCTCATCCTCTTTCTTTGTCCTGCCTATACTTCCTGCCTGGCTACTGCCACTCAGCACTTTATTTATTAACCAATCAGAGCAACACATTCTCAGCAAAGAGAACATCCTACAGCAATCTGGGGTGGTGGTTTGGAGGTATGGCCTTGTTGGAGTAGGTGTGGCCTTGTTAGAGGAAGTACATCACTAGGGGAGTGGGCTTTGAGGTTTCAGAAGCCCAACCAAGCTCAATGGCTCACTGTCTCTTCCAACTGCCTGTGGATCCAGATGTAGAACTCTCGGCTCCTTCTCCAGCACCGTGTCTGCCTGCATGCCACCATGCTTCCTACTATGATAATAATGAACTCAACCTCTGAACTGTGAGCCAGCCGCAATTAAATGGTTTTTTTTTTTATAAGAGTTGCCATGCTCATGGTGTCTCTTCACAGGAATAGATATCCGAAGATATACATGTACGTTTTTAGGACTGACACTTTAGGAGAATCTACAAACACTAATTTGCTAAACCAGCATAATCCCTAAAAATCTATAAACATATGTCCTCATACCCACAGAGAAGTGTAGTCTTCACCCCTCATCAAGAAACTTCTTGGGCGGTGGTGGCACACGCCTTTGATCCCAACGTTGGAGGGCAGAGCCAGGCAGATCTTTGTGACTTCGAGGCCAGCCTGGTCTACAGAGTGAGATCCAGGGAAGGTACAAAGCTACACAGAGAAACCCTGTCTAGAAAAATCAAAAAATAAATAAATAAAAGAAGGCTAAAGCAGGAAGATTATAATGGGGTTGGGGATTTAGCTCAGTGGTAGAGTGCTTGCCTAGGCCATGGGTTCAGTCCTCAGCTCCAGAAAACAAAACCAAAAAAAAAGAAAAAGAAAAAGAAACTTCTCTTTGCAACAGGCAGAGACCACTACAGAAAACTACAACCAGTCAAAATGGTGAGGAGCCCAGTGCCAATGGATGCATCCACAAAATACTCCCACACCTAAGGCTCAGGGAACATTGCTGAAGAGGGGGTGGGAAGAGGATTGTAAGATCTAGAAGATCCGTCAGATTGTGTCACTCAATCATCTTAAAAAAATGCGGACAGTGCATGGAGATTCAAAATCCCAGGTGAGCCTCAGACATGAAGCACCTGGTTGCAGAGTCTCCTTATTTCTGTGGATGAACTAACCTGGAAAGGGATCAGACCCTCATTAGATAGATACAGTATATATTCTATTCGCTGTGAATAAGGTGTGTTGTGGGACTCCAACTTCATAGCTAAAATATGAAACAATTTGGAAGAACAAAAAGATGCCCCATAGTCACAATAGGCTCTTAGCCTGTGACAGCCAAACTCAGTGAGCACTGATGGAGCTCTAAGTTCTATGAAGCTGCACACTTTTCTAGACTGTGTTAATAATCCTGGTCTTGTGTTCAAATGCCACTCTGCTCACAATCTCATCACTCCCAAGTAACTGTTCTGTCCAGAGTGTGATTTCAAGTGTCCTTCAGTCAGTACATTGTACGAGGTAGCAGGCATTAATCACAACAATGTGTGAGAACAGAAAGATTATTTTTTTTAATGAAGACCAATGAAAATACAGAGTAATTAAAACCATCTTATTGCTACCTGGTCCAATGAAAGGGAGTAAAATAGCTGGCTTGGCTACTTTCTTAGCAAATCAAGACAAAGCTCACAACTAAAGAGTTAACAACCAGGTCTCAGGTCAGTAGGTACTCTAGGCAAGGACTTTTTCTTCAGACATCCTCAGTGTGTGCTCAGCACCTCCTATCTGAGTATTCTGGGATGGAATCTCCTGAGTTTCTCCAAAACCATCTTCATAGGAGAGTGGGTCAATATTGCTCAGTTCAGTTTGATAGTTCTGTACCAATAATGCACCAAGCAGCCAAACAATGGGATGTAAAGAGGGGTAGACAATGTCATAAATCTTCAATGCATTTTGATGCTGGCAAGTCTTGGACCATAATGTCCTTGATCATACTTCATGAGGTCACAGGACAGCTGGACTGTGAACCTAAAACTTAGATTACTGACTGAATAGGTTACAGAGGAGAGCATTCAGGTTATTAGTCTGACAATAAGTTTACAGCTATCACATTCTGGGAAGCCAGTGGTGAACCTGTTTTGACAGAGGTACATTTAGAAATGCAAAATTGCCTTTCTGATTCCACAAGACAACTATGGCCTTGGTCCCATTCTACTTCAAGTCAAGTTAGTCCCTGTGGTATAGATCCACTGAACAGTATTTTGTTCCCAATGAATCACACGGTATCTGAAACCATGTGTTCTGGGACCTCATGATGAAAGTCCCTCCCCCTAGACTTGCATTTCTCAGTATCCAGAAGCAGCCTTTTCCTATTTATTGCCAACACCTACAAAGTCTGCTCTCTATCTCATAAACACAGCACATATGGCATTCACAGCAGATGCGTGTAGCAAAGGCTACTATGTTGGGCTGCCTTTTGGCAGTGACTATATCCCGGAGCTCAGGACATACTTGGGTAAATTTCTCCACTAAGATATAACCCTGGTGATCATAGCACTCTAGAGTGGTGGGGTACAGCTCTAGAATCAACTTGCTTAGATTGGCCATGCTTTGCAGAAGGTCCTTCAAAACAGCCATAGAGAAGTCGTTTTCATAGAAACAGACCCTGGTGAGCTGGGAGCACTGGCTCAGGGCAGGCAAGAGGGCACTGAACTGAGAGTCCTTCATCTTGCAGTTCATTAAATCCAGGATCTGCAGTGTATCTGCTACATTCTCTAGGAGAACTCGGAGATGTGTGGGACATATCTTGGATAACGCTACACCACTGAGGACCAGGTGTTTGCGGTGACAGAGCCTCTGACACTTTGACAAGTGTTTTAAGTCTCACTGTGAGAGCTGACAAAGAGTGATACACAAGGACTCCAAGGGGGTCCTCAGGCATCTAGGGAAAGAACAGGAAATTAGTTCTGGCTAATGAAGGGCATTAGTAAGGTTGACGCTGAGACAGAAGCGACCACATATGTAAAGTCAGACTAGCCTTATGCTGAAGGTCAACACTTGGGATACAACCTGTTGGTTCCTGCTCATTTAATTGTCTCCTGAGACATATACATAAGGTGGAACAGTCTCAGACCACAGATCTGTAGCTCCCTGTCCTCACTCTGTCCAACAGAACTAAACTTTGCAACAACAGGCTGGGAGGTCATACCCAGAGAGGACCATCACAAAAAGGTTCTGGAAACATCTCGATATGTGTCCTGCATAGCTCATCACTGTCCCTCCTCTCAATCACATCCTCTATGCCTGATTTCAGTTCCCCACCTTTGAAACTGATGGTCCCCCAGGCCAGCATCACCCATTTCCACCTACTAAGTCTCAACCTGTGCTCACATTATCCTTCTCTCTGGGAGAGTTCAAGGCTGACAGAGGATCCAACACAAGCTGGTCCCTGTTCAGAGATGTGAGTACACAGCTCCTTAGGATCCTGTGCAGGTGTGAGTTGTCCACACCTCAGGGCCTGCTAATCTATCGAGTTCCCTCCCGTTAATGTAGCCAGGATCTCAAGGAGGAATATCCAGAGTACACTCACTGGGTCTGACTCACCCAATGGACCTGCTTTCAAGGCAGCTCTCTAAACATCTCCTACCCCAGCTCTGACTCTGCTAAATGAATCGTCAGTTACAAAGGAAGCAAGTCCATTCTTAGGTACTGTAATGAGTCCATTATTCTAAAATGCACAGTGGCACACACACCCCAGGGGACAACTAATGCTGAAGCAAAGAGAAAAGGTTTGCTGTCACAGTACAAACAGCTCTCCATCCTTCCTTACCTGAACAACTGTTTCATGAGGTCAGAGGAAAAGGAGACTCCATTCATAGAGAAATGCTGGAGACAGTTGAGTTTGGAGAACTGAGTTTGGAGAACTGAGAAAGGAACTTGATAGCACACGTTTCCTCCGTGTCAAAATATTTACAAACCTGTGTGTGCCCAACAGATGTGAGTTAGACGGAATTTGCAAAGATTTCTCATGGGGCCAAGGCAAGATGCAAAGTGACCCAGGAAGGGCAGAACCTGGTTTGTGAATAGTTCCAATTCCTCGATATAGTGTGGATGGAAAATGTCCAAGACCTTCTTGATAGTCTCCACAGGGAGGGCACAAATAGTCATCCTCAGACAGCACAGCCGCACAGAGCCTTTTCTCTGCTGGGCCCACTGCAACAAGCATGTTTGATGTTCTTTCAGCTGGAACCTGAAGCTAAGGTCAGTGACTACCTTCAAACGCGGCCTCAGAGCATATCTAGGAAGGTCCCTCCCATCTTTCTTCCCACTCCCAGTCTCTGTTGAGTGGGCTCCTTCCTGTGTTCTAGTCTGCACATCTAGGAAATCGTGGTGCATATTCCTCAAGTCAAGGACTTGCAGCTTCCACTGTCTGGGAGGGAAAAGGAAGGAGTTTCATAATGTAAACCAGGAACTGACTCAGAGACAGTTTATGTCCCACTTCACTCTTGTCAGCTCCAACACAGCCCCTCTCACCTGCCAGGCCAGGACTCTTAGCATGAACTGCACATGGAGACCTTCCTCCCTACCTCCATTCAATGACTCTAGACTTGGGTCTCCTTCACATCAAATGCCTGTAGGAGAGCCAGGGGAAGGCTCCTCCCACTATGGCTTCATGGACTCTGAGCTTTCCTCCACTCCTGACTGCCATTTATATCACCTCTCAACTTGAATAGAAGCTCTACAGACTTCCAAGTTGTAACAACAGAAGCCTCTGTCTACTTTGACCCCATTCTCCCTTATTTCACATGAATTTACCACTAGCTCAGTGATACCCTTCTCTTCTCCTTGGGCCTTGCTTACCTGGGACGAACCTTCCGTGACTGCAGCATGTCTAGGCCATCCAGAACAGCTTGCAATGCCTCCACATCGGATGTCTTCATTAGTGTCCCCACAGGGAGGCAAGCAAAGGGCCAGGCTGCCACCATTGCCTTCAGTAGTCCCAGGTGTCTACTGTCGAAGGCCTCCTTGAACTGTGGTGGGAAGAAATTTATGGGCATGGACTCCAGGGCAGAGATGGCCAAGGCCTGGTTGCTCAGCAGGCTCTGCACTGCCAGCTGCTGGAGTGTGGGTATGTTCTTGATGCTCATGCTGATGGATCTTCGGTCAGGAGGAACCTGGGCAAGCATTTAGGAACTGTTTGTTCTATGTAGTTCTGATTATGAGTCAGCTCTAAGTTAATCTGTTTCTAACAGACTGACCACATAAACCTAAAAACACCATAATCAAGAGGCCTGCCTCCCTGTCAAAATCATGAGTCTGTCTGGATTCATAATCTGAGATGGAATCTGTAGCAAGCATCTGCTGTCACAGATACTAATTGACTGGAGCTAGGTGATGGAACATACCTTTAATCCCAGCTCTCAGGAGGCAGAGGCAGGAGGAGCTCTGAGTTCGAGGAAAGCCTGGACTACAAAGTGAGTTACAAGACAGCCAGGCTACACAGAGAAACCCTGTCTTCAAAAGTAAAAATAAAAAAAAAAAACTAAAAAAAACACAAAGGAGGAAGGAGTATGCAGGAGGATAGCTGGAGTCCAGGAGTGTGCAGAGAGGCCCTGGGTGCTGGATTTCCATAGGTAGAGCACTTGCAGAGCTTGTATGAGGCCCTGGGATCCTTCCTCAGCATAAACCAAAGTCCATAAACCAGGCTTTGTCCTTGTAGGCAGCAAATAGGAGGAGGGTATTTCTGCATACTGAGAAATCAAAGCCAAGGGACAGGTCTTTCATTAGGGGATCAAGAGCACATGGCTTCATACATGACTCAATGTGTTTAAAACAAAATGGTGTGCAGATGGATCAGACCACATGGATCAAGGTTGACACTGAGAACATAGGACAGCTGAATGTGGAGTCAAAGACTCTACAAGGATGGCAGTTGTAAACTAACAGTCAGATCCTGGAACCTGGATACAATCCTTCTATCCCTGTCCTGGTCAGGACAGTCCTGTGACTATAGGGATGCAAAGGTCCTGTGAAGTCTGAGCTCTTGCCAAAGTAAACAGAAGCCATTCTGACACTGCCTCCTCCTCCCTTCCTGCTGAGCTTCTGTTACATCCCAGTTGTGTGGCTGCTGGTTGTACAAAGTTGTCAACCTCAACTGAGCAATGCAGACTGGCTAGCTTAGGTTTTCCAGATGGCCAGATGATTGCAATCCAGGATGCTCACAGGGGGAGGTGGTGTGGGCACACCAAGGATGGCAGAACAAACTAAAGACAACTCAGAGCAAAGGGAGTGGGATCCACAGCACACTGCTCCTCCCTTCTCGATCCTTCCCTGCCCCTCCCTTTGATAACAGGCAGCCCAGATTGGCCTTGAACTCCTGATCTTCTTTCTCCATTTCCTGGGTGTGGAGATTGGTGACTGACTCCACCCTGTTCTTCAGGACTCCCAGCTTCTGGCTGCAACCTGCACTTGAGAGACTCCAGGAGCTGGGTGGTGGTGGTGGCACACGCCTTTAATCCCAGCACTTGAGAGGCAGAGGCAAGCAAATCTCTGTGAGTTCAAGGCCAGAGCCAGATCCAGGACAGGTACTACAGGAAGGAGCAGAAAGGAAAGAGAGGGGCACACAGAGGGCCCACCTGCTTTTTAGGTTGGGATGCCTGATGAGGTAATTAAGGACTGAATCCTTACATCCCAGACTTTCACTTATTAAAAAAAAAACAAGGTAGATGGGAAAAGGGGTGTTGTTCCTCTCAAAAACTGCTTCCAGTTGACTTTTGGACGTCGGTTGGCTCTGGGGGGAATGGAGAAGGGGAGTTTTCTGAGGTAGACAGGCGTTGTGGGTGTTAGACCACAAAGTTTAGGGTCTCGAGTGGACACCCCAAGAACCCAGACTCCGGTCCAGTTGATGCAACAGCATGAGGTGTTTATTGAAGAAGCGCTGTACAGTCGGCTAACTCAGCTCCAAAGAGCAAGAGTCGCGTCGTCCTACAGTCACATAGGTACTTTTAAAGGAAAAACCCACAAAAGCCATAAGATTATAATTCCCATACAATTTCATTTCCATTGATTATGGCTAGGGGCTAATTTCATAAAATCATGGTCTGATCACAGAGTGATCACAGGGGGGGTACAGTTTCGGCAGTGGTCCTTCCTGGAACACTTGCAACTATCTATGTAACCCCCCTTCCTGACTCAGCTTTCCAAATCATGTGATTGTTAGGTGTGAGTCACAAAGCTTGGCTATTCTTTTGCTGTCCTGGGCCACAATGCATCTTGGGAGACTTACGTTGCTGTTCAGAAGGGGCCTTCTCACGGAGGGCAGGGACTTGGAAGGAAAATAACATAAAATGTGCCCTGTGATCTCTCAGTGGAGGGAAGGCTGAGGAGCAATCACAAGTGTATGAACAGGCACCTGACCCTATCTTGCTTTCTTACTGGAGCTGGTAATGAAGGGGAGAGTAGAGGCCCTCACCATCACTGGCTCAGTCTACACTTTATACAGAGTGCTCTGGGCTGGCTACGTGTTCCCATTGCTGTCTGACCCTTCCCCTGGAGCCCACTCCCTTGTCCTTCTTTTTCCTACTATTTCCTGCAGTGGTCAATGAGCCCATTTAGTCTCCTGAATCTGCATGGAGTCTGTGGAGCTCTCTCAGTGGTGGAATACTTGCAGAGCTCATTTGTAGACCAAGCTTCTAGCCCAGGCTCACACAGTGACACAAACCAATAAAACAACTCTCAAGGAACTTTTAAACAAATTTGACTGTGTTGGGTGGTGGTGCACGCCTTTAATCCCAGCACTCGGGAGGCAGAGGCAGGCAGATCTCTGTGAGTTCGAGGGCAGCCTGGTCTACAGAGCAAGATCCAGGACAGGCACCAAAACTACGTGTAGAAACCTTTTTGTAGAAACCAACCCAAAATAAAAAACAAAAACAAAAACAAATTTTACCTTCATAAAGAGGATTCCCTGGATTCAGGGCTGACTTCAAACTGACTATGTATAGGAGGATGATTTTGAAATCCTGATCCTCCTGCCTCCACCACACAGTCTTCTGGAATAATGTGGAGCTGGGGTGTGAACTGGGCCTTAACTCAGTAATTTAATATCATGTTCATGGCTGAAAGCTGTGACTGAAAAGCTAAGGTGTGACTAGAAATTCCAGGGGATGACAGGTACACAGATGCACACTGCAATCACACCTGCAATTCTTACAGCTGGGAGGCACAGGTGTGAGGAGCAGGAGTAATTGTGATCTCATGTCTGTATAATCCAGCAGCAATAAGGCTTTATCATTCGAAATTTTTTAATTCATTTTATATACCAACCATAGATCCTCCCCTCATCCTCCCTCTCTCTCTTCCAGCCTTCCCCCTCATGCCCACCCACCCTGGCCAATCCCTGATCCCCTCCAAAAGAGTAAGGATCCCCATGGGGTGTCAATAAAGCCTGGATATTCAACTGAGTCAGGACCAAGTTCCTGCCCCTTGCATCAAGCCTGATCAAGGTGTCCCACCATAGGTAATGGGCTCCAGAAAGCCAGTCCATGCACCAGGCATAGATCCTGATCCCACTGCCAGGGGCCCCTCAAACAGACCAAGCTATACAACTGTCTCCCATATGCAGAGGATCCAGTCTGGTCCCATGCAGGTTCCACAGCTGTCCATCTAAAGTGGGTGAGATTTTACAAACTTGGTTCAGTTGTCTCTGTAGATTTCCCCATCATGATCTTGACCCCCCTTGCTCATAGAATCCTTCTTCCCTCTCTTCAAATGGACTCCCAGAGCTTGGCTAGGCACTTGGCTGTGGATTTCTGCATCTGCTTCCATCAGTTACTGCATTAAGGCTCTATGATGACAGTTAGGGTAGTCACCAACCTGATTACCAAGGTAGGCCACTTCAGGCACCCTTTCCAATTGATAGTAGTCTAATCTACACAGAGAAACCCTGTCTCTAAAAACCAAAACCAAACCAAACCAAAACAAAACAAAACAAAACAAAAAAACAAACAAAAACAAAAACAAAAAAAAAGAAAAAAGAAGGCTAAAGCAGGAGGATTATGATGGGGCTGGGGATTTAGCTCAGTGGTAGAGTGCTTGCCTAGCAAGCTTAAGACCCTGGGTTCCGTCCTCAGCTCCAGAAAACAAAAAACAAAACAAAACAAAAAAGAAGAAGAAGAAGAAGAAGAAGAAACTTGCCTTGGCAACAGGCAGAAACCACAAGAGAAAACTACAACCAGTCAAAACGGAGAGCTGAGGAGCCCAGTCCCAATGGCTGCATCTACAAAATACTCCCACACCTAAGGCTCAGGGAACATTGCTGAAGAGGGGTTGGGAAGAAGATTGTAAGATCTAGAAGATCCGTCAGATTGTGTCTCCTAGCACTCTGAGAAGGTATACCCATAACGTCTCACAAAGGGGACTGCATCTATTGGACCTGAACCAGGATGACCAGTGATCAGGGCAAACTGGACAGAGAAAAGGACACAAGCCTCAGCCCAACACAGGGAAATAGAGGTAACTGTGGAAAAGTGGGAAGAGAAGAGGTGGCCTCACCCAGGGAGGAGCACAAAAATTGGTTGTCCAGTGGTAAACAGTATTTTTTTTTAAGATTTATTTATTTTTATTATGTATACAGTGTTCTGCCTGCAGGCCAGAAGAGGGCGCCAGATCTCCTTACAGATGGTTGTGAGCCACCATGTGGTTGCTGGGAATTGAATTCAGAACCTCTGGGAGAGCAGCCAGTGCTCTTAACCTCTGAGCCATCTCTCCAGCCCCAAAAGAGTATTTTGAAAGTGTCCAATCTTTATATTAGATGTATTTATTTTAATTTATGTGTATGTTTTCCCTGCATGCACTTATATGCATCACATAGATGATTATTCCCAGGAAATCCGAAGACAGCATAGATCCACCAGAAGTAGAGTTACAGAGAGATGGTTGAGAGTCTTCAAGTTGATATTGGAAAGTCACCTGAATTCTCTGACAGAGTAGCAAGTGCTCTAAACTACTAGCCAACTCTGCAGCTCCTAAGGTGCCCTGTTTTCATATTGGATACATTTCTGAGGGCCAGATACTTCTTAGAAAGAAAGGAGAGCATGAAAGGATTCTACAGGCTGGGCACCATCTAGACAGTGTAGCCTAAAACCCTCTATGAGCAACAAGGTTCAAGACAGAGGGCCTTGACCTGAAGCTAAACCCAGAGCAAATAAACCAGAAGATACAGGAGGATCTAATTCTCTTCATAGGGTACTTCATTGCTAAACTCACTCCATCATCTTAAAAAACCCTGAAGTGAAGCCGGGCGGTGGTGGCGCACGCCTTTAATCCCAGCACTCGGGAGGCAGAGCCAGGCAGATCTCTGTGAGTTCGAGGCCAGCCTGGGCTACCAAGTGAGTTTCAGGAAAAGGCACAAAGCTACACAGAGAAACCCTGTCTCCAAAAATTAAAAAAAAAAACAAAACCCTGAAGTGCACGGAGATTCAGCATCCCAGGTGAGCCTCAGGCATGAAGCACCTGGTTACAGAGTCTCCTTATTTCTGTGGATGAACTAACCTGGAAAGGGATCAGACCCTCATTAGATTGATACAGTATATTTTCTATTTGCTGTGAATAAGGTGTGTTGTGGGACTCCAACTTCATAGCTAAAATATGAAACAATTTGGAAGAACAAAAAGATGCCCCATAGTCACAATAGGCTCTTAGCCTGTGACAGCCAACCTCTGTGAGCACTGATGGAGCTCTAAGTTCTATGAACCTCCACACTTTTCTAGACTGTGTTAATAATCCTGGTCTTGTGTTCAAATGCCACTCTGCTCACAATCACATCACTTCCCAAGGGATGGTTCTGTCCAGAGTGTGATTTCAAGTGTCCTTCACAGTTAGTACATGGTATGAGTTAGCAGGCATTAATCACAATGATGTGTGAAAACATGAAGATTTATTTGTTTAATGAAGACCAATGAAAATACAGAGTAATTAAAACCATCTTATTGCTACCTGATCCAATAAAAGGGAGTAAAATAGCTGGCTTGGCTACTCTCTTAGCAAATCAAGACAAAGCTCACAACTAAACAGTTAACAACCAGGTCTCAGGTAAGTCAGTTCTCTAGACCAGGACCTCATGATGAAAGTCCCTCCCCCTAGACTTTCATTTCTCAGTATCCAGAAGCAGCCTTTTCCTAATTATTGCCAACATCTACAAAGTCTGCTCTCTGTCTCATAAACACAGCGAATAAGGCATTCACTGCAGATGCGTGTACCAAAGGCCACTATGTTGGGCTGTCTTTGGGCAGTCACTATATCCCGGAGCTCAGGGCATACTTGGGTAAAGTTCTCCACTAGGATATTACCCTGGCGATCATAGCACTCTAGAGGGGCGGGGTACAGCTCTAGAATCAACTTGTTTAGATTGGCCATGCTTTGCAGTAGGTCCTTCAAAACAGCCATAGAGAAGTCGTTTTCATAGAAACAGACCCTGGTGAGCTGGGAGCACTGGCTCAGGGCAGGCAAGAGGGAGCTGAGCTGAGAGTCCTTCATCTTGCAGTTCATTAAATCCAGGATCTGCAGTGTGCCTGCTACATTCTCTAGGAGAACTCGGAGATGTCTGGGACGTATCTTGGCTAACGGTACACCATTGAGGACCAGGTGTTTCAGGTGACAGAGCCTCTGACACTGTGACAAATGTTTCAGGTCTGACTGTGAGAGCTGACAAAGACGGATACACAAGGACTCCAAGGGGGTCTTCAGGCATCTAGGGAAAGAACAAGAAATTAGTTCCTGCTAATGAAGGGCATTAGTAAGGTTGACGCTGAGACAGAAGGGACCACATATGGAAAGTCAGTCTAGCCTTATGCTGAAGGTCAACACTTGGGATACAACCTGTTGGTTCCTGCTCATTTAATTGTCTCCTGAGACATATACATAAGGTGGGACAGTCTCAGACCACAGATCTGTAGCTCCCTGTCCTCACTCTGTCAAACAGACCTAAACTTTGCAACAACAGTCTGGGAGGTCATACCCAGAGAGGGGCATCACAAAAAGGTTCTGGAAACATCTTGGTATGTGTCCTGCAAAGCTCATCACTGTCCCTCCTCTCAATCACATCCTCTATGCCTGATTTCAGTGCTCCAACTTTGAAAGTGATGGTCCTCCATCCCAGCATCACCCATTTCCACCTACTAAGTCTCAACCTGTGCTCATATTATCCTTCTCTCTGGGAGAGTTCGAGGCTGTCAGAGGATCCAACACAAGCTGGTCCCTGTTCAGAGATGTGAGTACACAGCTCCTTAGGATCCTGTGCAGGTGTGAGTTGTCCACACCTCAGGGCCTGCTAATCTATCGAGTTCCCTCCCGTTAATGTAGCCAGGATCTCAAAGAGGAATATCCAGAGCACACTCACTGGGTCTGACTCACCCAATGGACCTGCTTTCAAGGCAGCTCTCTAAACATCTCCTACCCCAGCTCTGACTCTGCTAAATGAATCGTCAGTTACAAAGGAAGCAAGTCCATTCTTAGGTACTGTAATGAGTCCATCATTCTAAAATCCACAGTGGCACACACACCCCAGGGGACAACTAATGCTGAAGCAAAGGGAAAAGGTTTGCTGTCACAGTACAAACAGCTCTCCATCCTTCCTTACCTGAACAACTGTTTCATGAGGTCAGAGGAAAAGGAGACTCCATTCATAGAGAAATGCTGGAGACAGTTGAGTTTGGAGAACTGAGAAAGGAACTTGATAGCACACATTTCCTCTGTGTCTGTCAAAGTATTGACAACCCTGTGTGTGCCCAAGTAGATCTGAGTTAGACGGAATTTGCAAAGATTTCTCATGCGGCCAAGGCAAGATGCAAAGTGACCCAGGAAGGGCAGAACCTGGTTTGTGAATAGTTCCAATTCCTCGATATAGTGTGGATGGAAAATGTCCAAGACTTTCTTGATAATCTCCACAGGGAGGGCACAAATAGTCATCCTCAGACAGCACAGCCGACCAGAGCCTTTTCTCTGCTGGGCCCACTGCAACAAGCATGTTTGATGTTCTTTCAGCTGGAACCTGAAGCTAAGGTCAGTGACCACCTTCAAACGCGGCCTCAGCGCGTATCTAGGAAGGTCCCTCCCTACTTGCTTCCCACTCCCAGTCTCTGTTGAGTGGGTTCCTTCCTGTGTTCTAGTCCGCACATCCAGGAAATTGTGGTGCACATTCCTTAAGTCAAGGACTTGCAGCTTCCACCGTCTGGGAGGGAAAAGGAAGGAGTTTCATAATGTAAACCAGGAACTGACTCAGAGACAGTTTATGTCCCACTTCACTCTTGTCAGCTCCAACACAGCCCCTCTCACCTGCCAGGCCAGGACTCTTAGCATGAACTGCACATGGAGACCTCCCTCCCTCCCTCCTCTATTCAATGACTCTAGACTTGGGTCTCTTTCACATCAAATGCCTGTAGGAGAGCCAGGGGAAGGCTCCTCCCACTATGGCTTCATGGACTCTGAGCTGTCCTCCACTCCTGACTTGAATAGAAGTTCTACAGACTTCCAAGTTGTAACAACAGAAGCCTCTGTCCACTTTGACCCCATTCTCCCTCACTTCACATGAATTTACCACTAGCTCAGTGTCTACCCTTCTCTTCTCCTTGGGCCTTGCTTACCTGGGACGAACCTTCTGTGACTGCAGCATGTCTAGGCCATCCAGAACAGCTTGCAATACCTCCACATCGGGGGTCTTCATCAGGGCCCCCACAGGGAGGCAAGCAAAGGGCCAGGATGCCACCATTGCCTTCAGTAGTCTCAGGTGTCTACCGTCGAAGGCCTCCTTGAACAGAGGTGGGAAGAAATTTGTGGGCATGGACTCCAGGGCAGAGATGGTCAAGGCCTGGTTGCTCAGCAGGCTCTGCACTGCCAGCTGCTGGAGTGTGGGTATGTTCTTGATGCTCATGCTGATGGATCTTCGGTCAGGAGGAACCTGGGCAAGCATTTAGGAGATATATTTTCAGCTTATGTTTTGGGAATTCCTACTTCTCACATGTTGCAGGAACCAGAGGATCAGAGTCCTTGGTCTGGTAATAATGGAGAACTCAGGGTGCTCTATTATACCATCTGGTGGTGTCAAAGCCAAGCTTCCGTCACTCTCAGCATGTGGAATCTCTTATAAGACCCCACACGGGCACATATTAATCATTGTCCCACCGGGTACTCAAAGGTAGAAGGATTATTCGGGAGCATGCAGACTGACCAGACCCTTGCTGCAGGAAAAGACACTGACCAACTTTCCAGGCTCTCCAGAAAATAAAGTGCTGATGCAACCTGGCTGTCCAACCCTTATTGTGCTTTCAACAAACTGATCCCTCCTGGGACAGACTGAAGAGAATTTGTGAAATGCTGTCAGTCCACACTACTTCTAAATGCTTTAGAGACGGGTGTGGAGGTACTGAGCTGTATTATACTCATTTGGGGGAGGAAGTCAAAGGTCTTTTAATTTATGGGCACCAGGCCACACAGTCAGATCATGTCTGAAATATAAAACATGCAACTTTGCCCAACACAACTAAAAATTATGCTATTCAAAGAGAACACCTGTAAAATGAGTCTTAGATGAGAAGCCAGCTGTACAGAGGCTACAAGGATGAAGATTTCCCATGGTACCTTGGGGTCTATAGAGGAAGAAGGAGATGAGAAAAAAATCTACCAATATTTTTCAGTTGTTGTTTCGACTTTAAAATATGTTGTAGCCTGTGTTGGAGGCTTGAGTGGAATTGGCTAAGCTTCCAAACCCGAATGGATATCACTCATTATGTAACCCAGGCTGCCCCTACTCTCCATGCTCCTCCCCCCTGTCATTAGGAGTGTTGGAATTGTATTTTTTTTTTTAACCATATGTAGCCGGTGCACTCTGCATTTAAAACACTGCATAAATGTTACCAAGTGAGAGCCTATAATCTCATCTCTTTGAACGAAGAGTTTGGAGGATTCTAGGTCAGACTAATCTAATAAGTGTCTTTCAGGCTAGTTGGGGGGATATCAAAGAAAATATGACTTAAAATGTCTTCATCGAAGTTGTTTAGCAGCAGGGTTTAATCAGATGTGCTGTACCATTCAACCACATTTCCAGGTTATCTATTTCATTTTGTTTAATTTGATGTAGAGGTAAGGTTTCTACATGCAGTCAAGTAAAGCCTGGAATGTGATCTTTTGTGCTCAAGGACTTCATTCTGGGTTCAAGTTGTGGCTGTTAAATATGCAACCTGGCATATATATGTGTGTGTGTGTGTGTGTGTGTATATATATATAAAATCACTCTCAGACAATGTTTAGTCAAATAGTCAAGGCTGAAGCAACCACATTTCAACAGCTTCGGTTCCAGACCAGCTGTGAATCATGGCTTGTGTTCATCAAGCCATGCACAGGACTGTTGGTAAGTTACAGTTAAGAGGAAAGTTCAGGGCAGGGCGGTGGTGGCCCACAACTTTTAATTCCAGCACTGGGAGGCAGAGGCAGGCGGATCTCTGAGACTTCAAGGCCAGCCTGGTCTACAGAGCGAGATCCAGGAAAGACGCAAAGCTACACAGAGAAAACCTGTCTCGAAAAGCCAAAAAAAAAAAAGGGAGGAAAGTTCAATTCATACAACTGCAAACCCATGACCTGTGGAACATACTTTAAGAGATTACAGGATGATTAAATTACAAAGAAGAGCCTAACTCTAATTCCAGAATGAGCATAGAAAACTGGTCAGAGACAGTAGATCAAGAGTTCAAGTTCTGCCTAACCTATTTTGACCCGTCTCAAAAAACTCAAATGAGCCAAAGGAACTAATATGTAAACTCCTATGTGAAGGTAATTTTCATTAAAACCAAACTACACCAAATCTAAAAATATTACAATTTAATCTGGAAGCATCTGGAAATGTAGCTTAGTTGGTGATAAGGCTAGACCAGAACGCACTAGGCCTGATGGAGGTGAGTGACTTACCTGGTATGGACACTGGTTACAGGCTCCTATTCCCAGCAAGGCCAGGCAGTGAGTCCAAGCTCCAGGACTCTGAGGTTCTGTTCTACTAGGCCTCCTCTAACCCTTTTATACAGTTTCCTCCTCACCCCTCCCCAGGTAGCCCCACCCCTCTACTAAAATCTTATATCTGATTGGTCCAATGAGTCTCTACCCACATAATCCTGTAAATGATTTTTTTCTACTGTAGATTGATTGAATCAGACCTATCCAGTGAAAACAAAAACACTAAAATAGAAAGTCCATACTGCATTGCTTGAAGATTGACTTATGTTGTATGTGTATATTTACATGAGCACTTTATATATGCATATATTTTAGTGTGTGTGGATTTAGTGTCTATGTGGGTGTGTCAGTGTGGGTTTTATTTTGTGTGTACTTGAGTATGTAGTGAATTTTAGGGTAGCCAAACGCTACATGGTGAGCTTTTGTCTCAAAAAAACAACAACAAACTAAAAACCAAACCACACTCCAGGGAACATGTTGCTAATGAGAAAGGGCTGAGGTGTGGTGGGAACCTGTGGTCCTCACTAGCAAGAAGCTTAATTGTGACGATGGATTGATGGAGGACTGTAGAACCATCAAGAGTGAGACGGACACTTTGTCTCAAAGTGTGAAAAATCAACAGCAAAGCATGATGAGATGAAAGTCAACAAAACAATACACCTTTATTACTACACCTGTGTCATCCTGAACCGGGTGCACACTCTTGATCTTAGTACTCCACAAGCTGAGGCAGAGGATCTCTGTGAGTTTCAGGCCAACCTGACCCACACAGTGAGAAACTGCCAAACAACAGCATCAAATTCCAAAGAGAAAACAGAGGTGCCTCTCTTGAAGAAAACAGTAGAAACCTCCATGCACCAAATGGTCTTTCAGAACTCCCCTACCAAGCAAACCCAAGTAGGCTCAGTAGGTAAGGCACTTAAATCTAACCTGAAAACCTGAGTTTGATTTCTGGAACCCACAAAAGGAAAACAGACTCCTGGAAGATTTCCTCTGACCTCTACACATGTACCATGGCATATGGCCCATCCACCAGTAATTAATTGTAGGAATTGTTTTCAAATTTCCTTTTCCCAACAGCAGGGAAGCAAAGACGCAGCACTAGGCTTGGACTGGTCTTTATGATATCTGCTGGGCACATGTTCATGTTTGTCACATTCAAATTCAGGGGAGAGGGCTATAGTATCAGGAGTTCAAGGTCATGCTTCCTCATCTAGTAAAAGACAGAAAAATCAGGAAAATTGATTCAATTAGAAATCAAATCATTTAGGTGACCATGTTGTTACCATTGGGGGTAGCTCTCTGCCATATAGAAGATACTACCTCATATTGGATATCATGGTCCACAGGCTCTTCCATTCTTTCTGCCCCCTCTTCCTGCTTGTTCCCTGAGTCTTTGGTGTAGGGGTTGGGTTTTAGATGTATTAACTGGGAATAGGCACCCCACTGTTATTTATTCTCTCCTTTTTCACCAGTATGGATTTCTGTGATGGACTCCATCTACTTCAAGCAAACAAACATCTTTTTTGATACTGGGTAATAGCTACACTTACCTGTGAATACAAGGATGGATTCTAAGAATCCAGTTGGTATACACACACTGGCATAGAAATGGGGCAGTAGTGACTTCTCCTCTAGGGTCTACAACCTCACCGGATACAGGGAGGTAGCTAGGTTTCTAGTAGCAGGCATCTATTCCACCCTTTTGAGAAGTCCAGTTAGGTAGCTGTTAGTCATCTCTGAGACATGAGTGTCAGACACTCAAATCTATCTTGACATTATCTTGTCCTGCTATGGTGGTTCATAAGCTTCACAACCAATAAGATTTTTCATTGACTTTCTCCCTAGCAGCTTGAATAGCACCTTTGTCCATAGAACTTCCAGGTGATGGGCTGGAGAGATGGCTCAGAGGTGAAGAGCACTGCCTCTCTTCCGGAGTTCCTGAGCTCAATTCCCAGCAACCACATGGTGGCTCATAACCATCTGTAGTGAAATCGGTGCCCTCATCTGGCCTGCAGGCATACATGTAGACAGAACACTGTATACATGATAAATAAATTAATCTTAAAAAAAAAAAAGCCAAGTTACAATGCAGTAACCAGACTTAATGGGAGAATCCATGCCAATAAGGCAGACCTCCTCCAAGAATATACAAAGTATTCAACATTGTGTAAAACCTTGTAACAATGCAGGATTTTTTTCTTTTGTTTCTCTATTGTAGAATATTATTTTAAGGTGTGTTACTTTCGTTTATATTGCGTTTGTTTAACTCTATGAAGCTGTGATACTGTGTCTGTCTAAAACACCTGATGGTCTAATAAAGAACTAAATGGCCAAAAAAAAGAACTTCCAGGTCAGTTCCAGCTTCCTTCTTACCAGTCCTATGTCCAAAGTGTGTGGTGCCTTCAGCAATAACTCTGACTTTCAAGTTCTGGGATGCAACTGAGGGCAATGGCAATAACCTCTGTGGTTTAGAATGATCTCCTGGACTGCCCTGACATTACATGCATCACATGAGTGCAGGCAAACACTCATACACATAAAATAAACATATATGAATCTTCAGAACCCCCTGGGTGTAGTGATATACTGTGTACCCTAATAAAATTTGCCTGAAGATCAGAGAATAGAACAAGCCACTAGATAAAACATAGAGGCTAGGCAATGGTGGCATACACCTTCAATCCTACCACTGGGGAAGCAGAGATCAGTCTGGATCTCTGTGAGTTCAAAGCCACCCTAGACTACATAAAATTGACTCAGTCTAGGAGAGAAACAGAGCCAGGCAGTGGTGGCACATACCCTTAATCCAAGCACATGAGATCTCACACCTTTAATCCCAGTATTTTGGAAGCACACATGCCATTAATCCCAGCACTAGGAAGGAAGTGATGGCTGGGTGGAGAAAGGTATATAAGGTATGCGGAGACAGGAACTAGAGCCTTTTCAGGCTGAGGATTCCTAGAGGTGGGATGTGACAGCAGCTTGTTCATTTGTCTCTCTAACCTTTCAGCATTTACCCAAATATCTGGCTCTGGGATTTTTAATTATAAGGCCAATTTAGCAATTCGTGTTACACCTGAAAGTAGGGATAGCTCAACTTCTCTCCCTAGCTGCACCCCTTTAATTTCCTTCTCTCCCCTTATTGCTTCAGCTGGTCCTTCAAGTACAATATTGAAAAGGAATGGGAATAGTGGACATCCCTGTCTAATCCCTGACTTCACTGGAAGTCCTTCAAGTTTCTTTCCATTTAACATGATATTGGCTGTGGGTTTCTCATATAGAACTTTTCTTGTATTGAAGTCTCTTCCCTGTCCCCCTAATTTTTTGGACTTTTATCATCAAGGCATGTTGGATTTTTTGTTTTGTTTTGTTTTGTTTTTCGAGACAGCGTTTCTCTGTGTAGCTTTGCGCCTTTCCTGGATCTTGCTCCATAGACCCGGCTGGCCTTGAATTCACATAGATCCACCTGCCTCTGCTGCGAGTGCATGTTGGATTTTTTAAAGGTCTATTTCCACTTCCATTGATATAATTAAGTGACTTTTGTCTTTTGGTCCATTTATTTATTTATTTGACATTTATTGACATGTATATGTTCAACCATTTCTGCATTTTGGAGATAAACGATAATGGTGTATAATCTTGTTAGGCATGCCTGTGTTTCCAAGTGTTGCATTAATACACTTGGATCTACGTTCATCAGGGATATTCAGTTATTTTTGTTGTTGTTGTTGTTGTCTGTTTACCTGGTATTGCTATTACAGTCATGCTGGCTCTGTAGAAGGAATTTAGGGGTGCCTCAACTGTTTTTTTGTTTTGTTTTAATAGTTTAAGAAGGATTGACTGCAGTTCTCTTTTGAATGGCTGCTTGGATTCTGTTGTGAATCCATCAGGCCCTGCATGTTCTTTCGCCAAAAGGATTTTTATTACCGAATCAATTTCTTCATTTGTTATGGGTCTGTTTAGGTTGATGACTTCCTCCCCCACCCCTTTGGTTTTTTTTTTTTTTTTTTTGGTTTTTCGAGACAGGGTTTCTCTGTGTAGCTTTGCGCCTTTCCTGGAACTCACTTGGTAGCCCAGGCTGGCCTCGAACTCACAGAGATCCGCCTGGCTCTGCCTCCCGAGTGCTGGGATTAAAGGCGTGCGCCACCACTGCCCGGCTCCCTTTGGTTTTTTGAGGCAGGGTTTCTCTATGTAGCCCTGGCTGTCCTGGAGCTTACTCTGTAGACCAGACCTGCCTCTGTCTGCCAGATGCTGGGATTAAAGGCATGTGCCACGACCGCTCAGCTTGGGTTGTTGACTTCTTTTTTTTTCCATTTTTTTTTTCATTTTGTAAAATCTTTATTGACAAATAATACACATTGTATACAATTTGCCTGTTTGCACAATTTGATAGACTTTAGTCCAGCATCCTCATAGGCCCATAATACTATTTTAGTTTTACTAAATACGAGATCGTATTTAGAAACACAACTTTCTATTTTAGACCACCACTGTCTTCAATTTCATATACATATATAATGTATGGTGATTACATTCCACCTTATTTTTTTTAAATGAACATAATATTTGCAATTGTGCTTGGCGGTGGTTGCGCATGCCTTTAATCCCAGCACCGGGGAGGTAGAGGCAGGTGGATCTTTGTGAGTTTGAGGCCAGCCTGGTCTACAGAGCGAGTTCCAGGAAAGGTGCAAAGCTACACAGAGAAACCCCCCCCCCAAAAAAAATATTTGCAATTGTAACCATTTTTAAGTTCACAATTCAGTGGCATGAATTACTTTCAAGACTTTAATTACACACAGGATTTTCATTAATTACACTCATTATATTAATTACATTTGTGGTATTCATTGATTACATATGCAGTATTCATTCAGTATTCATGATATTATGTTCTGATACTACTGTCCTTATGTGGGGCTTTTCCATCACACAAAACAGAAACTCTGTACTTACGAAATCATTGCTCTATATTCTTTTATCTACCATCCTCAGATAACGTCTAATCTTTCTGTCTCTATGAATTTGTATATTCTATATATTTCTTATAATACAATTCTATAGTATTTGTCCTTTTTGGTGGTGGTGCACGCCTTTAATCCCAGCACTCAGGAGGCAGAGGCAGGTGGATCTCTGTGAGTTTTAAGGCCAACCTGGTCTACAAAGCGGATTGTTGACTTCTAATTGGCTTAATTTTGGTGGTTTGGCTGAATCTCAAAACCACCTATGTCTTCTAGGTTTTCTAGCTTCATGGAGCACAGTTTTTAAAGTAATAATATACAATTATTCTTATAATATTAAAATATCCTGAATTTCTTTGGGAACTGTTGTAATGTGTCCCTCTTCAATTCCGACTCTGTTATTTGGGTCCCGTCTTGCTTTCTTTAGGTTAGTTGGGCCAAAGGTCGGTCGGTCTTTTTTATATTTACCCAAAAAAAACACCTCTTAAATTTGTTGATTCTTGGGCCAGGTGATGGTGGTACACGCCTTTAATCACAGCACTAGGGGGGCTGAGACAGGAGGACGTCTGTGAGTTCAAGGCCAACCTGTCTATAGACGGAGTTCTAGCACAGGCTCCAAGGCTACAGAGAAACCCTGTCTCAAAAACCAAAACAAAAAAAGATTGCTGATTCTTTCTATTATTTCCTTTGTCTCTATTCATTAAATATTTGTTGTCAGTAATGTTTTTGTTTTTCAAGACAGGGCTTCTCTGTATAGCCCCAGCTATCTTAGAACTCATTCTGTAGACCAGAATGGCCTAGAACTCAGAAGTCAGGCTTTTGCCTCCTCCTGCTGGGATTGAAGGTGTGCACCACCAGGCCTCACTCTATTTCATTAGTTTCTACTCTGGTTTTTCTTACCTCCTGCTGTCCACTAGGTTTGGATTTGGTCTGTTCTTATTTCCACAATTTTTAGTTGAATCATTCAACTATTTACTTTTGCTTTTCAGGTTCTGTTCTAGGCTCTTAGGGCTTTAAATTTCCCTCATAGGTTTCCTTTCAATATGTCCCAGACGTATGTAGTGTATTCTAATTTCCCTTGTTCTAGGATTCACTCTTCCTTTCCTTCTTCCTTTCCTTCTTCCTTCCTTTTTCCTTGACCCATTCATCATTCAGTAACAAGTTGTTTTACTATTCATGAGTTTTTGTAGATTACTAGAGTTTTTATGTCAAATTTTAGATTTATTGCAATGTGTTTAGATAGTGTAAAGGTCTCACTTGCTCATCATCATTGGTTCCAGTGTATTTTGAGGCCATGAATTTTTGGGGCACACTCTCACTGATCAGAAAGTTCCATGATATTCCCTTCACAGAGAAGGGATCTCAAGACTTTAAAAATGGTGCCAAGAATAGTGGCCAAGAAGGACCTCAGATGGTGACCATCCAGCTTCTCAGGGTCTGACAATTAAATCAAAGCCCTACCACTCAGGGGCAACCACTTCATTAACATGCACTACTAGAAGCTTTTTTTTTTTTTTTTTTAGAAAAACCAAATTTTATTTAACTCTTAAGTCACTTGTCCCCATGGTCCCATTGTTCTCCATGTCAATTTTCCTCTTATAAATAAATGAACTGCTCATCATATTCCTAATGCCCTCTCTCCCATAACATTCTGTGTCTGTTTGATGAGACACTCATCCTTTGGACTTCACCTCCCAGAGCCCAGAAGCAATCCTGCTCCATCTGCCCACATAGATAAATCTGGTCTCTAGTTATAATACACAAAACAGGTACCAGCAGCAAAGTAGACAGACTTGGCCTGCCTTATGGCCCTGAGAATATCCATGAGCTCAGAACAATGCTGGGCAAATCTATCCTTGAGAACATGACCCGTGTCATCATAGCTCTCCAAAGGGGCAGGGTACATCTCCAGGAGCAGCTCGCTCAGATTTGCCGTGTAGTGGAAAAGGTCCTGAAGGACAGCCATGGATATGTCATTGTCAAGAAAGTTGATCTTAGTGAGCTGGGTGCACTGGCTTAAGACAGGCAGGATGGCACTGAGCTGAGAGACCTTCATCCTACAGCCTTCCAATTCCAGGGTCTTCAGAGTGGCTGCAACTCTCTCCAGAAGAAGACGGAGGGGCCCAGTCCTTAAAGAGGACAATATCACACTGCTGAGGTTCAGGTGTGTGAGCTGATGTAGGTTCACACTCAGGGGTAGATGATTCAAGTCTGCCTGTGAGAGCTGAGACTGAGTAATGGACAGGGTCTCCAAGGGGGTCTTCAGGCACCTAGGTAGAGATAAAAGATGAGTTCTGGCAAATGGAGTTGGAGAGTGTTAGTGATAGGGTTGACACGGAGATGGACAGGTTAGTATTGTTCAAGTTCAGTGTGACACATGACAGACATGCACATCAGGATGCTGTCAATGTCTTCTCACTCGAGTCACAGTGCTGAACACCAAGATGAGTAGACACCATGGTGGGACTGGTTCAGTACATGCGCACTGACACTCCTTTACTAAAGCAGAAAACTCCAGTACTGGCCCCCTGAGTGCTACAGAGCACACACAAACCAGTCAAGACCTAGTTACACACTTGGGATGTCTCTGCAGAACATCTGGTTGCCTGCATCAGCAGCAGAGTCCATCCCTCTTCATGCTGTGTCACCCCAGCCTCACACTCCATCCTAGTGCGAGAATTTCCACAGCTACTCAGCCTCTACCAAGGCCCCACACTGAGACTGAGGCAGGCTGCCACTCCCTCCCAGAGTCTCCAGCCCTGTTGGATCCAGTGTGCCTGGCAGATATTAATGGCCCTCTATAATCTGCAGAGCACAGAGAAAGGTTTTGCTCTGGTCTGCAAGACAGCTTCCCATCTTACCTTAGCACGGTTTCCAGGTTGTCTTTCAGAAAGTAAATGCCATTCATATAGAGATGCTGAAGACAGTCCAGGATGGGGAACTGAGGAACAGACTCGGTGACACACTTCTTCATGTCTGGTAGGGCACAGTTACCACTTAAAGCAGTCTGGTGGGTTCCCAGGAGAGGGAGTTTGCAAAGATTTCCCAGCTGTCCCAGGCAATGTGCAAACCAGGCCTGGCTTCCCTGTGGCCACCAGGAATTCAGTTCCAACTCCTGGACACGGTCTCTGTCTAAAGTGTTCAGGATCCCTATGACAGTGTAGACCTGTGATGCTCTGATCTTCAGCTCCCTACAGCACAGTTGCACTGAGCCTTTTCTCTGCTTGGCCCACTTCAACAAGTATTTGTCAGTTTCCTTGAGATGCTCCCCACAGAGGTCAAACTCAGCCAACACCCTCAAGGGCTGCTTCACCCCACACTCTGGCTCCTGCTCCTTCCCAGTTTCCTTCTGACTCAGGACCCATGGGGTGTAGCTGACATCTATGCCTCCAGTCTTTTCATCCCAGAAGTCCTGGTGCACTTTCTGCAAGTCAAGCTCTTGGAGTTTCCACCTCCTGGGAAAACAGGCAGAAATCAGAGCTCAGATCAGACCCCCACATAGTCTGCTGTTCTTGACATCTCAACTCTCACTTTCCCTGCTCTGCTGTCTGATAGGTCGCTGTGTTCCTGGCACTGGGCATCCAGACCACAGCCACAGGTCTGGGAAGGGCTCTTGGCCTCACTGGCATCTTTAGCTCGGCTTTATTGCCCTCTACCGTGTTCCCCTGAATCCTGACTGATCCCATTTTGTCTTGAGGCCCAGGCCCTGGCCCACTCCTCTGTGGCTGTATCAGAACTAAGCTGCCCTCCACACCTGACAGCCTTTTTTGTACCCTCTGCAAGAGCTGAGGCCTCCACAGTCCTCCACACTGGTGCAGTGAGAAGCCTCAGATCCATATTTGACCACACTCTTCCACACTCTAGTTGTCCCCTGACTGAACCTCCAGGACCATTAGAAGGGTCTTGCCTACCTGGGGCGCACCTTCTGGGTCATCAGAAAGTCCAGGGCATCCAGCACAGCCTTCAAAGTCTCCATGTGTGAGATGGTCGGCAGGGCCCCCATGGAGAGGCGGTGAAAGGGCCAGGCTGCCACCATTGCCCTCACAAGCTTGGTCTGTCTGCCAGTGAAGGCCTCCTTGAACAGGGGCGGGAAGAACTCCGTGGGCAGGTACTCCAGGGCAGAGATGGCCAAGGCCTCATCCTTCAGCATCCACGGCACTGCCTGCTGCAAGGGTGTGTCTTGGGCCAGGTCACTCATCTTTGTAGATCCTCAGGGTCCAGAATCTTGAAGAGGCCTCCAGGAAAGAACATATTGTCAGGCTAAGGCTTAGGAAGCCCTTCTCCCCCATTAAAGGAATCACTCAAGGACACAGTCACACCTATGACAAGACCTCAGTACCTTATGCCACTCACTATTTGCTGCTATCAAAACTCAGAATTACCCACGTGATCACACATTCCCCACAGCCACCGCACCCCTCGCTCCCATTCCCACTCGGAAGGGTCATCCTGGAACCTGTAAGCTGAGCCATGTGCAGCATTTAGAGTCTGAGGAAGTGAACTGTCTGCTTGCACAGTCCCAGCTGCAGTTAATGTGAAAGAGCATAAAATTCCAGAAGAGATAAAGCTATGTAACCTCCTGCAGAACATCTGGAAAAGGGTGGGCCACACAAACTGTTTGTTGAGTTCCATTATCCTGCACTATAGGAGAACGTGACTTAGAAAAAAATCGGCTGGGCGATGGAGGTGCATGCCTTTAATCCCACCACTCGGGAAGCAGAGCCAGGCAGATCTCTGTGAGTTTGAGGCCAGCCTGGGCTACAGAGTGAGGTCCAGGATATTAGGTGCTACATAGAGAAACCCTGTATTCAAAAACAAAAGGAAAAAGAAAAACAAAAACAAAATTGTTGCTGGGCATGCCTTTAATCTCAGCACTTGGGAGGCAGAGGCAGACAGATCTCAGTGAGTTGGAGCCCAGCCTGGTCTACAACTTCCAGGAGTGCCAGAACTGTTACACAGAGAAACCCTGTCTCAAAGAAAGAAAAAAACAATTCAAATAGATGTAAACCAAAAGGTTATCAAAGATATCTCAGGAGATAACACCAAAAGTTTTAGCCATTTGGGAAACTGAAGCAGAAGAATTAGAAGAAGTTCAAGGATACCTTAGCTGCAAAGTAAAATACTGTCTCAAAAAAAAAATACAAATAAACCTTGATCTGAACCTGCCATGGTGGTCCATGCTGGTTACTCCAGTAGAGTTGGCCAGTGGAAGGCCAGCCTGACAACAGGGCAGGCCGGGAGCAGAAACACATACAAACAACATATTGGCTAACTGACAACATTACGTATTCCAGATGAAGACCTCCCCAAACCAGTGAGGTGTCTACTCCAATGTCCTGAACCTGCTACTCTCAAGAGCCTGAAATGAGAACCCCCTGTCCTATCTTAGACCTAATGTCACCCATGGGCACTGACTAGGCTGGGGCATGGGGTGTCTTGTTGGAGGTTGGTTACTTACAAGAGGCTGGCTGTGGTGGCTCTCCTGTTCCCAGCAAGGCCAGAGAGTAACTCAGGCTCCAGGACTCTGACTTTCTTCTCTGGTTCCTCTGACCCTTTTATAGGACTTCCCACTCTCACCTCCTCTTTGTAGTCCCACCTCCCAACCACAAGCTGCAGTCTGATTGCTGGATTCGGTCTCTATGCTATTGATCCTATTTAGAATTTTGCATTATGTAGATTGATTGAATCATGTCTCAATGTAGGAAAGAGAAAGATTCCAGGCTATTGTCAAGGCCAGGGGATCCTCTGTGTTACCTCTACACAAACTGAGTTCTAAAATTTGTTTTTTGATGATTTTGGGGTTTCTCTTCAGAGAGGGTCTCACAATAGTTTATGCCTACCTGAAATTTACTCTGTAGCCTTAGCAGAATTCCAACTCTCTGTAATCCCTCTACCTCAGAATCTGCCTACGAAATAAGATTATGGAAGAGAGCTACTATACTGTTTGTTCTATGTAGTTCTGATTATGAGTCAGCTCTAAGTTAATCTGTTTCTAACAGACCGACCACATAAACCTAAAAACACCATAATCAAGAGGCCTGCCTCCCTGTCAAAATCATGAGTCTGTCTGGATTCATAATCTGAGATGGAATCTGTAGCAAGCATCTGCTGTCACAGATACTAATTGACTGGAGCTAGGTGATGGCACATACCTTTAATCCCAGCTCTCAGGAGGCAGAGGCAGGAGGAGCTCTGAGTTTGAGGACAGCCTGGTCTACAAAGTGAGTTACAAGACAGCCAGGCTACACAGAGAAACCCTGTCTTGAAAAGCAAAAATAAAAAAAAAAAAACTGAAAAAAAAAACAAGGGAGGAAGGAGTATGCAGGAGGATAGCTGGAGTCCAGGGGTATGCAGAGAGGCCCTGGGTGCTGGATTTCCATAGGTAGAGCACTTGCAGAGCTTGTATGAGGCCCTGGGATCCTTCCTCAGCATAAACCAAAGTCCATAAACCAGGCTTTGTCCTTGTAGGCAGCAAATAGGAGGAGGGTATTTCTGCATACTGAGAAATCAAAGCCAAGGGACAGGTCTTTCATTAGGGGATCAAGAGCACATGGCTTCATACATGACTCAATGTGTTTAAAACAAAATGGTGTGCAGATGGATCAGACCACATGGGTCAAGGTTGACACTGAGAACATAGGACAGCTGAATGTGGAGTCAAAGACTCTACAAGGATGGCAGTTGTAAACTAACAGTCAGATCCTGGAACCTGGATACAATCCTTCTATCCCTGTCCTGGTCAGGACAGTCCTGTGACTACAGGGATGCAAAGGTCCTGTGAAGTCTGAGCTCTTGCCAAAGTAAACAGAAGCCATTCTGACACTGCCTCCTCCTCCCTTCCTGCTGAGCTTCTGTTACATCCCAGTTGTGTGGCTGCTGGTTGTACAAAGTTGTCAACCTCAACTGAGCAATGCAGACTGGCTAGCTTAGGTTTTCCAGATTGCCAGATGATTGCAATCCAGGATGCTCACAGGGAGAGGTGCTGTGGGCACACCAAGGATGGCAGAACAAACTAAAGACAACTCTGAGCAAAGGGAGTGGGATCCACAGCACACTGCTCCTCCCTTCTCGATCCTTCCCTGCCCCTCCCTTTGATAACAGGCAGCCCAGATTGGCCTTGAACTCCTGATCTTCTTTCTCCATTTCCTGGGTGTTGAGATTGGTGACTGACTCCACCCTGTTCTTCAGGACTCCCAGCTTCTGGCTGCAACCTGCACTTGAGAGACTCCAGGAGCTGGGTGGTGGTGGCACACGCCTTTAATCCCAGCACTTGAGAGGCAGAGGCAGGCAGATCTCTGTGAGTTCAAGGCCAGAGCCAGATCCAGGACAGGCACCAAAACTACAGGAAGGAGCAGAAAGGAAAGAGAGGGGCACACAGAGGGCCCACCTGCTTTTTAGGCTGGGACGCCAGTCACAGGCTGATGAGGTAATTAAGGACTGAATCCTTACATCCCAGACTTTCACTTATTAAAAAAAAAACAAGGTAGATGGGAAAATGGGTGGTGTTCCTCTCAAAAACTGCTTCCAGTTGACTTTTGGACGTCGGTTGGCTCTGGGGGGAATGGAGAAGGGGAGTTTTCTGAGGTAGACAGGCGTTGTGGGTGTTAGACCCCAAAGTTTAGGGTCTCAAGTGGGCACCCCAAGAACCCAGACTCCGGTCCAGTTGATGCAACAGCACGAGGTGTTTATTGAAGAAGCGCTGTACAGTCGGCTAACTCAGCTCCAAAGAGCAAGAGTCGCGTCGTCCTATAGTCACATAGGTACGTTTAAAGGAAAAACCCACAAAAGCCATAAGATTATAATTCCCATACAATTTCATTTCCATTGATTATGGCTAGGGGCTAATTTCATAAAATCATGGTCTGATCAGAGTGATCACAGAGGGGGTACAGTTACGGCAGTGTGCACATTTTTCCCGAAACCTCAAGGGGAGTATCAGGGTGGGAGTGGAGTTTACACAAAGGTCACAGTGGTCCTTCCTGGAACACTTGCAACTATCCCAGTCACAGTTGAGCACATCTCTTAACAGAAATCTTTTTATATTGTTACATTGTGGATGGGGTGGTTGAATAATAATTGAGTCAGCTTGCCCTTGGAACTAGATTTTTAGTTTTTCATTTCCTGGGGTTTGGGGGTGTAAGCCTGAAGGGATAGTGTCTTTCAGTGGGATGCTGTCTGTTATCCTTTGCTCTGGAGACATGTATCCCTCTTGGCTGTGGCTGGGAACTTTATGTTTGACAACATGTTGACGATCTTGGACTCCAGTGCTGTGGTGGTCCTGTATCATTGGCTGAACAGTGACTTAGAACAGGGAACTGGGAAGAGAAAAGCTTGTGGTGCTTGAGAATTTATATCAGGGCCCTGTCTGTATGCACGAGAGAAACACAGGCAGTGTATCTGGAGTGACACAATGAGCTCTTATTTTAGGTGGAAATCTTTTTTCATTAAGTAACTCTGAAAGTGAAATTAAATCTGGTGAGATTGGTAAGGCTGTCGTCTGTACCTGACAATAAAGGAGAGGTGATATCCCAAAGCTCCCAGGATCTTTTCCCTTTGCTTCAGCATTAGTTGTCCCCTGGGGTGTGTGTGTGACACTGTGGATCTTAGAATGATGGATTCATTACAGTATCTAAGGGTGGACTTGCTTCCTTCTTAACTGACCATTCATTTAACAGAGTCAAGCTGGGGTAGGAGATGTTTAGAGAGCTGCCTTGAAAGCAGGTCCATTGGGTGAGTCAGACCCAGTGAGTGTGCTCTGGATATTCCTCCTTGAGATCCTGGCTACACTAACAGGAGGGAACTCGACAGATTAGCAGGCCCTGAGGTGTGGACAACTCACACTTGCACAGGATCCTAAGGAGCTCCGTACTCACATCTCTGTGAACACGGACCAGCTTGTGTTGGATCCTCTGTCAGCCTTGAACTCTCCCAGAGAGAAGGATAATATGAGCACAGGTTGAGACTTAGTAGGTGAAATGTGTGATATTGGGCGGGGGGACCATCAGTTTCAAAGGTGGAGCACTGAAATCAGGCATAGAGGATGTGATTGAGAGAAGGGACAGTGATGAGCTATGCAGGACATATACTGAGATGTTTCCAGAACCTTTTTGTGATGGTCCTCTCTGGGTATGACCTCCCAGCCTGCTGTTGCAAAGTTTAGTTCTGTTTGACAGAGTGAGGACAGGGAGCTACAGATCTATGGTCTGAGATTGTCCCACCTTATGTATATGTCTCAGGAGACAATTAAATAAGCAGGAACCAACAGGTTGTATCCCAAGTGTTGACCTTCAGCATAAGGCTAGACTGACTTTCCACATGTGGTCCCTTTTGTCTCAGCTTCAACCTTACTAATGTCCTTCATTAGCTGGAACTAATTTCCTGTTCTTTCCCTAGATGCCTGAGGACCCCCTTGGAGTCCTTGTGCATCACTCTTTGTCAGCTCTCACAGTCAGACCTGAAACACTTGTCACAGTGTCAGAGGCTCTGTCACCTCAAACACCTGGTCCTCAATGGTGTAGAGTTATCCAAGATACGTCCCACACATCTCGGAGTTCTCCTACAGAATGTAGCAGACACACTGCAGATCCTGGATTGAATGTACTGCAGGATGAAGGACTCTCAGCTCAGTGCCCTCTTGCCTGCCCTGAGCCAGTGCTCCCAGGTCATCAGGGTCTGTTTCTATGAAAACGACTTCTCTATGGCTGTTTTGAAGGACCTTCTGCAAAGCATGGCCAATCTAAGCAAGTTGATTCTAGAGCTCCACCCCGCCCCTCTAGAGTGCTATGATCGCCAGGGTTATATCTTAGTGGAGAAATTTACCCAAGTATGTCCTGAGCTCCGGGATATAGTCACTGCCCAAAGGCACCCCAACATAGTAGCCTTTGCTACACGCATCTGCTGTGAATGCCTTATGCGCTGTGTTTATGAGACAGAGAGCAGACTTTGTTGGTGTTGACAATAAGTAGGAAAAGGCTGCTTCTGAATACTGAGAAATGCAAGTCTAGGGGGAGGGATTTTCATCGTGAGGTTCCAGAACACATGGTTTCAGACACTGTGTGATTTATTGGGAACCAAATAGTGTTCAGTGGATCTATACCACAGGGACTAACTTGACTTGAAGTACAATGAGCCCATGGCCACAGTTGTCTTGTAGAATCAGAAAGGCAATTTTGCATTTCCAAATGTACCTCTGTCAAAACAGGTTCACCACTGGCTTCCCAGTATGTGATAGCTGTAGATTTATGGTCAGATAAGAACCTGAATGCTCTCCTCTGTACCCTATTCAGTCAGTAATCTAAGTTTTAGGTTCACAGTCAAGGTATCCTGTGACCGACCTCATGAAGTATGATCAAGGACATTATGGTCCAAGACTTGCCAGCATCAAAATGCATTGAAGATTTATGACATTGTCTTAACCTCTTTACATCCCATTGTTTGGCTGCTTGGTGGATTATTGGTACAGAACTATCAAACTGAACTGAGCAATATTGACCCACTCTCCTATGAAGATGGTTTTGGAGAAACTCAGGAGATTCCATCCCAGAATACTCAGATAGGAGGTGCTGAGCACACACTGAAGACGGCTGAAGAAAAAGTTCTTGCCTAGAGAACTGACTGACCTAAGACCTGGTTGTTAACTCTTTAGTTGTGAGCTTTGTCTTGATTTGCTAAGAGAGTATCCAAGCCAGCTATTTTACTCCGTTTCATTGGATCAGGTAGCAATAAGATGGTTTTAATTACTCTGTATTTTCATTGGTCTTCATTAAACAAATAACTCTCTGTTCTCACACATCATTGTGATGCCTGCTACCTCATAGAATGTACTAACTGTGAAGGACACTTGAAATCACACTCTGGACAGAACCATCACTTGAAGTGATGTGATTGTGAGCAGAGTGGCATTTGAACACAAGACCAGGATTATTAACACAGTCTAGAAAAATGTGGAGGTCCATAGAACTTAGAGCTCCATCAGTGCTCACAGAGGTTGGCTGTCACAGGCTAAGAGCCTATTGTGACTATGGGGCATCTTTTTGTTCTTCCAAATTGTTTCATATTTTAGCTATGAAGTTGGAGTCCCACAACACACCTTATTCACAGCAAATAGAAAATATACTGTATCGATCTAATGAGGGTCTGATCCCTTTCCAGTTTAGTTCATCCACAGAAATAAGGAGACTCTGTAACCAGGTTCTTCATGCCTGAGGCTCACCTGGGATTCTGAATTTCCGTGCACTGTCAGCGTTTTTTAAGATGATGGAGTGAGTTTAGCAATAAAGTACCCTATGAAGGGAATTAGATCCTCCTGTATCTTCTGGTTTATTTGCTCTGGGTCCAGCATTGAGACTGTTGTTCACTAGCTTGCCGCTAATGCTTGCTCTCCCCTCTGGACCTGACTTGTTGCTGGAGTTTAAAGCGTATATCACCACATCAGGCTCTTTTTCTTCAAAAAAAAAAAAAATGTATTTATCTTTAACCAGGATGCTCTTAATGAGATGCCATGAATTGCCCAAGACAATTTAAAAATCTGGGCGTTTCTGGAGAGATCTGCATGTAGAGTGGAAGACTTTTCTGAATGGAATCAGGAATTAAAGAGTGAGAGTTACAGTGTTACACATGGCCTGGGTATGGGTCAAGTATTTCCAGGCTCCTAACCCCACACGTAAAGAACTGAAAATATGTGCTCATATACATTTACAAAAGAAGAAAGAGAACTTTATTCAGAGTACCCAAAACCAGTTCATGCTGGATTGGCCCTTCTGATCTTCATACCCAGATGCATTGATGAATATACTTAATTAGAAAAATGCTGTGAGATGTTCTCTTTGTTAATGTGTTGCTCTGATTCCATAATAAATAAAACACTGATGGGCCAGTAGCCAGGCAGGAAGTATAGGTGGGACAAGGAGAAAGGAGAATTCTGGGAAGGGGAAGGCTGGCAGAGTGACACTGCCAGCTGCTGCCATGACAAGCGAGATGTAAGGTACCGGTAAGACACAAGTCACGTGGCATTTATAGACTAATAAAAATGGGTTATTTGAGATATAAGAACTAGATAACAAGAGGCCTACTGTGGCCATACAGTTTTTAAGCAATATAAGTCTCTATGTGTTTACTTGGTTGGGTCTGAGCGGCTGCAGGACCGGCAGGTGAGAGAGATTTGTCCTAACTGTGGCCCAAGCAGGACAAGAAAAACTCTAGCTATGGGAAAATGTCTAGATTTCATTATTATTAGGGGCAGAGAAACAGAACCTAGTGTTCAGAGTAGGACATATAGGAAACCCTATGCAGGCAAGGGTTCAAGAGGGCTCTGAGGTTTCTAGGTGTATTGTTTGATGAGAGGTGTGGGTGCCTAGCACATGGAGGTAAAGGAGCTAGGCTGCCAAGTGCATTGTTACAGGAGGTTGGTGTGCATAACTCAAATCAAACGGGGCACCAGCTAATTGTTTCCTATGGTTGCCTCCCTCAAAAGGACATCTTCAACCCATCACTGTCCTTGAGGGAGGGGACAGGGACACAGTTTTGGTTTCCCCAGAAGGTACAGAGTGTTTCCGATGGAATGATCTCAGCACACAAACTTGAGAAACTGAAATCAAACATGGGAGCCATGGACCAAGGCTAGAGAGCGGTGGTGAGGACCAGACCTAGGGGATGAAGGTGTCCAACTCTCAAATCCACGGAGAGTCCCCACTAAGGCTCACAAAATGGTGCTGAGGATGCATCAGGGCCTTTGTCTCTGCACATCCCTACACCATGATTGTGATCACCTCCAGTCTCTACTTTCATAGTCAGGGCTCTTCCCGAGCAACCCTGAGCCTGAGGAGTAAGCATCCTCAGACATTTGAACCATAAAAGCTTCATCTGAGGAACAAGCAATCTTGGAGTGTGAGGGTAAAAACCAGTTTAGGAACTGGGCAATGCCAGACCTAAAGTGGTTTAGTGTGTTCATGGCCAACTGTTAGAGGTTCATATATATGGGGAGAACACAAGAGTAAAGCAAGGATGCTGTCTGGGGATGGAGTATTGCTTAGAGGTATAGAGATTGCTTTGAATTCCCCGGTGAGGAACAGAAGCGAAGTCCTAGGAGGATCCCATGAAATAGAAGGGAGGAGGGAAAGAAGGGAGGGGGAAGGAAGGGAGGGGGAAGGAAGGATTTGCTAATTTTTAAATTTACCTTGGTGTTATCTTGGAGAGTCCCTAGTTACAGCCCAAAGTTAGGTCCTGCTTAGCTGAGGTGATTAGCTGAGGTGAGGCTTTGCATTTCTGATGAAGGTCATCAGCCTTCAAATAGGAATCTCCATATCTATTTCACATGTGCTGGTCAGTTGTTTCCAAGCTCTAGCTACAGAGGATTGTTTTGTTTGTTTTTGTTTTGAGTTGACCTTCTCTCCTAGAACACAGGCTGGCCTCAAACTAATTATGTAGCTGAGGCTGGCCTTGAACTCTTGACCATTCTTCCCCTATCTACTAAATAGAAGGTTTGCCAACACACCAACTTTGGGTAACTTTTAAATATCTGGTGTTTTATAACAATCTTTTATATTTGAACATTTATTTTTCTAAGAGTATTTCTGATTCAGGTAAGGTGGGTGCTAGCCATGTTGATCCCAACAGCAAGAATAAGACCACCACAATTTGAGCCAAACTTGAAGCTACCTTGATTTTTTTTTAATTGGGTGCATCCAAAGAGCTGGCTAGCAACTGCCTCCTAAGTCGAGTTAAAGAGAGCAGCCTTCAATCCATTACTTGGGCCCCTTTTAAGGAGTAAAATCATGAGTAAAGCAGGTTCACAGAAGAGAGACGATGGGACAGTATGGAAAATCAGAAAAAAAAATCTCAAAAGAACTTCATGTGACTAGAGAGGGTCCAGGATGAGTCAGGGTATTCTCAAAAACAAATCAAGGCCATGGGTTGGGGAAGGTCAGATTCCAGGAAACAGACAGCGACTCAGTTCCTACATAAATGGAAAGCATAATGGAACCTGCCTTCAAAATGATGTTGGGCAGCTTCCTCAGCCACCCACAGGTAAACCTGGATAGTCAGTCCCTGAGCAGGAAGAAAGACATCCATGATGCTGTTTGGCTCAGCAGGTACTGTTGTCCCACAGGCCAGGCTGGAACCTGATGGCCTGGCCTAGTGGGAAGACACTGATGTCCTAAGGCAGGTGGGAGAGCTGTCCCCATTATCTGTCATGTGGCAGCATGGGCAGGGGAGAGACACCACCATCTATGCATGAGGCAGGTGGGAGAGCTGGTCCAGAGGTTGTAAGAATGGGAGAGCTGACCGTACACCTCATCAGCTGCAACACTCAGGAGAGTGGCCCCTATATCTCCACTGGGCAACACAGTAGAGCTGGCCCTGAAGGTGTAGATGTGGGAGAACTGACCCTGAGGACTTGAAAGCAGGAGAACTGACTCCACCCTTGCTCTTTTCTCCAAGGGGTTAACTAGCCAGGGCAATGCAGGAGAACTCACCCTGGTAGTGAAGACAGCAAGAACTGGTGGTGAAAGACCCTAACCCTTCAGGCTTACATCCCCCAAGTCCCAGGGGAATAAGGAACTAAAAAGAAAACTAGTTCCAAGGGCAAGCTGACTCAGCCATTACTCAACCACCCCTGCCACAATGTAACAATGTAAAGAGATCTCTGTTAAGAGACGAGCTCAACTGTGACTGGGATAGTTGCAAGTGTTCCAGGAAGGACCACTGTGAGCTTTGTGTAAACTCCACTTCCGCCCTGATACCCACCTTGAGGTTTCAGGAAGAATGTATATGCGGACATGACTGTACCCACTCTGTGATCAGACCATGATCTTGTGAAACAAAATTGTATGGGAATTATAATCTTATGGCTTTTGTGGTTTATTCCATTAAAAGTACCCATGTGATTGCAATAGGTGCGACTCTCGCTCTTTGGAGCAGAGGAGCCTGAATGTACCACATTAATAAACACCTCTTGCTGTTGCATCAACTGGATTGGAGTCTGGGTTCTTGGGGCGCCTCCTCGAGAAGGTAGGACCCTGGGTCTGGGGTCTATCAGTGGGCTGAACATCCCGGCAACTACCCAGGCCCAGAACCAGGGTTATCTGTTGGCCCACCCCAAAATACACCCCATCTGTGATCTGCTAGAGGACAGGTAGGTCAGTGGAGGCATGGTCCTATGGACTCAGGGCTACAGGATCTCCAGGACACAGGCTAGCAAGAGGATCTCCAGGACACAGGGCAGAAAACAAATGTTAAGGAAGAGTCCCAGTGAGGGCCCAACATCCATAGTGTAGTAGAGACCAGGGGCCTCCAACCAAACCAGTGATTCTTTACAATGAGGACTGCATGTAAAGACGTATGAATAAAGGGGTTTACTGCATGACTCACTGTATCACACTGCAGCTTCCATAACAAGATTTTCCTTTTCTTCCTTCTTTTTTCATTTTTTTCCCTTTTTATATCTTAAATTTTATTTTGAGGGGCTGGAGAGATGGCTCAGAGGTTAAGAGCACTGGCTGCTCTTCCAAAGGTCCCGAGTTCAATTCTCAGCAACCACATGGTGCCTCACAACCATCTATAATGAGGTCTGGTGCCCTCTACTGTCAAGCAGGCAGAACACTGTATACATAATAAACAAATAAATATTTAAATTTTATTTTGGGTGGGTGTTGCAGGGGCAGAGGGCAGATTCGAACAGATGGAAGATGGGTGGGATCAGGATGCATGTGGTGAAAGATACAATGAATAAATTATAAAAGAAAGTTATAAAAAAACAATTAAAGCTTCTGTCAGAGGATGTTAATGTGCTTTCCTTCTAGAGACACCGGAGGGGTCACAGCATCACCTGCCCGACCCTAGTTCCTTTTCCAGTGTTCCATCAGGAATAGAAAGGTCACACAAGATATACAGAGTCTGCAAAGTGGTGGTGGCGCACACCTTTTATTCTAGCAGTTTGGAGGCAGAGCCAGGCAGATCTCTATGAGTTCGAGGCCAGCCTGGTCTACAGAGCAAGACCCAGGACAGGCTCTAAAGCTACACAGAGAAACCCTGTCTCAAAAAAAAAAAAAAAGATAAAAGAAAAATAAAAAAGATATGCAGAGTCTGATGGTCTGACGGGGAGTTATCTTTAACATTAGAGTTTATCATTCTGGAGTTTGTTTTCTTGTATCAATTTTATTATTCACACCTTTACTTTGTTTTGTTCCTAGAGAGGCTTTGGCTGTGTAGCCCTGGTTGTCCTGGATCTCACTCTATAGACCAGGCTGGCCTGCAACTTAGAGGTCCACCTGCCTCTGTCTCCCGAGTGCTGGGATTAAAGGTGTGGGCCACCAATGCCCACCTGGTCATTCATATCTTTCAAGAGTTGATCCTCTTAGTTGTGATGTTTAGTTTCTTAGCACATGATTACATTCCACAATAATCTAGGGGCAGGAATGAGGGTGTGGTTCCTTGGAAGTACAGCTGTGTAGTAAGCCTGAGTTCCTGCACTGCACCCCCCAGGCTTCCCAGAGAAAAGGTATTAGTAATATAATTTCTATGAAATAAGCATACAAACAGACTATGTGTAGTGAACACACACTCACAAGTATATCTAATATGTTTAGAGTGGGATAAAATAGTAAAAGGAAGTACTATATGCTCACCCACCCCAACACTAAGGTCACATGTCCCTGTCTTCTCATTCTGCCAATCTCAGGCCCCTACTTTTCTAACCAGTTATAAAAATGACCTAGAAGAATCCAAGATTAGCTTCAGGGTTGAAAATAACCTGGAATGCAAGATTGGTGGTAATTGGGAAACTGACTGAATGCCTGCCAGGAGGGGTGGTGCATACCTCAGTTTCTTAACTATGAAGGGAAGGCAGAGTGCTTTTAGAGAGGTGTGAGGCAGCCCTGGCCAACACATATGACTTTGTCTCCTTGCAAGGTAAAGCTCAATTGCAGCTATGAAACTGAGAGCTCCCTGGGTGTGTTCCAGGTTCTGGGTTCTATCTCATGAACAACAAATGTTTCAAGGAAATCAATCCAGCTGGGCCAAGGTGGCACATGCCTTTAATCCCAGCACTCAGGAGGCAGAGCCAGGCAGATCTGTGAGTTCGAGGCCAGCCTGGTCTACAGAGTGAGTTCCAGGAAAGGCGCAAAGCTACACAGAGAAACCCTGTCTTGAAAAAAAAAAGAAAGGAAGGAAGGAAGGAAGGAAGGAAGGAAGAAAAGAAAAGAAAAAAAAATCAATCCAATTGGGCGTGGTGGTGCACACCTTTAATCCCAGCACTCCAGGTACAAAGACAAGCATATCTCTGATTTGGAGGCCAGCCTGGTCAACATATTGTGTTCCTGGCCATCCATGACTACATAGAACTGAAATCAGCTGATACACTTAGTCATATTAATAAAGGCGAACAAAATGCCATTTCATTCCATGAAGAACTGCATTTGACAATATCCATTTTACCACTAAGAATTTATTTTGTTTTACTTTATTTTTGAGAAAAAGTCTCATGTACTCAGACTGGCCTCAAATTTGCACTGTAATAGGGTTGGCCTTGAACTCCTGACCCACTATGCTGCAGTTACAATGTGGGCCATCACATTCTGCTTCTCTTTTCTTTTTCTTTTTTTTTTTTTTTTTTTTTTTGGTTTTTCGAGACAGGGTTTCTCTGTGTAGCTTTGCGCCTTTCCTGGATCTTGCTCTGTAGACCAGGCTGGCCTCGAACTCACAGAGATCCACCTGGCTCTGCCTCGCGAGTGCTGGGATTAAAGGCATGTGCCATCACCGCCCGGATGACATCTGGCTTTTCATAAATTTATTTTTAGCTCTTAGCAAAAAGAGAAACAAATAATTGTCCAATATGGCTAACACAATTCTCTGTAAGACTACATTAACTTCCTGGCTGATGGAGAATAACATCATTTTGTTGGTTTGCTTGTTTTTGAGGAAAGCAAACCCTTTTAAGGAGTTGCAGCTCTTGCCTGTGCATACCTTAGTGTCAGCTGAGGCAGGAGGATTGCTAAGAGTCTCCTGCATATGTCTAGGAACAGTGTCTCCTTTCAAAGACACCACTTGAAAATGTTGCTCTCTTCTAACCTAGCAGTGGGTGACTTTTGGGAGCCCTTAAGCTTTCCATCACTGGCATTGTTCAAGTTCAGCACGTAGTACAGTTACGTCTCCAAGACACTCTAGACCCAATTATTATATTAGGGAGATATCTAAAGGAGCAATGCCAATAATCTCTGATTTGTTTTTTGCTTTTGTTTTTGGAACAAAGAGCATTCAAATACAGTTTATAGTAATGAATATATAGCTGCTTTTTTTCTCCCCAATATGATCAAAGGATGCTCCAACTGATGGCTGCCTCTGCAGAGGTAGTCACTGTGCTATAATTTCCATCTGAAGAGGTAGTCACTGTGCCATCATTTCCATCCGATGACTCCTGGGCAGCCAACAGTAGTCAACCTGAACTTGAAGATTCTCATATTTACAAAGCAGCAATTCTTGTTCTTTTTCCCTCTCTCTCTTCCTTTCTTTTCTCCCCGCCCTCTCTCCTCTCTCCCTTTCTCTCTTTCTTTCTTTCTTTCTTTCTTTCTTTTTTTCTTTCCTTCTTTCCTCCTTTCTTTCTTTCTTCCTTCCTTTCTTTTTCTTTCTCTCTCTCTCTCTCCCCCTCCCTCCCTCCTTCCCTCCTTCCCTTCCTTCCTTCCTTTCTCTATTGAGACTTTGTATCCCTCATTGGCCTGGAACTCAATATGTAGACCCAGTTGGCCTTTAACTTCCCAAGATCTGCCTGCCTCTGCCTCCTGACCACTGAGAATAAAGGTGTGCACCACCATGCAGCAACAACCTGGCAATTCTAACACCACACAACTGTTATGCATGGGCACAAGGAGACACAAACAGGCAAGTAGGCTCCTTCCAGCTCTACTATAATAATAAAAAAAAACTTTGTTTCCAAAAGCACCTATGTATTTAATTCATCAGGAGTCATAGGTGATTGATTATTGAGAATAGCCAGTGTAAAGTGAATTTCTTTTAATAAAGGAATGGTAAAAGTCATTTTGGAAAAAAAAAAAAAGAAAGAAAGAAATCACAAGAACCCAACTATCAGCTGGGCGGTGGTGGCTGGCACACGCCTTTAATCCCATCACTTGGGAGGCAGAGACAGGTAGATCTCTATTGAGTTCAAGGCCAGCCTGGTCTACATAGTGAGTTCCAGGACAAAAATAAATAAATAAATGAATAAATAAATTAGCAAAACAGACAGTGGAGTGGGGTTTACAGTGGAAGATATTAAATAGTACTTGTGTTTGTGGTTAAAAAAAAAGAAAGAAAGAAAATGTTGCTCGGCTGAGGAGAGATGAAGAGCTGTCCTGCAGACCAAAGCCAGCCTTTCTTTTTCTTTTACATTAAAGATTGTTGTGTGCCTGAGAGGGCCAGCTTCTTGGTTCTAATGGAGCTGGAGATGGTGTGTAAACTGGTCTAGTCAGTCTGGAACTCTTTCTGTGTGATAGGATGCTTCAAGCCCAGTGAGCTGTGGAACAATCATTGTGCTCTGTAAGTATGTGTTGGACTCGTCAGTAAAAAACTGATTAGCTGATGCTAGGCAGGATTTTCAGGGCAGAGAGAATGCTGGGAAGAAGGAGGGCAGATTCAGAAGAATCCCCAGCAGGCCTGTGACAAGAGTGGTGGGACTTGAATGACAAAACACCAATGGCAACATCCTGGATGTTGTCCTGCATTGTAAGGTCAGTGTGACCATGGGCCCAATAGGGGCCTCTACCCAGAAATCAACACCCCAACCTACCACTCTCCAACACTGTTTGCCCAACTCATCTCTTGGTCTCCACCTATGTGCCTAAAGACCCCCCTTGGAGACCTTTATCACTGTTCATAACTCACTTCCAGCTCTCACACTAAGACTTGAATCATCTGCTCCTGAGCCTGGACCTGCATCAGCTCATACACCTGAACCTCAGTGGTGTGGTAGTTTCTCATATATTTACCGGGCCTCTCTATGATCATCCACTAAGATTTGCAGTTACTGAAGACCCTGAAACTGAAGGGCTGTAGGATGGAGCACTAATCAGCTCAGTACCCTTCTATCTACGCTGAGTTCAATGCAACTAGTTCACAAAGATTGATTTCCATGACAATGACATTTCCATGGCTAGACTTAAGGAACTTTGCCACCACATGGCAAATCTCACTCAGTGGAACCAACACTCTACCAGGTCCCTTAGGAGAGCTCTAATGACATTGGATACTCTCTGACAGAGGGTTGTGGCCACAGTTGACTTGAGCTCATGGGTGCACTCAAGGCCATAAGGCAGCTCAGGTCAGTTTGCGACCTGTAACTGCCCTGAAAGTCATGATGTCTGGGTTTCTGATCTGAGGCCAGACATTGTCTTTTTTGGCAGGGACTGGGGGGAATGTTAGTTCTGTGCACTGAGAAATGAAATCCAAAGGAGTGATTGTTCCTCAAGAGGACATAGGACAATGAATCTGTGTGTTGAGAGTGGAATATGATGTAGGAGGTCCAGATTACAGGGGTCAAAGTTGGGAAACTTTGGGAAACAGTGGGCCCATGAAAAGGGATCATGTCAAAGCACCTTTTACTAAGTATTGCCATTTTGACTTCATACTCCATTTTACCTGTAGGGTGAAACAGAGTTCAGGTTCCCAAACTTTACATAGGGGACCTGGGAACTTTCCAATTGCTGACCAAGCTCCTTCTTTTATTTTATATTATATTTTTTAAAGATTTATTTATTTATTATGTACGCAGTGTTCTGTTTGCATGTATCCCTTCAGGCCAGAAGAGGGAGCCAGATCTCATTACAGATGATTGTGAGCCACCATGTGGGTGCTGAGAATTCAACTCAGGACCTCTGGAAGAACAGCCAGTACTCTTAGACTCTGAGCCATCTCTCCAGCCCATAGGAAAGTCTTTTTTTTTTTTTTTTGGTTTTTCGAGACAGGGTTTCTCTGTGTAGTTTTGTGCCTTTCCTGGGAACTCACTTTGTAGACCAGGTTAGCCTGGAACTCACAGAGATCTGCCTGCCTCTGCCTCCCGAGTGCTGGGATTAAAAGCATGCGCTACCACCGCCTGGCCCAAGCTCCTTCTTAAACAATAGAAACTGTCTATTTTGCCCCTTAGTTCTCTAAGACAAGATGGCTGTACCTAATAACAAAAAGAACAAATTGATTGGTTGGACATTCTGTGTTGCTTGACTGTTGCTGTGGGATATTTGATAACACTGTGAAGCTCTAAGACTGTGTTAAGAAAATTAAACTTAGGTCAGGGGACAGAGCCGTGACTACTTGACCAGAATTAGCCACAGAGAAGCCACGAATATGAATAAAGAGACAGACAGGAAGAAGTAAGGAGGGACTTAGAGATTCAAGATCTTTGTGGTTTAGGATAAGTGGAGAGACACTTCTCTTATGGTCCTCTAACCAAAAAAGGAATGTCAGTTGCTTGCTTTTCAGTTTCTCTGATCTAGCAGATTGTCACCCCAACATCTGACTCCCGACTCTTTACTGGTAACTAGAAGGATAGAGACTCAGATGGTAGTTATAGTATCAGTAGATTCAGTTGCAGCCCCTATACTGACAGAAAAATAACAGGTGATAATGATGGCATACCTAGAGAAACCCCTAATCCCCGAATCCTGATTGGTGAAAAATGTAACTATAATGTGGCAAGGAATGTTTGTGGGTTTCGTGTTTATGAACCCAGCTTCTGTTCTGGTTTGGGGGCTACCAGGAGAAACAAGGCTCCCATTCCTGTCGCGCAGCTCAGATCCATCAGTGACCCTCTTATGTGGTAATTTATTAAAGACTTTGGAACCCACAAGTGTTGTCTCTCTCCTTCCTCATGGCTCAAAACAGACCGGTAAAACACGGAGACAGAATCTTAAGATTCAAATATAATTCTGGTCATCTAAGAGGCTTCTGGCTGCACAGTGTAAGGAAATAATTTTCCCTGAATGCAGTTTTGGCTCAATGGGAAACTGGAGGCTCCCTCTCTGACGTCCATCTTGGATATTATCCTGGTCACCTGTTTTAAGGTGTTGGGATCTTGTGTCTGTGGAGAACGGGAAGGTTTTGTGCTTTCTGATCAGTGAAGATGAGGTCTAAGAACTGAAGACCTCCAAATACATTGCAACCAGGATCTGTGGTTGAAGCCCAATAGGTAGATGGGTACCTAACACACAGGAACCCCCGTGAGATCCCCATCACTACACAAACAACAGGTGGGGACATATACTTAAAGTCCCAGCTGGACTGCACCATAACAAAAAGCTGGCTTTTCTCTCTGTCTTTGTTGTTGTCTTTGAGACATGGACTCACTAATCAGTCCTGGCCAGCCTGGACCTTGCTGTTTTCAAACTCATGGAGATCCTCCTAGCTCTGTGTCCAAAATCCTAGGATTAAAGGAATACAATACCTGTGGTGATATTGTGCACCTTAATTTATCTGTGGTCAGAGAACAGGACAGCCACTAGATAGACATAGAGGCCAGAACATGGTGGCACACACACCTTTAACCCAAGCATTCTGGAGGCAGAGATCCATCCAGATCTCTGAGTTCAAAGCCACACTGGAAGCACTCAGACATGGTGACACACACCTTCAATCTTCAATCCCAGGAAGTGATGGCAGGAAGAGGAATTGTATATAAGGCATGAAAACCAGGAGTCTGGTTAAGCTTTTTTTTTTTTTTTTTTTTTTGAGCTGAGGACCGAACCCAAGGCCTTGTGTTTGCTAGCAAGCTCTCTACCACTGAGCTAAATGCCCAACCCTTTTTTTTTTTTTTTTTTTGAGCTGGTTAAGCTTTTAGGCTTTTAGCAGCAGTTCAGCTGAGATTTATTCGGATGAGGACTCAGAGGCTTCCACTCTGAGGAAACAGAGTCAGCTGAGGAATTGGCAAGGTGAGATGGCTGTGCTTTGTTCTGCTTCTCTGATCTTTCAGCCTTCACCCCAATATCTGGCTCCTGTGTTTTTTATTAAGATCCTTTAAGATTCGTGTCACAAACACCAGCTACAGGAGGCGTCCTGGAAGTTTGTGTGTTTCTAAGTCTTGCTCTCTTCCTAAGCTGGTCTCCTACTCTTCAAACCAGACTTAGTCAAATATGCAATCCTTCTGTCTCAGCCTCTCTACAGGGAGTTAATCTAAATTAAGACAACCTGCTTTTCTGGCTAGGGTGGTGTATACCTTTAATCCCAGCCCTTGGGAAAAGAGCAAGGGGGGGTGTCTCTGTGAGTTCAAGGCTATCCTAGTCTACATAGTGAGTTTTAGGGCATCCAGGGCTACTTAGAAAGACACTGTCTTAAATAAAAAGAAAAGCCTGGTGGTGGTACATGCCTTTAATCTCAGCACTCCAGAGGCAGAGTTAGGCAGACTGGGTCTCTGAGTTGAGGGTATCCTTGTCTCCAGAGTTCCAAGACAGCCAAGGCTACATAGAGAAACCCAGTCTGAAAAAACAAAACAAAAAACAAACAACCAAAGAAAGAAGACAGAGACAGAGAGAGAGAGAGAGAGAGAGAGAGAGAGAGAGAGAGAGAGAGAACAAGGAGGGAAAGAATGTAGTCATCTTTCTTTTATTTTTTGAGACAACTCTATTATGTAGCTCTGGCTTTTCAGGAACTCACTATGTAGACCAGGCTGGCTAGCCTTGATACTACAGGGCCTTCAACTCCCAGAGATCCTCCTGCCTCTGCCTCTGGAGAGGTAGGATTAAAAGTGTGTAAGTCTTTATGCCCTACGGCATTACTTTTATCTCTTTGTTTTGTTTTGCTTTATTGGGGTAGGATTTGAATACACAGCTTTTGCAGGCCCTGGAACTCACCATGGAGAGAACAGCTGTCCTCAGACTCATAGAGATCAACCTGTGACTGCCTCCTGAGTGATGGGGTTAGAGGTATTCACCACCACTCCTGGTATTCCCTTTTCTTTTGGAAGTGTGGTATTGCACCTGTGGTTTTTTGTTTGTTTTGTTTTTGTTTTTCCTTTTTGTTTTTCGAGACAGGGTTTCTCTGTGTAGTTTTGTGCCTGTCCTGGATCTTGCTCTGTAGACCAGGCTGGCCTTGAACTCACAGAGATCTGCCTGCCTCTTCCTCCGGAGTGCTGGGATTAAAGGAGTGTGCCACCATCACCCGGCCCCCCTGGGATCTCTTATGTGTTAGGTGAGTGTGCTTAAGTTGGCCTAGCTCTCTAGGTAGTAAAATTTTGGCTGGGCGGTGGTGGTACACGCCTTTAATCCCAGCACTCAGGAGGCAGAGCCAGGTGAATCTCTGTGAGTTAAGAGGCCAGCCTGGGCTACGAAGTGAGTTCCAGGAAAGGCGCAAAGCTAAGTAGAGAAATCCTGTCTCGAAAAACCAAAAAAAAAAAAAAAATTTGTTGTTGACTGGGTGTGGTGGCAGACTCCTTTAGTCCCAGCCCTGGGAGGCAGAGCCAGGTGGATGTCTCAGTTGGAGGCAGGCCTTGTCTACAGAAAGAGTTCCAGGACACCAAGGGCTGTTATACAGTTTTACAGAGAAGTCTTGTCTTGAAAAATCAAAACAAAAGAAACAAAATTGTTGTTGTTGGGTTTTTGTTTGCTTGCTTTAGTTTTTGTTTTTGAGAAAAGGTTTCTCTGTGTAGCTCTGGATGTCCTGGAACTCTCTCTGTAGACCAGTCTGGACTCCAACTAAGAGATGCCTCTGGCTCTGCTTCCAAGGGTTGGAATTAAAGGTGTGCCTCCAACCACACCTCACTCTTGTTGTTCTAAGTGTCTAACCTCTAGCAGTGGCTGTCTAGAACTCACAATCTAGACCAGGCACATCTTTGGCTTTGGCCTCACAGAGATCTTCCTGCCTCTGCCTCTAGAGTGCTGGGATTAAAGGTGTGCCATTCGGTGCAGCAGCTTCTGTCTTGAGGCAGGGTCTTCCTACATGCCAAGGCTGGTGATGAGCTCACTGTGTACAGGCCCTGAATTTATGATTCTTCTGTCTCAGCGTCCCCAGTAGCTGAGACTATAAGCCCAGTTCCCACCATAGAGGTTTCCAGCCTTGTGCATTCTAATCCACAGCTCTGCAGGCCAAATTGTTCTCCAGTTTTGGGTCCCAGCTCAAACTATATTATGAGACCCTGTCCCAACAAATACGGGTAAATAAATTGGGCTTTGAGGCTCACTCTTGTAAGGGCAGCATTTTGAAGATAGAGACAGGGGACATGCTGTCTATCTTAGGCTACTTAGAAAATTCTAGGTCAAATTGGGATATATAAAGTTCCTTCCTGAAAAGAAAAATTCCAGGGGAAAGGAAGGAAGGAAGGAAGGGAAATGTTCTGCAGTGAATTCATGAATGCGTTCTTGTCTCAGCCCCTAGTCTCCATACATTCTGTCATGAGGGTGATCAATTAAAGCAATCTGGACACACCTAATCACAATTAGGATTAAATGGATAGAGTCTCAACCAATTTGATGACGTGGCACCCTTTGGTTGGTGCATAAGACTGTAAACAGAAGTAAAATGAGTAAGTAAAAGCCCAAATGAGCCAGAGGAGACACTTGGAATCTTGAAGTCACCTGCTGTCCCTTCTGGGAATAGGGACCCTTCACCAGTGCCTGTGTCTGGTAAGTCCCTCACCTATATGAGGACACGCAGCCCAGCCACTCCCTACTGGGGACATGAAACCACGGCTGAATCAGAAAATTCTCTTTCTCTGTCTTCTGATGAGCAGATTGGAGACTGGTTTTGGCTCCAAGGGCAGCTTTACCTTCATTTCAAATGTTGTTTGTTAAGTCATGGTTTGTTTTCTTGAGAGGTTTTGCTGTGATTTCCTAGACTGGCCTGACTGTGGCCATGTGGCTCCAGTTGGCTGGAATTGTAATCCTCCTGCTTCTGTCTTTCTGGAATGTTGAAGTTACAAGAATGTGTCTGCCCTGCCTCAGCCTTCTAATTCTGGAATTTCTGGCTAGTTAAATTCTTTTCTCTCTTTCTATTTTTCAGTCCAAATTAATATTTATGGCTTTTAAAGATAATTTTTAAGATTTTGCTTTATTTCATGTGAGTAGGTGATTTGCCTACGTTTGTGTATTGGTACCACGTATTTGTCTGATGCCTCAAGAGGTCAGAGGAAACATGAGACCCCTGGGACTGGAGATATCTTTCATTTGGGCCACCATGATGGTGCTGGAAACCAAACCCAGGTCCTCTGCCAGAGCCATCATTCCAGTCCTGATTTCTGATTTCGTTGTTGTTGTTGCTGATGTTGGTTTTGTTATTTTAAAGCAGGGTCTCCTGTGGCCCAGGCTAACTAGAATTTATACGGAGCTGAGATGACTTTGAGTCATCCATCCTCCTGACTCCACCTCCTGAGTGCTGGAAAGGGAGGTTTGGACCAAGGTGGCCCCTTTGTAGAGTGCTGAGCACAGAACCTCCAGGGCCTCCTTTGAGTTAGGTACTCATGTCCCCCAGGTTGTACCTTCAGCACCTGCCTTTTAAAGTTAAGATGCAGTGTAAACGTGGATTTGTTAATGGACAATGACCCCGAAAACTTCAAATTGGGAGGAGTTCAAGGGAGAAGATCCCCAAAATATTTATTTTTGAAAGGGTCTCATTGTGTAGTCCTGGTTGTCCTGAACCCTATGTGGATCAGGCTAGTCTTGAAAGACAGAAATCTTAGGCCTTCACTAGCAGGTCTGGGTGATCTTTGATTTCTATTCTTTTTAAGAGGTTCTCTAGTAGCTCATGTTAATCTCATTCTCTGTTTTCAGGCTCTACCTACCACCCACCCACCCCACCCTGGGATTGGAGTCCTGAGTTATTCTGTTGTTCATTTTTATAAGCCACAGGGTTTCTGAGTTGCCCTGGCTGTCCAGGACTCACTATATCAGCCTGGCCTTGAACTCAAGAGATTCACCTGCCTCTGCCTGCCTAGTGCTGGCATTAAAGGCTTGTGCCACCACAACCCAGTTTGAGACTTTTTTTTCTTGATTTTTCAAAGACAGGGTTTCTCTGTTTAGTCCTTGCTGTCCTGGAACTCACTTTGTAGTCCAGGATGGCCTTGAACTCAAAGTACTGCCTGCCTCTGCCTCCCAAGTGCTGGGATTAAAGACCTGTGCCACCACCGCCTGGCCATGATTTTCTTTTTTGATGGTTTTATCAGTTTGTATTCTTTTTACCAATATTTGATGGATGCTGGTTTATGTCTAAGTGTTTGCCTGAACATATGTCTACACCACATGTGTGCCTATGAAAGACATAAGATGGGGTCAGGTCCCCTGGAACTGGACTGACATATTGTTACAGGTAGCACACCTAAAATGGTTCCCAGATACACGTTACAGCCAATTGAAAGTCTTTATAGGAGCCAGCTGGGACCACACTGAAATATTCCAGAGACTCAGGTGTGGCCTGAGTGGGATGGTTTAACATCTGGCATCTTACTTACCAGCTGCAGGGAGGAGATTGGATCTTCCAAAAGGATGGAGTCTAACAGAAGCTAAGATAAGCAGTTAGCTGGAGGGGTTCCAACACAAACAGGCTAAGATAAGATAGGACATCCTGACCTTGGCTTCCTAGGATAGTGTTAGGTCATTTTCCATGGGCTTCTTCATCATAGAGATCAAATTCTAGTTAATCCTGAAATGGCCTCAGCAAAAATACAAGCTGTAAGGATCTTTGAGTTGTCTTGCTTTTTGAGATATGGTGCAAGCTGCCTTGTGGGTATTAGGAATCTAGCCCAGGTCCTCTACAATAGCAGCCAGGGCTCTAAGTGAATGCATTATGTCCTCAGCTCCTTATTGTAAATGAACATTTCCTTTTACATGGGACTCAAGAATAATAGTGGGAAGAGAATTGGCAAACAGGGAATTACACTAACCTTACTTACTGTGGCAACTGAGGCTGTTAGGTTGAAAGGTATGTCAGCTAGGACCTCTGATAAGGGGAACTTGGTAAGACCCTGTAATAAATTCAAATTTAAAGGTACAGAGTGGGTGCCGGGCGGTGGTGGCCCACGCCTTTAATCCCAGCACTCGGGAGGCAGAGGCAGGCAGATCTCTGTGAGTTCAAGGCCAGCCTGTGCAACCAAGCAAGTTCCAGGAAAGGCGCAAAGCTACACAGAAAAACCCTGTCTTAACCAAAAAAAAAAAGGTACAGAGTGGGTGACACTCAGACTTGAAGGACCGAGCTGAGGCATGAGGCTCTTCAGTAGCTGGCTAGCCTGGGGTACATAGGGAGACCTTCTGTCTAAATGAGATAGAAGCCTGGGGTGGAGGTGCTTGCTTTGAATCCCAGCACTATCAGGGAGTGGTAGGCAGATCTCATTAAACACAAATCTAAGAAATGGAAAAGTAACTGGGCAGCGTTTGCACACACCTTGCATGCCAGCACTTGGGAAGCAGTGCTGGAAGCAGAACACAGTGGATCTCTGAGTTCCAGGTGAGCCTGGTCCACACAGAGTTCTAGGACAGCCAGGGCTGCACAAAGAAACCCTATTTTCAACTCCCCCCCATCTCACATACACACACACACAAACAGGGATATGAAATGCAGTTAGAGCTAACACTAGAGGGTGTTTTCTCACATGTCTTCCCTGACATTGCATGCAAAATGCAGGTCCTCTTGGGGACAGTCCCCAGCTTCTCCAGCTGTCCCTAACACTGGTGCTTACCTGTCCTCATTGCTGTTTGAAAGACTTGTTTCACCTCAGTTCCTGTGCTTGTGATGGACACTGTCCTGGTCTCAGGTGAGTGTCACATTTGCAATTCTCCTGCCTCATCTTCCCAAACACTGAGAGAGGACTCAGTACTTAAAACAAAAGTAACTGCACCCATTTCACAGATTGTTCCAGCCAGGTCCCATTAGTTGAAGACAGAATGAAGGAAGACTTCACAGCGAACAGTTAATTTTCCTTTGAGGATCTTTATGGAGAGATGGTTCACCCTAAAAGAATGAAGCTCCACTCTCTCCAGGTTGCCCACTCCCCAGTGGAATAGGATTCAGGGCAGCAGGGGTTGGGGTTGGGCAACCCCATGGCTTTCACATGGCTGAATCACAGTCCACCATGCTGCCTGGAGGGACCTGTGGCTCTGAGAGCAGCAGATAGAGTCAAATGGGAAAACCAGGTTTCTACTGTCCACAGTGACTCTAACCCTGAGGTGATTTCTGTAATGGAGGAGCCAAGGCCTTCCTGAGCTTTGCTCTGAAGGATGTCTTTCTGGATGCTTCCACAGGATCCATCTACCTGAACTCCTCAAGATGAGCTTCCAGGCTATGCCCACACTCCAGCAGCTTGCCATGCAGGGGCTTCTGGCAGATCAAGACTTGGCCATCTCTGCTCTGGAGGAACTTCCCACAATGTTGTTCCCACCACTCTTTGAGGAGGCCTTCATTGAGAGAAGAACAAAGGTTGTGAAGGCCATGGTAGTATCTTGGCCCTTCCCCTGCCTCCCTCTTGGGGCGCTGATGTGCCAAGCCAAAGTGGATAACTTCCAGGCTGTGCTGGATGGAATGGATTGGCTGAATAACCATAATGTTTGGCCTAGGTGAGTGAGTCTGTGTGGAGGAAAGGCTATGGGTGGAATTCAAAGGGAATGTAATGGAGGGAGGTTGAGATATGAGATCTATTAGATTATAATTGTCACCTGAACCTCCTTCCTTTCTGACCCACAGGAGGTGTAGACTACAAGTGCTCAGTTTGCAGGATGTCTATGATAACTTCTGGGAAGGATGTGTTGGAAAAAAGTCTACTTGGTGGACCGAACAAGTAGATCCCACCTCAGAGGGAAAGAAGCAGCAATTGAAGGTGGTAGCTGAATATATCATGTTCCTCACTCTCAAGGACTACAATAGTGCCTTCATGCTGTGGCTCAGACAGAGAAGAGATACCATGCGGATCTGTTTTTTCAGGGTGCTTCGGAAATAAAATAAGTGAGGCCAGAGAGAGGAGTTGGATCTCTGAGGATGTCTCTGGATGTGCTGGGACTTATGTCCTTGAAAGATCAGTCTGTGTTCTTAAGCCTCTTGACATCTCTCCAGTCCTAAAATAATGAAGACAGGGTCTCATTTTGTGACATGGACAGGCTTGGAACTCATGATGTAGAAACTTCTGGCCCTAAACACATAGATTGGCCAGTTAGAGAACATTGAAATTAAAGAAGCACACAGCCATGGCTGACAAATTATTTGTTTTTCATTTTGATGTTTTAATTTGTTTGCCCAGAAAAAAATAAAGTGACAATACTATTTCTGCCTCTTGATGTGATAAGTGTGAGCAGCCATCATATATCATATCCCATTCCTTTTTTGAAATAGGGATTACTCTGTAGTTCTTGAATGGCCTAGAACTCTTCATGCAGACCAGGCTAGCCTCAAACTCACAGAAATACTCCTGCTTCTCCCTTTCAGATGCTGGGATTAAAGGTCTGTGGGACCAAACCAGGCTCAGCTCCCAGTCATCACTTCATTTCTCTACCCACTGTGCTGGGCTGGTATGCTCTGGACCCACCTCCTTGGCACAGTTCTTGTTTGCTTTGGGGTTTTGAGAAGGGGTTTCTTTGTAGTTCTGGCTGTCTTTCTGCCTGGCCTTGAACTCAGAGATGTGCCTACCTCTGCCTCCCAATTGCGGGATTAAAGCCTACCACTGCCTGGCTACACACTTTTGTTTTGAGAACCAGCTTTGTATAGTCCATCTGGCCTCCAACTTGACATAAAGCCGATGATCTTTAACTTCTGATCCTCATGCCTCAAATCCAGAATTCTGGGACAGCAGGCATATCTCACTTCTAGGTCATGGTCATGGAGTGCTGGAGTGCCCAGCATTTGTGATTCTAGGCAACAAAGCTCTCTCCCCTCTTGGCTACATCTCCAGAATGTTGGCATAACATCAATGGATCCAAGCCAACCTCTTGTCTCAACCTTTTGAGTAGCTAACAGAGCAGGTCACAGAGCAGCCGTCTTGGCTCTTTAATTCCAGAACTGATTTAAATATTAGGAAAAGGTGAGAGATGGCCTCTGTAATATCCTGCTTTAGGCTAGGCAGTGGTGGCACATGTTTTTAATCCCAGCACTGGGAGGCAGAGGCAGGTGGATATGTGTGAGTTCGAGGCCAGCCTGGAATACAGAGTGAGTTCCAGTACAGGCTCCAAAGCTACACAGAGAAACCCTGTCTCGAAAAACAAAAGAAACAAAAAAATATCCTGCTTTAGGACATTTTTTTTCTTTCTTCCCCCTGCCCCACGAATGCTATTTATTGAAGGAGGGAGGAGGTCTTAAATACAGGCTTACAGCACAATGGGAGAGCCCAAGAGGGCAGAAGTTCACTTCTGATGTTTTACAATCATGCATCTAAGCTATTAACACTCATTATGCAGGATACACAGAAAAGGATCTTCCGTTAAGCATTCAGGAGGGTGGAACCTGGCAGGGAATTAGCATAGGGAGGATATCAAGGTCAAGGTCAGCAAGCAAGACAACAGTTACCCAAAATGGGGGCCAGGGCCCTACAGGTCCCCGTTTTACTAGAAAATGAGCTTCTGACTTAGGTTGTGTGGGATGTCAGCAGGTCACCTTACCCATCATGGAGACTCCTGCCCAGGCTACACAGGCGCTCTGTCTTAGGTAGATGAGCGCCCCCAGGCATTACCCATCTCTGAATACTCATTATCATACAGGCTCAATCATGTGTGAGCTGCAGAGTTAACTGCTGCCAAAGATCTCAAAGTGGCGCTGGGCTTGCAATCTGTGTGCTCAACACAGAAAAGACCAACAGAGGTCTTATCCCACCCAGAGCCAGTAGGCTGAAGGCACCTGAGCCATTCCCTTCCTTAACGAGCCTCACTGCAAATTGGATTCCTTGTAAGATGGTATCCCAAAAGCAAATGGAACTTGAGTTTATAAATTTATAATTTTCAAAGCCAATCGAAATGTATATAACTATTGAATTAAATTTATCATGCCCAATAGAATGAAAAATTAACTGTGGTAGCTACTTTTGCTGCCACGGTCTCCACTGTGCTAGCTATAGTAAGTAATTATGAAATGGTAATCCCAGAAACAGTAGCAGCGGTAGCCGACATTGCTATAACAGCAACAATGGCAGCAGCGATGTCAAATTCTCTTCTGGAGCGTGTGGGCATCCACTGGCATGGATACAACTCCAAGAACAAGAACTGCCAAGACCCAGTTTTCTTGATCCCAGCACGACTTAAGCTGGCAGCTCTGGAAAACAACAACTAAGAACCATAAAGAAAAAACAGGCAGCTCATAAGGAGCATAACTAATAGTCTCATAATGGCTACATTCAGGCTCATAAATCTTAAGGTATCTTCAATGGGGGCTAAATGAATTTCAGGAGGCCAATAAATGTTGCACAGAGCCACTCCTGAAAAGTAGGTACTACACCAGCTTGAAGAGGATTGTGAAAATGAAAAGGCTTAGCTGGCATGTTACTGTTAACAAATGGAGGTCAGTGACCTTCAGGGTTATCCTTAATCTCCAAGGTGTCTGGGTGACACGTTCTCAAACATACTTGAAAAAGCAGTTACCATACATTACCTTCTTAGACTCCAACTGCATGGCTACAGTTCCTAGGCTTATGTTAATGCTTGCCAAGGCTGGCCATATTGGGCTCTCAATCCCCATTGGCATCAGAAGGGGAGAGTTTTTCATGAAGGCCCAATAGGTCTCTGCCATGTTGGGATTTGGCAGCAGCCACAAGGTGCACCCAGCACTCAGAAATCCAAAGAGGAACCTCATTGTCCTGAGGAAAGACATAAACAGAACCCCGGGCCCACACCAATACTAGATTGGGTCTCCTCCAAGTGCCAGTAGAAAGATCCTTCCATCACTCCAGAAGGTGATTTGCAACAGGAGCCCTCCAGTGCTTATCTGCAGCAGATACTCCAGCAGAATCCATCGATAAAAAATTTAAAATACATAAAACAAGGGAAAGAATAGAATGTGGAGAGGAATGATGAATCCCTAGTTCCCCCTTTAGCAACATTTGTTTGTTTGGTTTTTTTTTAATAGTTCAAATTTTTCTTTTTTTTAATTTTTTTAAATTAATTATTTTATTTTTCTATTATCAGCTTGATACATTATAAATTCTTATCTTGATAGAGAAATGCTTCATTGAGGCTTGCACAGTAATTGAGTAAAACCAAAACTTATAAGCCACAATCATCCTAGGGTCCCCTATGCTATATATATATATAGCCTCCATGGTTCTATGGGTTGTAGTCTGATTGTTCTTTACTTTATATCTAGAATCCACTTATGAGTGAGTACATACCATGTTTGTCCTTCTGGGTTTGGGTTACCTCACTCAGGATGATTTTTTGTAGTTCCATCCATTTGCCTGCAAATTTCATGCTGTCATTGTTTTCTATGCTGAGTAGTACTCCATTGTGTATATGTAACACATTTTCTTAATCCATTCCTCAATTGACAGGCATCTAGGTTGTTTCCAGGTTCTGGCTATTACAAATATTGCTGCTATGAACATAGTTGAGCATGTATCTCTGTGGTATGATTGAGCATTCCTTGGGTATATGCCCAAGAGTGGTATGGCTGGGTCTTGAGGTAGTTCCATTCCTAATTTTCTGAGAAACTTCCATACTGATTTGCACAGTGGTTGTACAAGCTTGCAGTCCCACCAACAGTGGAGGAGTGTTCCCTTTGCTCCATATCCTCTCCAACATTGACTGTCATTAGTGTTTTTGATCATAGTCATTCTGACAGGTGTAAGGTGTCATTTTGATTTGCATTTCTCTGATGATTAAGGATGTTGAGCATTTCTTTAATTGTCTTTCAGCCATTTGTGATTCTTGTTTTGACAATTCTCTGTTTAGCTCTTTATCCCATTTTATTTGGATTATTCAGTATTTTGATGTCTAGTTTCTTGAGTTCTTTATATACTGTGGAGATCAATCCTCTGTCAGATGTGGGGTTGGTGAAGATTTTTTTCCATTCTGTAGGCTGTCTTTTTGTCTTATTGACCATGTCTTTTGCCCTGCAAAAGCTTCTCAGTTTCAAGGGGTCCCATTTATTAATTGTTGCTCTCAGTGTCTGTGCTGTTGGTGTTATATTTAGGAAGTGGTCTCTAGTGCCAGTGTGTTCAAGAGTACCTCCTACTTTCTCTTCTATTAAGTTTAGTGTAACTGGATTTATGTTGAGGTCTTTGATCCACTTGGACTTGAGTTTTGTGCATGATGACAGGTATGGACCTATTTGTAGTCTTTTACATATTGACATCCAGTTATGCCAGCACCATTTGTTGAAGATACTTTCTGTTTTCCATTGCATAGTTTTGGCTTCTTGTCAAAAGTCAGGTGTTCATATGTGTGTGGATTAATATCAGGGTCTTCAATCGATTCCATTTGTCCATATGTCGATTTTTATACGAGGACCAAAGGACATTTCTTAATTAGTTATGGGTGTTGAGGGCCCAGCCCATTGTGGGTAGGGCCACCTCTGGGTTGTTGGTCCTTTGTTCTATATAAATACATGCTGGCAAGCTATGGAGAACAAGCCATAAGCAGCATCCCTCAGTGTCCTCTGCATCAGCTCCTGTCTCTAGGTTCCAGTCAGTCCTTTGAGTTCCTGTCCTGGCTTCCTTCAGTGATGGACTATGATGTGGATGTGTAAGACAAATCCTTTCCTTCCCAGCCTGCTTTTGGTCATAGTGTTTCATTGCAGCAACAGAAAACATAAGACAGGTACTTTGATATTGTTAGGAGATTCTCTGTGAGCATGTCCATTGTCAGGAACAGAGTAATCCCAATCTACCTCACACTCAGAACCCTGAGGGTCACATGAATACGCTCATCCAGGTGCCTTGGCTCACAACAATAATGCTAGCAGGAGGAAGGCTGACACAGGAGGATTGCTGAGTGTTGGAGAATCACATCAATCTTAGCCACAAGGAAAGACCCTGTCTCAACATAAATCTTAGATTACCAAAGAAAACTCCGGTTTGGGAAGTGTGAAAAGTTTGGGAAACTGTAAAATGTTATCGTGGTCAGGGTCCCAGGTCAATCCATGGTACTTCACTACACACTCTGGGATTTATTGCCTGATTATTTTATTGTTTTCATTTTTTTTCTAGGTATGGTCTCACACTATGGCTCAGACCCACCCGGATCTCATTATGTAGCCAATGTTGACCTTTAAGTTTCAGTAATCCTCTCTCCATGGCCGAGTATGTAATAGAGTGTGTCCAGGTTCATTAGATCTCCATGCAGGAGAATGAACTGAGGCCATAGTAGACTAGAACCCATTCATGGAGTGATTTCCCATCAAGGTTTTCTCCTTCCTCCTTTTCTTCTTGTCCTCTGTGTAGCCCTTGTTGTCCCAGAACTTCCTCTGTACACCAGGCTGGCCTCCAGTGAGATCTGCCTCCAGTGCTGGAATTAAAGTTGTAGGCCACCATGCCCGGTGTTCTTTCTTTCTATGGTTGTAACAGGTCTGCCTTGGGATTGCTTGCCATGATGAGGCCAGTGTATAGCTGCTCTCCAAGTAGTGTTGATTTGGTGACCTAAACCAGTTACAATTCCTGTAACAGGAATCATGCTGGGGTTGAAAAACACAGTTCAATCCCTAGGGCTGCAAAGTAAGCAAAGAACTTTTCGGGTGACAGGAAAGCTGCCTGAGATGGGAATCAGTCCTTCAAGATGGTTCTTCGTTTGTTTGCTGTCTGGCCTAGTAGGTGTTATCTAGCTAATGATGACCTTGAACACCTGATCCTTCCACTCCACCTCATGTTCTGGAATACAGTCCTTCTGCACTCTGCCCAGTGTGGTGGTGGGGATGTTGGTATTAGCATGTTGAAGGGCTGGACATGGAAGCCAGACTCTTGAGCACACTAGATGAGCTTTAACCATTGGAGTGAAATTACTCAGCCTTTTATTCTATTTTGCTTTCAGAGACACAGCTTCAGTCTGTAAGTCAGACTGACCTGCAACTCACTATGCAACCCCCCTTCATGACTCAGCTTTCCAAATTATGTGATTGTTAGGTGTGAGTCACAAAGCTTGGCTATTCTTTTGCTGTCCTGGGCCACAATGCATCTTGGGAGACTTACTTTGCTGTTCAGAAGGGGCCTTCTCACGGAGGGCAGGGACTTGGAAGGAAAATAACATAAAATGTGCCCTGTGATCTCTCAGTGGAGGGAAGGCTGAGGAGCAATCACAAGTGTATGAACAGGCACCTGACCCTATCTTGCTTTCTTACTGGAGCTGGTAATGAAGGGGAGAGTAGAGGCCCTCACCATCACTGGCTCAGTCTACACTTTATACAGAGTGCTCTGGGCTGGCTACGTGTTCCCATTGCTGTCTGACCCTTCCCCTGGAGCCCACTCCCTTGTCCTTCTTTTTCCTACTATTTCCTGCAGTGGTCAATGAGCCCATTTAGTCTCCTGAATCTGCATGGAGTCTGTGGAGCTCTCTCAGTGGTGGAATACTTGCAGAGCTCATTTGTAGACCAAGCTTCTAGCCCAGGCTCACACAGTGACACAAACCAATAAAACAACTCTCAAGGAACTTTTAAACAAATTTGACTGTGTTGGGTGGTGGTGCACGCCTTTAATCCCAGCACTCAGGAGGCAGAGGCAGGCAGATCTCTGTGAGTTCGAGGGCAGCCTGGTCTACAGAGCAAGATCCAGGACAGGCACCAAAACTACGTGTAGAAACCTTTTTGTAGAAACCAACCCAAAATAAAAAACAAAAACAAAAACAAATTTTACCTTCATAAAGAGGATTCCCTGGATTCAGGGCTGACTTCAAACTGACTATGTATAGGAGGATGATTTTGAAATCCTGATCCTCCTGCCTCCACCACACAGTCTTCTGGAATAATGTGGAGCTGGGGTGTGAACTGGGCCTTAACTCAGTAATTTAATATCATGTTCATGGCTGAAAGCTGTGACTGAAAAGCTAAGGTGTGACTAGAAATTCCAGGGGAGGACAGGTACACAGATGCACACTGCAATCACACCTGCAATTCTTACAGCTGGGAGGCACAGGTGTGAGGAGCAGGAGTAATTGTGATCTCATGTCTGTATAATCCAGCAGCAATAAGGCTTTATCACTTGAAGTTTTTTAATTCATTTTATATACCAACCATAGATCCTCCCCTCATCCTCCCTCTCTCTCTTCCAGCCTTCCCCCTCATGCCCACCCACCCTGGCCAATCCCTGATCCCCTCCAAAAGAGTAAGGATCCCCATGGGGTGTCAATGAAGCCTGGATATTCAACTGAGTCAGGACCAAGTTCCTGCCCCTTGCATCAAGCCTGATCAATGTGTCCCACCATAGGTAATGGGCTCCAGAAAGCCAGTCCATGCACCAGGCATAGATCCTGATCCCACTGCCAGGGGCCCCTCAAACAGACCAAGCTATACAACTGTCTCCCATATGCAGAGGATCCAGTCTGGTCCCATGCAGGTTCCACAGCTGTCCATCTAAAGTGGGTGAGATTTTACAAACTTGGTTCAGTTGTCTCTGTAGATTTCCCCATCATGATCTTGACCCCCCTTGCTCATAGAATCCTTCTTCCCTCTCTTCAAATGCACTCCCAGAGCTTGGCTAGGCACTTGGCTGTGGATTTCTGCATCTGCTTCCATCAGTTACTGCATTAAGGCTCTATGATGACAGTTAGGGTAGTCACCAACCTGATTACCAAGGTAGGCCACTTCAGGCACCCTTTCCAATTGATAGTAGTCTAATCTACACAGAGAAACCCTGTCTCTAAAAACCAAAACCAAACCAAACCAAACCAAACCAAAACAAAACAAAAAAACAAACAAAAACAAAAACAAAAAAAAAGAAAAAAGAAGGCTAAAGCAGGAGGATTATGATGGGGCTGGGGATTTAGCTCAGTGGTAGAGTGCTTGCCTAGCAAGCTTAAGACCCTGGGTTCGGTCCTCAGCTCCAGAAAACAAAAAACAAAACAAAACAAAAAAGAAGAAGAAGAAGAAGAAGAAGAAGAAGAAGAAGAAGAAGAAGAAGAAACTTGCCTTGGCAACAGGCAGAAACCACAAGAGAAAACTACAACCAGTCAAAACGGAGAGCTGAGGAGCCCAGTCCCAATGGCTGCATCTACAAAATACTCCCACACCTAAGGCTCAGGGAACATTGCTGAAGAGGGGTTGGGAAGAGGATTGTAAGATCTAGAAGATCCGTCAGATTGTGTCTCCTAGCACTCTGAGAAGGTATACCCATAACGTCTCACAAAGGGGACTGCATCTATTGGACCTGAACCAGGATGACCAGTGATCAGGGCAAACTGGACAGAGAAAAGGACACAAGCCTCAGCCCTACACAGGGAAATAGAGGTAACTGTGGAAAAGTGGGAAGAGAAGAGGTGGCCTCACCCAGGGAGGAGCACAAAAATTGGTTGTCCAGTGCTAAACAGTATTTTTTTTTAAGATTTATTTATTTTTATTATGTATACAGTGTTCTGCCTGCAGGCCAGAAGAGGGCGCCAGATCTCCTTACAGATGGTTGTGAGCCACCATGTGGTTGCTGGGAATTGAATTCAGAACCTCTGGGAGAGCAGCCAGTGCTCTTAACCTCTGAGCCATCTCTCCAGCCCCAAAAGAGTATTTTGAAAGTGTCCAATCTTTATATTAGATGTATTTATTTTAATTTATGTGTATGTTTTCCCTGCATGCACTTATATGCATCACATAGATGATTATTCCCAGGAAATCCGAAGACAGCATAGATCCACCAGAAGTAGAGTTACAGAGAGATGGTTGAGAGTCTTCAAGTTGATATTGGAAAGTCACCTGAATTCTCTGACAGAGTAGCAAGTGCTCTAAACTACTAGCCAACTCTGCAGCTCCTAAGGTGCCCTGTTTTCATATTGGATACACTTCAGAGGGCCAGATACTTCTTAGAAAGAAAGGAGAGCATGAAAGGATTCTACAGGCTGGGCACCATCTAGACAGTGTAGCCTAAAACCCTCTATGAGCAACAAGGTTCAAGACAGAGGGCCTTGACCTGAAGCTAAACCCAGAGCAAATAAACCAGAAGATACAGGAGGATCTAATTCTCTTCATAGGGTACTTCATTGCTAAACTCACTCCATCATCTTAAAAAACCCTGAAGTGAAGCCAGGCGGTGGTGGCGCACGCCTTTAATCCCAGCACTCGGGAGGCAGAGCCAGGCAGATCTCTGTGAGTTCGAGGCCAGACTGGGCTACCAAGTGAGTTTCAGGAAAAGGCACAAAGCTACACAGAGAAACCCTGTCTCCAAAAATTAAAAAAAAAAAACAAAACCCTGAAGTGCACGGAGATTCAGCATCTCAGGTGAGCCTCAGGCATGAAGCACCTGGTTACAGAGTCTCCTTATCTCTGTGGATGAACTAACCTGGAAAGGAATCAGACCCTCATTAGATTGATACAGTATATTTTCTATTTGCTGTGAATAAGGTGTGTTGTGGGACTCCAACTTCATAGCTAAAATATGAAACAATTTGGAAGAACAAAAAGATGCCCCATAGTCACAATAGGCTCTTAGCCTGTGACAGCCAACCTCTGTGAGCACTGATGGAGCTCTAAGTTCTATGAACCTCCACACTTTTCTAGACTGTGTTAATAATCCTGGTCTTGTGTTCAAATGCCACTCTGCTCACAATCACATCACTTCCCAAGGGATGGTTCTGTCCAGAGTGTGATTTCAAGTGTCCTTCACAGTTAGTACATGGTATGAGTTAGCAGGCATTAATCACAATGATGTGTGAAAACATGAAGATTTATTTGTTTAATGAAGACCAATGAAAATACAGAGTAATTAAAACTATCTTATTGCTACCTGATCCAATAAAAGGGAGTAAAATAGGTGGCTTGGCTACTCTCTTAGCAAATCAAGACAAAGCTCACAACTAAACAGTTAACAACCAGGTCTCAGGTAAGTCAGTTCTCTAGACCAGGACCTCATGATGAAAGTCCCTCCCCCTAGACTTGCATTTCTCAGTATCCAGAAGCAGCCTTTTCCTAATTATTGCCAACATCTACAAAGTCTGCTCTCTGTCTCATAAACACAGCGAATAAGGCATTCACTGCAGATGCGTGTACCAAAGGCCACTATGTTGGGCTGTCTTTGGGCAGTCACTATATCCCGGAGCTCAGGGCATACTTGGGTAAAGTTCTCCACTAGGATATTACCCTGGCGATCATAGCACTCTAGAGGGGTGGGGTACAGCTCTAGAATCAACTTGTTTAGATTGGCCATGCTTTGCAGTAGGTCCTTCAAAACAGCCATAGAGAAGTCGTTTTCATAGAAACAGACCCTGGTGAGCTGGGAGCACTGGCTCAGGGCAGGCAAGAGGGAGCTGAGCTGAGAGTCCTTCATCTTGCAGTTCATTAAATCCAGGATCTGCAGTGTGCCTGCTACATTCTCTAGGAGAACTCGGAGATGTCTGGGACGTATCTTGGCTAACGGTACACCATTGAGGACCAGGTGTTTCAGGTGACAGAGCCTCTGACACTGTGACAAATGTTTCAGGTCTGACTGTGAGAGCTGACAAAGACGGATACACAAGGACTCCAAGGGGGTCTTCAGGCATCTAGGGAAAGAACAAGAAATTAGTTCCTGCTAATGAAGGGCATTAGTAAGGTTGACGCTGAGACAGAAGGGACCACATATGGAAAGTCAGTCTAGCCTTATGCTGAAGGTCAACACTTGGTATACAACCTGTTGGTTCCTGCTCATTTAATTGTCTCCTGAGACATATACATAAGGTGGGACAGTCTCAGACCACAGATCTGTAGCTCCCTGTCCTCACTCTGTCAAACAGACCTAAACTTTGCAACAACAGTCTGGGAGGTCATACCCAGAGAGGGGCATCACAAAAAGGTTCTGAAAACATCTTGGTATGTGTCCTGCAAAGCTCATCACTGTCCCTCCTCTCAATCACATCCTCTATGCCTGATTTCAGTGCTCCAACTTTGAAAGTGATGGTCCTCCATCCCAGCATCACCCATTTCCACCTACTAAGTCTCAACCTGTGCTCATATTATCCTTCTCTCTGGGAGAGTTCGAGGCTGTCAGAGGATCCAACACAAGCTGGTCCCTGTTCACAGAGATGTGAGTACAGAGCTCCTTAGGATCCTGTGCAAGTGTGAGTTGTCCACACCTCAGGGCCTGCTAATCTGTCGAGTTCCCTCCCGTTAATGTATCCAGGATATCAAGGAGGAATATCCAGAGCACACTCACTGGGTCTGACTCACCCAATGGACCTGCTTTCAAGGCAGCTCTCTAAACATCTCCTACCCCAGCTCTGACTCTGCTAAATGAATCGTCAGTTAAGAAGGAAGCAAGTCCACCCTTAGATACTGTAATGAGTCCATCATTCTAAAATCCACAGTGGCACACACACCCCAGGGGACAACTAATGCTGAAGCAAAGGGAAAAGGTTTGCTGTCACAGTACAAACAGCTCTCCATCCTTCCTTACCTGAACAACTGTTTCATGAGGTCAGAGGAAAAGGAGACTCCATTCATAGAGAAATGCTGGAGACAGTTGAGTTTGGAGAACTGAGAAAGGAACTTGATAGCACACGTTTCCTCTGTGTCTGTCAAAGTATTGACAACCTTGTGTGTGCCCAAGTAGATCTGAGTTAGACGGAATTTGCAAAGATTTCTCATGCGGCCAAGGCAAGATGCAAAGTGACCCAGGAAGGGCAGAACCTGGTTTGTGAATAGTTCCAATTCCTCGATATAGTGTGGATGGAAAATGTCCAAGACTTTCTTGATAATCTCCACAGGGAGGGCACAAATAGTCATCCTCAGACAGCACAGCCGCACAGAGCCTTTTCTCTGCTGGGCCCACTGCAACAAGCATGTTTGATGTTCTTTCAGCTGGAACCTGAAGCTAAGGTCAGTGACCACCTTCAAACGTGGCCTCAGAGTATATCTAGGAAGGTCCCTCCCTACTTGCTTCCCACTCCCAGTCTCTGTTGAGTGGGCTCCTTCCGGTGTTCTAGTCCGCACATCCAGGAAATCTTGGTGCACATTCCTTAAGTCAAGGACTTGCAGCTTCCACCGTCTGGGAGGGAAAAGGAAGGAGTTTCATAATGTAAACCAGGAACTGACTCAGACAGTTTATGTCCCACTTCACTCTTGTCAGCTCCAACACAGCCCCTCTCACCTGCCAGGCCAGGACTCTTAGCATGAACTGCACATGGAGACCTTCCTCCCTCCCTCCTCTATTCAATGACTCTAGACTTGGGTCTCTTTCACATCAAATGCCTGTAGGAGAGCCAGGGGAAGGCTCATCCCACTATGGCTTCATGGACTCTGAGCTGTCCTCCACTCCTGACTTGAATAGAAGTTCTACAGACTTCCAAGTTGTAACAACAGAATCCTCTGTCCACTTTGACCCCATTCTCCCTCACTTCACATGAATTTACCACTAGCTCAGTGTCTACCCTTCTCTTCTCCTTGGGCCTTGCTTACCTGGGACGAACCTTCTGTGACTGCAGCATGTCTAGGCCATCCAGAACAGCTTGCAATACCTCCACATCGGGGGTCTTCATCAGGGCCCCCACAGGGAGGCAAGCAAAGGGCCAGGCTGCCACCATTGCCTTCAGTAGTCCCAGGTGTCTACCGTCGAAGGCCTCCTTGAACAGTGGTGGGAAGAAATTTGTGGGCATGGACTCCAGGGCAGAGATGGCCAAGGCCTGGTTGCTCAGCAGGCTCTGCACTGCCAGCTGCTGGAGTGTGGGTACGTTCTTGATGCTCATGCTGATGGATCTTCGGTCAGGAGGAACCTGGGCAAGCATTTAGGAGACACATTTTTAGCTTATGTTTTGGGAATTCCTTCTTCTCACATGTTGCAGGAACCAGAGGATCAGAGTCCTTGGTCTGGTAATAATGGAGAACTCAGGGTGCTCTATTACACCATCTGGTGGTGTCAAAGCCAAGCTTCCGTCACTCTCAGCATGTGGAATCTCTTATAAGACCCCACACGGGCACACATTAATCATTGTCCCACCGGGTACTCAAAGGTAGAAGGGTTATTGGGGAGCATGCAGACTGACCAGACCCTTGCTGCAGGAAAAGACACTGACCATCTTTCCAGGCTCTCCAGAAAATACAGTGCTGATGCCACCTGGCTGTCCAACCCTTATTGTGCTTTCAACAAACTGATCCCTCCTGGGACAGACTGAAGAAATTTGTGAAATGCTGTCAGTCCACACTGCTTCTAAATGCTTTAGAGACGGGTGTGGAGGTACTGAGCTGTATTATACTCATTTGGGGGAGGAGGTAAAAGGTCTTTAAATTTATGGGCACCAGGCCACACAGTCAGATCATGTCTGAAATAAAAAACATGCAACTTTGCCCAACACAACTAAAAATTATGCTATTCAAAGAGAACACCTGTAAAATGAGTCTTAGATGAGAAGCCAGCTGTACAGAGGCTACAAGGATGAAGATTTCCCATGGTACCTTGGGGTCTATAGAGGAAGAAGAAGATGAGAAAAAAATCTAGCAATATTTTTCAGTTGTTGTTTCAACTTTAAAATATGTTGTAGCCTGTGTTGGAGGCTTGAGTGGAATTGGCTAAGCTTCCAAACCCGAATGGATTGCACGCATTATGTATCCCAGGCTGCCCCTACTCAATGCTCCTTCTCCCTGTCATTAGGGGTGTTGGAATTGTATTTTTTTTTAACCATACGTGGCTGGTGCACTCTGCATTTAAAGCACTGCATAAATGTTACCAAGTGGGAGCCTATAATCCCATCTCTTTGGAGGAAGAGTTTGGAGGATTCCAGGTCAGACTAATCTAATAAGTGTATTTCAGGCTAGTCCAAGTTTGTGGGATATCAAAGAAAATATGACTTAAAATGTCTTCATTGAAGTTGTTTAGTAGCAGGGTTTGGTCACAAGTGCTGTACCATTCAACCACATTTCCAAGTCATCTATTTCATTTTGTTTAATTAGATGTAGAGGTAAGGTCTCTACATGCAGTCAAGTACAGCCTGGAATGTGATCTTTTGTGCTCAAGGACTTCATTCTGGGTTCAAGGTGTGGCTGTTACATATGCAACCTGGCATATATATATGTGTGTGTGTGTGTGTGTGTGTGTGTGTGTGTATATATATATATATATATATATAAAATCACTCTCAGACAATGTTTAGTCAAACAGTCAAGGCTGAAGCAACCACATTTCAACAATTTTGGTACCAGACCAGCTGTGAATCGTAGCTTGTGTTCATCAAGCCATGCACAGGACTGTTGGTAAGTTACAGTTAAGAGGAAAATTCAGGGAAGGGCGGTGGTGGCCCACAACTTTTAATCCCAGCACTGGGAGGCAGAGGCAGGCGGATCTCTGAGAGTTCAAGGTCAGCCTGGTCTACAGAGCGAGATCCAGGAAAGACGCAAAGCTACACAGAGAAAACCTGTCGGGGGAGGGGGGAAGGGGGGAGTATAGTTCAGTTCATACAACTGCAAACCCATGACCTGTGGAACATACTTTAAGAGATTACAAGACGATTAAATTACAAAGACGATCCTAACTCCAATTCCAGAATGAGCATAGAACACTGGTCAGAGACAGTAGAACAAGAGTTCAAGGTCTGCCTTGCCTATTTTGACCCGTCTCAAAAAACTCAAATGAGCCAAAGGAACTAACTTGTAAACTCCTATGTGAAGGTCGTTTTCATTAAAACCAAACTACACCAAATCTAAAAATATTACAATTTAATCTGGAAGCATCTGAAAATGTAGCTTAATTGGTGATAAGGCTAGACTAGAATGCACTAGGCCTGATGGGGGTGAGTGACTTACTTGATATGGACACTGGTTACAGGCTCCTATTCCCAGCAAGGCCAGGCAGTGACTCCAGGCTCCAGGACTCTGAGGTTCTGTTCTACTAGGCCTCCTCTGACCCTTTTATACAGTTTCCTCCTCAACCCTCCCCAGGTAGCCCCACCCTTCTACTAAAATCTTATATCTGATTGGTCCAATGAGTCTCTACCCACATAATCCTGTAAATGATTGATTTTTTTCTACTGTAGATTGATTGAATCAGACCTATCCAGTGAAAACAAAAACACTAAAATAGAAAGTCCATATTCCATTGCTTGAAGATTGACTTATTTTGTATGTGTATATTTACATGAGCACTTTATATATGCATATATTTTAGTGTGTGTGAATTTAGTGTCTATGTGTGTGTTTCAGTGTGGGTTTTATTTTGTGTGTACTTGAGTAAGTAGTGAATTTTAGGGTAGCCAAACACTACATGGTGAGCTTTTTTCTCAAAAAAACAACAACAAACTAAAAACCAAATCTAAACCAAACCACACCCCGGGGAGATTGTGAGCAGTGTGGCATTTGAACACAAGACCAGGATTATTAACACAGTCTAGAAAAGTGTGTAGCCATAGAATTCACAGCTCCATCAGTGCTCACTGAGTTTGGCTGTCACAGGCTAAGAGCCTATTGTGACTATGGGGCATCTTTTTGTTCTTCCAAATTGTTTCATATTTTAGCTATGAAGTTGGAGTCCCACAACACACCTTATTCACAGCAAATAGAAAATATACTGTATCAATCTAATGAGGGTCTGATCCCTTTCCAGGTTAGTTCATCCACAGAAATAAGGAGACTCTGCAACCAGGTTTTTCATGCCTGAGGCTCACCTGGGATTCTGAATCTCCCTGCACTGTTAGCGTTTTTTAAGATGATGGAGTGACTTTAGCAATGAAGTACCCTATGAAGGGAATTAGATCCTCCTGTATCTTCTGGTTTATTTGCTCTGGGTCCAGCTTCAGGTCAAGGTCCTCTGTCTTGAACCTTGTCGCTCATAGAGGGTTTTAGGCTACACTGTCTAGATGCTTCCACACTTCCCCGGGCTGGTTGGCACCAAGAGGTGTCCTAGAGAATTTGGCCCAAGGTGGACCAGAGGCTTCTGGTACCAGATTGGAGGACTGTGGAACTTGTACAAATCATGGCAAGTGTGGAGAACAGAGTAAAGTAGACATGGCTCATGCTTACCTCACAAGCATGAGTGGAATGAGCCTGGGATTGTGGGAAATGGAATGGAGAGAAGTGAGACAGGGCTGCAGATGCCCTTCTGGCAAAGAGCCTTGTCTTAGCTTCTGAGAGTTTGACCCATTTCACACCCAGGATATGGAAATCAGAGGGCTCCAATTGGGGAATGTGCCTCATGACTTCTGTAGCATTGGGGCTGTAACCCATGAAGGTGACTGACTGCCCACCACAGGTCATGAGGCAGAAACGTCAATTTTAAGTCTGTCAAGACCCTGGAGTGAAGATGCATTTGAAGAAGTTAACTGATCTCAGCCTCATGGGGGACAATCTCAATGAATGTGCTGCAGACTTGTTGCTGTGTGCCCAGCACAGGATAGGGTCCATCCAGCTACGCTGTAGGAACCTGCCGTTTGGGCATGAGCTCTATACACTGTCATGGAGACCTTGAACAAGGTAGATCCAGACTGTATCCTGGACTTAGAGCTTAATTTTCGGTGGCAGCTGGAAGACATGGCAAGCCTTGGTCCTTAGCGGGGGTAGATGGGAAATCGTTACACACTTATCCTAGAAGGAATCTAGAGGAGGCATTTCAGCATTTCTGCTTCTGCAGAGAGAAGAGTGGACAAGCAAGCTCCTTTCTCAGTTCCCCACACTGCACTGTCTCCAACATCTCTATGTAAATGATGTCTACTTTCTAAAAGGCCTCCTGGAAAAGGCCTGCACAGGTAAGAAAGGTCAACAGCCACAGATAATCCATCTGTTACTTTGCAGGTATAATTTTGGCCATTGTGATCCAAGTAGTGTTGGAGATACAGAATAGCTAAGCAGATGAGCTCTGTGTTCAGATATGTGTGAACAGGCACCAGCATGCCCCTAACTGCTAACATGTGAAAAGTGGTTTTGAGTTCAGAAAGGGTTTAGTAGATGAGAATGTTTGACTCTGGGGTTGAAGGTGAGGGACAAGGGGATAGCTCTGAACAGGAACATGGCTGTGTAGAGGCACAGAGATCTGTGACTTCTCCAGAAATAACTCTAGGATGCTGCTGAACTTTGTTTGGGGTAGTTCTTCCTACATGTCCTGTGTCAGCCTGACATGGCCATATCTATGGTTTTCTCCTTGTGGCCCACATGATACCCACAGCCTCCTCCCTGCATGATATGGATTGTGTGAGTATACAACAAAAGGCAGTGTCCTGGATGTGTGCGAGCCTAAGGTGCTTTTTATGTTTTTTGTTTTTCTTTTTTGTTTTTCAAAAAAGGATTTCTGTGTGTAGACCTGGCTGTCCTGGAACTCACTTTGTAGACCATGCTGGCCTCAAACTCAGAGATCCTCATGCCTCTGCCTCCTGAGCACTGGGATCAAAGACATGCATTTAAGTTTTAATTACTATGCCTAACAGATTCATTAAACAAAAAATATTTCTGTTCTGCAAGCTTCTTGGGCAAGGACAGATAATTTCTGAAATGCCAGAGGCTATTGCTTATAGGAGATAACAAGCCACATATTTTCACTCCCCTAAACAAGTTTGTTTGACCCATCAGCCCTGGATGTGCTTGATCACATTAGATGTAGGCCAGGGGTAGGTATGTCAGGATGTATCCTTGCCCCTGATTGGACCTGATGGGAAATTGTTACCCCCTGCAAAACTGGATTTCGGGCCATTTTTCTGGGGAACCAGAGATGGACCTGGCCAGAGCCCATCCACTTGGCCAGTATTTATTTAAAACTTGCTTCAAATTAGGGTTTAAATTGTGGTAGTGGTCTTATTCTCCATGGGTGGGATTACCTGAGGCTGACCTCTATCACATGGGTAGAGAGACCTTGGGACAAGTGTCACCTGTCTAGATGTCAATCCCTCCAACCCTCTTCAGCACCATTTGCTGGAAGTCATCTCTTGGTCTCTCCTTAAGTGCCTGAAGACACTCTTAAAGACCTCTTGGTTGATCACTGGGAGCTCTCACAGTCAGACTTGGATTGCCTGTCCCAGTGCCTGGACATCTGTGAGTTCAAACATCTGAACCTGAGAGCTATAGTGCTGTCTGGTGAGAGCTATGTCTCTTGGAGTTCTCCTTGAGAGACTCAGAGATGCCTTGGAAACCCTATACTTGGAGCAGTTGTTAGAATTTCTAGCCACTTCCCCTTGAACATGCTTGTACTTGCAAGATGCTTAGTCATCCCACGGCCTTACATCCTATGTAATCCATACACTGTGTGATCACATAACATGAAGGCAGCTGCCCCGGCCAGCGGGGTGTCAATGGGGGCGACCCACCTGTGGGAGAGAATGAAAGGGACGGGGGAGACACGAAAGGAAGACAACAAGACAGTGTGTTCTGATCAAGCTGCAAATTTTATTCTCCTCAGCAAATCTTATATAGCATGAGAGGGGGCAGGAAGGAGGGAAGGGGTGCACGACAGACATGCCATACTTGCAGGTGAAGGGGGGCAGGTGAAAGACTATGCACAAGTCGTGAGGCTGCTAGGTGGTAAGATCACTAGTCAGGGCCCATTGTTCTGTTGCTATGCTACTTGACCTGCCTGACCTGTTCTTTATCTTTGGGGGCATCTGGTTTAGGGCAGGGGCTCGTTCTCTGCCCTAGCTAGTACTTTTCCATGGTCCATGTTTGGTCTCTGACGTCTCCCCCTTCTATACATATTGCAAAACAAAGGAGGCCCAAATGTTTTTGCCATGATGGGAGAGGGCTGACAGAGGCTCTATCCCTGATAAGTTCCATTGTTAACTGTCGGTTCATGGAGGCGTCCCCACATGCCCCAAAAGAAGCTGGAACGATGCAGTTTTTTACCGGGGGCCCGTTTGAATTCAGGAGGAAAGAGTATAGGGTCTGCATAACCGCTGTGCAATAGAGCATGTCATCCAAGGCACCCAGGATGGTGGAGCACTTTAGTTTCCCTGCCTTCTGCAGTCCCGGCTGCACCCTCAATCCCCTATGCAGTGGGCTCCAGCTCCCAAGCACAGGTGCATCCTCCCCTGGGCAGAGATATGGAGTCTTTATCTGGTTCATTGAGACCACAATCATGGAGATCAAGATGATGGTAATGAACCTGAATTTGTTTTGCCTGAAGTTCGGCCAGCTGACCATGCGCAAATCGAGTTAGTCGAGACAAGGCCCAAGGCCCCATGTCAAGACAAGAATGAGGCCAACCAAGAGTCCCAGAAGGGATGGCAGGAGGGTGGTTAGCCAGGGAGATGCAGAGAACCAATTTTGGAACCAGCCTAGCTCTTGATCTTTCTTTTTTGTGCTTCTCTAAGCCTTCCCGGACCTTGGTCATGCTATCCCTTGCTACTCCTGTGTGATCAGTATAAAAGCAGCACTCTTCCTTAAGAGTGGCACAGAGACCTCCTTGCTGTAAAAAGAGGAGGTCGAGCCCTCGGCGGTTTTGGAGGACCACCTCTGAAAGGGAGGTGAGGGAGGATTCAAGGGTGGAAATGCCTCGCTCAAGCTGCCCTATATCCTCATCTATGAAAATTCTAAGCTCTGAATAATGTTGATTAGATAAAACTAGGGAAGCTATGCCCGTAACAGCCCCTGTAGCTCCGACCCCCAGGAGGACAGCCAGAGTGACTGCATTCACAGGTTGGGGCATCCTACGCTTTCCTCCCTCCAATAAATTTTGCAATTGTGGGCAGTCTGACTCCACCCCCAGAGAAGAAAAAGAAAATTTGTAGGTGGGAGATATAAACTGTAGTCAGGTTGTATTCCTCCCAGTCCTTCTTGACTTGTGGGCATTGGCAAATGTTGATCGTGCGCTATCACCACCGGCGTGATCTCCTGAAGCTTATAAGAACCTTCTTAATAGACAAAATCTTAGACATGTTAGCAATGTAACAGTGGTGAACTTTATCAGAGCAAAATTATGAGTCCTTGGAGCCTCAACAAAACATCAGGATAGCCAGAGAATGAAATCTGAAATGTGTTATTTATATATCTTTCAAGTGTTATATATATTTTGACAAAAATTAATAAAATACATTTAGAACAGAATTACTAGTTCTAATCATATTTCTATAAGTTTTGATGAACAGTTCATCAAAAGCATCTGGAATTGTATCAATTTATTTATATTCAAGGCTCAATATTTAAGAATCTAGAGGTAAATAACGGCCTGTATTTAGACTGGCAGCTTTAGAGCACCTTTGTCCTGCAGCTGCCAATACATGGTGTGACCAGGCAATCCAGGATTCATAAAGGCGGGTCAATGTCCTATAAAGACATGTATCCTCTTCCTGACATTATGAATACATCAGGACCTTTTTAAATATCAGTGAGGAGATCATAGAGGCTTAGGTGTAACTTTGTGACTTGGCCTGGTGATGATGAGGAATACCTGTAGTGAGGGATATGAAAAATTAAGCACCAATTCTTAAGAGCTCTTCAAGTATATGTAAGGCTGTTATCTACATAAGAGCTCAAGGCATTCCTAAAATTAAAAAGCAGTGAAAGAAATGGTGTATTATTTTTTATTTTATAACCATAAATCATAAGGACATAAGCCTCGTGGGTAAGCTTCCATAGGGAGAGAATTTATAATTGTTGGACAGACATATTAAAAGGTGTCAGTATATCCTGTAGAGCTATTTGCCATTCTATAGACTCACAGGTTTTATAGTTTGATATAAATATAATGTCATCTGTACAATAAATGTATTGTAAGATATATGTATATACATATACATGTATACATACATATAGGTTGGGGGGCTGTGTGGAAGCTATAATTGACAGTTAGTTTTGATAATTAATCTGTATATATAATGAGGAACTTTGCTCAATGAATGAGTCCTGGATAAACAGAACTCACATTTCCTGCTCTTTGTGTCAGCTTTGGCCTTCATCATGGTAGGGTGAGTAGGCAAGTTAAAAGCGAAATGCTGACAATCTTTAGATTGAGGAGGTATGGTAAAGAAGCAATCTTGTATATCTATGACTATTTTTTTTTTATTTCTGGGGATGGCCCTGGGAGATGACAAGCCAGGCTGTGAGACTTTCCTTGGCTTTAATAAATTTTATTTAATTTTTTAAGGACCTATAACAGTCTATAAGCCTGATTTTCCTAAATAAAAATATATTGGGGTGATTTAAGGGCTGGCTTTATATGCCCAATATTTAAGTTTTTTCTCCACCAGACAGGTAGCAATTATAATTTTCTCAGCATTTAAAAGCCATTGTTTGATCCAGATAGGAGCATTAGATTTTCCTGACCTTCTGGCTACATTATTAGCTTGACCTAGGCCTGTAAGAGACGAAGAAGTAATAGTCATCTTAAATACTTGGCCAATCTTTTTCTGAAATATAAGAAACATCTATGTTTATGTCTAGCAAGCCAATTATCTTCTTTCCCTGTATTTTAAGTGTTTAATTGTTTGGAATATTTAATTTCCTGAACCCAGAAGGCCATATCACTAGAATCTACACCAGCAGCTCCCTTAGGTGCTGCCCTGTATGAATATGAATTGTACAATGATCTTTATCTCTCTAGTAAAGTCAGAATCGCACATCCCTAGGGCAACCTTGTACAGCTGAGGAGCTACGGTCTATAATTAGCCCCAGTGTCCCTTCTGAGCAGGTCCATAGACTTTTGTAGTAAGGTATACATAAGTTTATTTTTAAAGCCTATATATCTATCTCAGACCTCAATAAAAACCTTATCCACCGATCTAACTTAGGCATACATCCTCAATATCTTTAGGTTACTTCTTGAGATTTATGTATCATTTATAACATATCTAGATGTTTATATGTTATATTTCTCTACCCCAATTACTTGCGTTACATATGTAATAAATTATTTCTTAACGTTCTTAAACATCCTTTATATCTAATCCTTTATATCCTATAAAAACTTTATATCTAAAAGCATTTTTGTATTTAATTTATCAGGAGATATAGGTGATTGATTACTGAGAGCAGCCAATGTGGTGAATTCCTTTAAACAAAGGAACAGTCAAAGTTTATTTTGAAATATGTTTGGCAAGCTACCTTTTCTACAAATTTGGATAGCAAGGCAAATTATCTTTTAGCCCTGGTAAATGGGGATATAATCTAAATGATCTCAATGCATAGTTTGGACAAAACCCTGGCAATAAGGGTTATGACAGTTTTGTCCAAAGCTTAAACATGTTAAATGCTAGGGGGCTAAGTAATGAATTGATTATATAAAATTTAGCATACTCAGCATGAATATAAATACGATTTTGTATACATTAGAAGATTTGATCATTTATGATGATTAACCCTTAATTTGTATCCTAATAATTATCTCTAATAGCTTACAGCTTAAGTACAACTTACCCTTAACAGTTTACAGTTTAGGTTGGCCAATCAGTTAATAAGTTTTATTTCTTAATTATCTTTAACTAAAGTAAACTTATTTAACAACTTATAAGTTAGTTGTTTTTATAAACTTAGAACTTAGGTTTTATACCTGTCAGCTTTAGCCTTAAAAATATTAAGTTATTTTAATATAGAAACAGGAACTCTTATTTAAAATATAGTATATAAGGAGAGTAACAATTTAAGAAATCCTTTAAGGTGTATCATGAAATGAGATAAGCACAGTAAAACAAAGGAGGTTTTGTTTTGTTTTGTTTTTGTTTTTTGTTTTTTGTTTTGTAGCAGGTGCACCCAGTCTGTATCAAGCCAGATAGCCACCGGAAATGGCAAGGTGAGGAGAAGGGTGGAGATGACTCAAAGGCAGAAGTGAGCTGAGATGCAGATAGCAGATAGTTAGGTTCAGAGGGAAGAAGGCAGATGTATAGGATTCCAACCCCCAAACGTCTTCAGGGGTCTGATGAATCCATACTGGTCGTAGCAGGGCATCCCCTAAGCAGGACCTGTTTTTGTGATGAGTTAACTGAAGTTCTTGTACTTGGCCAAGATTTTTGTAAATTACCAAGAACTTAAAAGTCAACCCAAAAAGAGGAAAGAGAGAGAAAAAAGACACTTTTTTAGGAGAGCTGGGAGTTGCCATTAGTTTTTAAATCAGCACTGGCTGTGAGACTTGCATTAACTTAAAAGAAGGCTGCTGGAGCGGAGCTCCTAGTTAGCTGCAGGGCAAGTTTAGGGCTCAAGTTAGTCCTTAGATTTCAATAGTTTTAGCAAAAAGGGCTGTTTGTAGCAGGACGCTGCTGCTACTATGGAGAACATAGGGAACTTCATTAGCTCTACTTTACACTCTCAAGAGGTCTGGTAGTGTGATAATATTGTGTTACCTCCTTGTAAGACCCTGAATGAAGTAACGGCAGGTTTCTCCCTAAAAGGGAGGGGTTAGAATCTTTGCCGCTTATCATAGTCTGTCGGTAAATGAATTTCATAAGGTTGGCAGCTTTTAGGGATCTCCTAAATCTTTTTTTTTTACTTTTTAAAATTTTTTTTTTATAAACCTTTAGGATATCATTAACATCAATCGTCCCTTCTTGGGGAAACCAGGGACAACAGTCCTCTAAGTGACTAAAAAATTTGTTGAGGTCTTTTTTTTAACGAAACCTTATCCCTAGTGTCTTGAGGGCCTCTTTAATGCCCTTAAGGAAAAGGTCATGGGAAGAACTTCCCCATCCCATGGTTAAGCCTAAGTTTAAACTAACCTCATCCTTCCCACTCTCCTCCGGATCATCAAGAAAGGGCATCGAGTCGGGTGGTCTCAATGGACAATCAGCAAAAATATCACCACCGAACGAGGCGAGGGTTGAGCCACCACGTTAGGCACCAGTTGCCCTGGTCAGTGGGGTGTCAATGGGGGTGACCCACCTGTGGGAGAGAATGAAAGGGACGGGGGAGACACAAAAGGAAGACAGCAAGACAGTGTGTTCTGATCAAGCTGCAAATTTTATTCTCCTCAGCAAATCTTATATAGCATAAATTGGGGAGGGGGCAGAAAGGAGGGAAGGGGTGCATGACGTGCCGTACGTGCAGGTGAAGGGGGGCATGCAGGTGAAGGACTATGCACAAGTCGTGAGGCTGCTAGGTGGTAAGGTCACTGGTCAGGGCCCATTATTCTGTTGCTATGCTACCTGACCTGCCTGACCTGTTCTTTATCTTTGGGGGCATCTGGTTTAGGGCAGGGGCTCGTTCTCTGCCCTAGCTAGTACTTTTCCATGGTCCATGTTTGGTCCCTGACAGGCAGCATGATCACATAACCTATGGCATGCATGGTGTAGCTATGTAAGCCCATATGCACATGTGCAAAAGGGGGGGTGGAGGGGGCACGGACTATAAAAGCAGGTTCCATGTACCCCTCCTTCCTTCTCTCCCTGCACAGTCATTCTTCCAGAGGCCTACGCACACATCTTTCCTATCCCCTTCCCTTAATAAACACTTATAGTGGGTTTTGTTGTACCTCTTGGCTTTTCTCTCATGGTAAACAATGCTGCCTAATAAATATTGGTGCCATGACTCAGATGAATAACATTGCACCACTTAATAAATAACAGCAGTGTCAGATTGGAGACCCTCATTTCATGCCCTCTTGCCTGCCCTGAGCCAATGCTCCCAGCTCATCAAGGTCAGTTTCTATGATAATGATATCCCCATGTCTGTCCTGAGGGACTTTCTGCACCACTCAGACAGGCTGAGTTAGCTGACACAGGCACTGTACCCTCCCTTCTTGTCACAGTGCTGTGACAACTTAGGTGAAGTCCTCAGAGAGAGATTAGCTCAACTTTGTCCCGAGCTTCTAGATAGTCAGGGCCCAAAGGCAAGCCTAGACAGTCTCCTCTACTATGGGTATCTGCTATTAATGTGCACTGTGTCTCTGAGCTAGAAAGCAGATTTTTTTTCCCTCTGCCAGCAGCAAATAGGGGAAGGAAAGTTGCATCTGGTACTGAGAAATAGGGGTCTAGTGTGGTGAGTGGATGTAGGCCTGAGTGAAGGTACATGGCTGACATAAATATGCATGTATCAAGGAATCCAATGCTTCAGACCCATGGATGCTGACTGTGTGCAGAATGTATCAAGTGATGTTTCCTTCCCCTGGATTTTTGAAGTTTGACACTGTTCCCCACAAAGAACCCCCTCCAGGATTGGCTCCCCTGCCAGATGCATGTCATTCATAAAGGTGCTGAATTTCTTGGTAGCTATTATGTCTCTCTCAAAGCCCAAAGCACACTAATTCCAGTTTTCTCTACCCATGTCTGCTTTCTTCATTTGCAATCACCACAGTCAGAGAGATCCCAAGGTTGTGCAGGCTGGGGCAGCCTAGAGGCAGGGATCTCATCAAGGGGACCCTGAGCACCTTGCTTCTCACAGTGTCCAGTGTATTGGAAGCAGTGTAATGAGCATCGGGTTCATATCTCAGGGACTTTGACTGACATGGTGAACAAGAGATTGAAAGGACAGGTGTCTTTTGGAGTCAGAAAGACAATTCTGCATTTCTAAGTGACAATTTGGAGATAGAAAGACTATTATAATCTTGTAAATGTTGTTCCATGAAGGACTTGTTGGTGAGGGTTTCCCAGAATGGTAGTTTCAGAGGAACACGCAGACCCTGGAACCTGGAAGACTACTGTGTACTGCCTTCCACAGTCACTGACCTGTTTAGCTGCTTTTCATGTTCAAAGTCATGTGAGTCCTGTGACTTAGAGATGGAAAGACAGAGGCTGAGCTGTTTCTTCAATGCAGCTGAAGCCCTAGAACTTGCTGTATTAAATAAGATGGAGTCAACTGACATTCCCTTCCCTTCCTTTTGGCCTAGGCCTCTGTTACTCCTGCTTGTATGGTTGTTGTTCAGTCGATTATGTGCAAAGGAAAATCAAACCACTGTGAGCAAGGGGGATCTGCTCTCTTAGGAAGAAGGTTCTGGCAGCAGGGCCTGGAATTTTAATCCAGTATAGTCAGGCTAGGGGTCATTTGGGGGCCCACCAAATATAGCTGAAAGAAAATTCATGACAACAAAGAGCACAGAGTCTAAGCCACAGTGTTCTCGTCTTTTCTTTCCTTTCCTTTTTTCTTCTTTCTTCCTTTGTTTCTTTCTTTTTCGTTTGTTTGTTTGTTTGTTTGATTTTTCTTTTTCTTTTTCTTTTCTTTTTTGTTTTTTTTCGAGACAGGGTGTCTCTGTGTAACTTTGTGCCTTTCCTGGAATTCCCTCTTTAGTCCAGGTTGGCCTCGAAGTCACAGAGATCCACCTGCCTCTGCCTCCCAAGTGCTGGGATTAAAGGCATGAGCCACCACCACTTGGCCTTGTTTGATTTTTCAAAACACAGTTTCTCTGTGTAGCTTGGGAACCTGTCCTGGAACTTACTCTGTAGACCAGGCTGGCCTTGAACTCACAGAGATCTGCCTGCCTCTGCCTCCCAAAAGCTGGTATTAAAAGCATGCTCCACCACTACCCAGCTTTTTTTTCTATGAATAGCTTCATGTAGCCCAGGCTGGCCTTCAACTCTGTATCCTCCAGTCTGGTCATCCTGCATGCTGAGCTTGCTAACATGGACCACCAAGCCCACCAAGACCAAGTAAACCACACATCTGTGGGGCCTTGTTCTTCAAAGCTCTTACCCTGTGGATAGCCACCTTCAAATAAAGGCTTCTGGTAGTTGGGCAAATGGAGGTCAACCTGAGAACAGGATCTGCGTTGTTGTTTGTTGTTTTTCCAGACAGGGTTTGTGTGTGTGTGTGTGTGTGTGTGTGTGTGTGTGTGTGTAACCCTGGCTGTCCTGGAACTCCCTTTGTACTACAGATTGACCTTGAACTCTGAGATCTGCCTGCTACTGCCTTGGGAATGCTGGCATCAAAGGCCTGCTCCAACCAGGCGGGCTCTGTCAACTGCATCTGAACTTTGCAGTGGTGACAGATGTCTGTATTCGGTGTGTCCTTCCCTGACGCAACCCCTTCAACTTCTTTTTGTCTATACAGCCAGGCAGAAATAAAAGAACTTTGTGTCATAGAATTATTTCTTCTTCAGTTTGTCTATAAGAAATAAAAGCTACTTGAAACATCCTCTCCTCCCCCAAAAAAAGAAAATGAAAAAAAAAAAAAAGAAAGAAACTAATGATCCCCTGCTTGATGGTCATTGTGGTGGGTCAGACCCAGTGAGTGTGCTCTCGATATTCCTCCTTGAGATCCTGGCTACACTAATGAGAGGGAACTCGACAGATTAGTAGGCCCTGAGGTGTGGACAACTCACACCTGCATAGGATCCTAAGGAGCTCTGTACTTACATCTCTGTGAACAGGGACCAGCTTGTTCCTGTGCTGCATCCTCAGTCAGCCTTGAACTCTCCCAGAGAGAAGGATAATATGAGCACAGGTTGAGATTTAGTAGATGGAAATGGGTGATGTTGGGCGGGGGGACCATCAGTTTCAAAGGTGGGGAACTGAAATCAGGCATAGAGGATGTGATTGAAAGGAGGGACAGTGATGAGCTATGCAGGACACATACCGAGATGTTTCCAGAACCTTTTTGTGATGCCCCTCTCTGGGTATGACCTCCCAGCCTGCTGTTGCAAAGTTTAGTTCTGTTTGACAGAGTGAGGACAGGCAGATACAGATCTGTGGTCTGAGACTGTCCCACCTTATGTATATGTCTCAGGAGACAATTAAATGAGCAGGAACCAACAGGTTGTATCCCAAGTGTTGACCTTCAGCATAAGGCTAGACTGACTTTACATATGTAGTCCCTTCTGTCTCAGCATCAACCTTACTAATGTCCTTCATGCCAGAACTAATTTCCTGTTCTTTCCCTAGATGCCTGAAGACCCCCTTGGAGTTCTTGTGTATCACTCTTTGTCAGCTCTCACAATGAGACCTGAAACACTTGTCACAGTGTCAGAGGCTCTATCACCTGAAACATCTGGTCCTCAATGGTGTACCATTATCCAAGATGCATCCCCCACATCTCCGAGTTCTCCTAGAGAATGTAGCAGATACACTGCAGATCCTGGATTTAATGAACTGCAAGATGAAGGACTCTCAGCTCAGTGCCCTCTTGCCTGCCCTGAGCCAGTGCTCCCAGCTCACCAGGGTCTGTTTCTATGAAAATGGAATCTCCATAGCTGTACTGAAGGACCTTCTGCAAAGCATGGCCAATCTAAGCAAGTTGATTCTAGAGCTGTACCCACCCCTCTAGAGTGCTATGATCGCCAGGGTAATATCCTAGTGGAGAAATGTACCCAAGTATGTCCTGAATTCAGGGATATAGTCACTTCCCAAAGGCAGCCGAACATAGTAGCCTTTGCTACATGCATCCTCCGTGAATGCTGCAGGCGCTGTGTTTATGAAACAGAGAGCAGACTTTGTAGGTGTTGGCAATAAATAGGAAAAGGCTGCTTCTGGATACTGAGAAATGAAAGGGACTTTCATCATGGGGTCCCAGAACACATGGTTTCAGACACTGTGTGATTCATTGGGAACCAAATAGTGTTCAGTGGATCTATACCACAGGGACTAACTTGACTTGAAGTATAATGGGTCCAAGGCCATAGTTGTCTTGTGGAATCAGAAAGGCAATTTTGCATTTCTAAATGTACCTCTGTCAAAACAGGTTCACCACTGGCTTCCCAATATATGATAGCTGTAAATTTATGGTCAGATAAGGACCTGAATGCTCTTATCTGTACCCTATTCAGTCAGTAATTTAAATTTTAGGTTCACAGTCCAGGTGTCCTGTGACCTCATGAAGTATGATCAAGGACATTATGGTCCAAGACTTGCCAGTATCAAAATGCGTTGAAGATATATGACATTGTCTTAACCTCTTTACATCCCATTGTTTGGCTGCTTGGTGGATTATTGGTACAGAACTGTCAAACTGAACTGAGCAATGTTGACCTGCTTTCCTATGAAGATGGTTTTGGAGAAATGCAGGAGATTCCATCCCAGAAAACTCAAATAGGAGGCGCTGAGCACACATTGAAGATGGCCGAATTAAAAAGTCCTTGCCTAGAGAAGCGACTTACCTGAGACCTGGTTGTTAACTCTTTAGTTGTGAGCTTTGTCTTGATTTGCTAAGAGAGTAGCCAAGCCAGCTATTTTACTCCCTTTCATTGGACCAGGTAGCAATAAGATGGTTTTAATTACTCTGTATTTTCATTAGTCTTCATTAAACAAATAAATCCTCCTGTTCTCACACATTGTTGTGATTAATGTCTGCTACCTCGTACAATGTACTAATTGTGAAGGACACTTGAAATCACACTTTGGACAGAACCATCCCTTGGGAAGTGATGTGATTGTGAGCAGAGTGGCATTTAAACACAAGACCAGGATTATTAACACAGTCTAGAAAAGTGTGGAGGTTCATAGAACTTAGAGCTCCATCAGTGCTCACAGAGGTTGGCTGTCACAGGCTAAGAGCCTATTGTGACCTACATCTGGTTGCTGGGAATTGAACTCAGGACCTCTGGAAGAACAGCCAGTGCTCTTAACTGCTGAGCTATCTCTCCAGCCCCCTTCTTTCTCCTTTTTCAGTGTGTCCTGCAGCACATCTGGCAACAACAAAGGCCGCTAAGGTGACTCTACAGGCATTAATGGCTCTTAGACATCCAACTCATAGCCCTCTACAGGAGGTTATGCATGCCTGGCTTTCTGAAATTCAAAAGGCTATTGTCTGACACTCCCCACCCAGGGTGACTCTCCAGGAATGGACACTCTTTGAGGGCTGGTAGTCAAAGACGGGTAAGAGCTTGTTTGTCAAGCCAACCTAAAATAGACATAGTCCAGTTGCTGAGGCCCCCTCAGGTGGGTTCAACAAGGCCAGAGCAAAGAACTCCAACTCCTGCTGAGTACTCATGTAATAAAGGACAGGCCCTTAGGGTTGAGGAAATTGGCCCCAACCAGTTGCCAAAGCATGCACATAACGTACTTCCTTATGAGCCAACCTGAAGTCTGCATAAGGGCCTAGGAACAACAGCTGTCAGAGTTCCTGATCATGCCCAGCCAATGAGGGACAGCTATGCATTGCCGTCATATTGACACACAGCTTAGGTGCTGGGAGGAGGATATATAAGGCCTTTTCTGTTATTGAATCAAGGAGTTTGCCTTTAACTAACTCTCGGTGTCTGTGTCTTTGACACTATGCTTTCTCACCCCCTCCCCAAGGGAGCCATTAGATTCCAGCAACAACCAGGGATGTGTTGGGCTGAGGTGCTGAGTCTGGGAATGCCTGACTTGCTGTTGGAACTTGTGGGGTGGGGGCACACTCAAGCCAGGGCTCTTCTGGTGTATGATATGTGCAACACTGAGCTCTGCCCCAGGCCAACAGGCGGGCCGGGAATTGGTGTGTTTGGGGTATCCCAGACCCCTCTGGCTGCCAAGCAAAAGGGATGGCAGATGAGCCACAGAAATTTCTGGCCACTTGACTATTTTTCTGCCTGATTTTTGTTTCTTTTTCTTTTTCTGGAGCTGATAACTGAACCCAGGACCCTAGCAAGTGCTCTACCACTGAGCTAAATCCCCAACCCCCTTTTATTTTTTTTTCTGAGACAGGGTTTCTCTGTGTAGCTTTGCACCTTTCCTGGAACTCACTTGGTAGTCCTGGCTGGCCTCAAACTCACAGAGATCCTCCTGCCTCTGCCTCCCAGTGCTGGGATTAAAGACGTGTGCCACCACCGCCCAGCTTTCTGCCTGATTTTTAAACACTTGAGTTTCTCTGTTCCTTATCTGTTCAATTTGCCTTAAAAAAACAAACCACATGACCATGTGGTCTGCCCCATATTTGATAAGGGCAATCATGTGGTCAGAGGCACCATGTTGACCTAGTTCAAAGACAGACAGGTCATTTGGCCTTTGCCACCATCTTTGATGTGTTCAGTGCCTGCCTCTCCCAAGTCTGTGCCCCAGTGTGGCAGATCTGCTTTTTGCCATCCATACCAGGCCTGCTTTCTGATACTTCCTCTTACACTTTTAACAAATTTGCTATAATGTGCAAGTCGGAGATGAAGAGGCAAGCTTCAACCTGCTCAGTACACACTGGTTCTCCCTTACCTTAAGATTTATAAATTTATTTCTTAGATATAATTAAAAGTCTGTTAATAAGATATTAAAGCTGCACCTCAATGCTTTCATACACAAAAATATACCTTGCTCTGTCAGCTAAACTTTACAATTTAAGGGTCACCCAGATGATAATGGTTTGCTTATGGTTGTGCCATAATTTCTCCCTCTTAAAAGAGGATACTTTATTTTTGATATTGCAGGAAGACATTTGAGAGATTTAAATGCTTCAGATTACTTTTCAAACAGATGATTTAAATGCTTCAGATTACTTTCACCTTCTTCTATGATATTGTTATATTAAGATTTCAAAAGTTCAGATTTTAACATTAATAGAATTCTAATACTGTTTGGGTCACAAGCTCAAGATTTTACATTTTCCTTGGTTGTTTTCTAAATATAAACTTAAACTTCTCATCAGGTCAAAAACATCCCTGTCCAATCTGTACCTGACTCGCTCTAAACAAAAACATACTTATCTTTTAACCCAAGTCTGTAATTTTGCTAGGACTCAAAGGTATGAGCCTATATACCCATTACCTGCTTTTCTGTGGTTTGGTTTTCAATACTGATTGATAATAAAAATATATCTAAGACTTTTATGTCCTTTTATAAAATAAAAATTCATATAAGCTTCAGAGGAACAGAAGAAATTATAAAACTTGGACCCATTTCACAGAGGTCAAAAGAACTCAGATAAATGAGTTTTCCACACCTGTCTATTCCTGAGGATGGCATTTTCTCTCTCTTGGTCTCCCCTTCCCAATTCCTAAGGCTGTGGGCCTGAAGATTCCAAGTAAGTTCATAAATTTTAACTTTGTCTCTAGTCTATCTTCATCAACATGTTTCCACTTGGCTGGCAGACACATCCAAGTGTCAATTACTGACTGCAATCTGCTCCAAATGACCACAAGCTCTAGATTTGCTGAAGGCTGATGTGATGTGGACCAGTCCAGCCAAATGTAAATGTTCCCTGTCTCTACAGCTGGGTCATATGACCAGGACTTCTGATAAATACCCCACTGCCTGGGTTCCCTCCTAATCTTTGACTGGCTGGCCTCTCAGCTTCCCTAGGCTCTGACTACCTGTGTACCATTTCAGCTTGAAGCAGCTATAGAAGAGCATTGTTTCTGCCTCCCCCCCCAGAAATAAAACAGCATAAAGTACTAAGTCAAAGAAAAAACTCCCTGGTCTAGGGAGGTGAAATGTCTACCCATAATGCCCATTGATATCCTAAAAAACCTGGGCCCAGAGTTGTCAATTAATAGATTTATTAGCTAAAATGATTCTGCAGTAAGATAAGACACTTGACCTTCTTTATACAAAACAAGAGGTATTATATAATTTTAAGAAATTATTTTTTCTATATGAATCATTCAGGATTATAATCTGGCTGTACTCAAAGATCAGAACTACAGGGCCTTAAAAATGACAGTACAAGAATATATGTCTAGCCTCCTTGTCTTTGCTACCATTGGTAAGCTGTAACTGATTGGGAAAATTGTATGTCCAGATTTAATTTATATATGCTCTTAGTTAATTTATATATACCTAACCAATTTTGTTTCCCCTTGGTCCTCAAACACCCTTAGAGATCTGAGAATACGGCATTTAATATAAAAGGCTTTTTTTATGATAGAAAGACATGTGAGCTCCTGGCAGCATCCTGTATTTTCTCCAAGAAGATGGACGGCCAGAGAAGAACTTCCACCTGGAAGCTTTTGGTAAGGCCGGCCATGCAACAAAAAGCTGAGAACCTGCCCAGACTGTGAATAAGTGGAACAACAGAGGATCAATTGCCCCATGCTGCAAAGTCAAGGTGAGTCACTCTTCCCAAGTTCCTACAAAAAATCTGTCAGATCTTATGGGCTTAGCAGCTGAACAAGTGATGCCTTTGGGGCTTCTGTCCCCCAATAACCATGGAGAGACTTGGGATTGCTGCCCTAAGTAGCTGGAAAGCTGTGTCATGTCTTCTTAAATTTATCCTTCCCAGATCTGATGGTGTTTGATGAATAGGTACCAGTTTAACAGCCCAAATCCCAAGACTAAAAGCACCCTGATAGCTCATTATTAAGTTTCCTGTTAAAAATACAGACAGTTATGCCTCATTCACTGACTTCATGGCACAGGATAGACTGGTTACAGATATAACTTCAGAGGTTTGAAGTTTTTTTTTTTTTTTTTTTTTTTTTTTTGGTTTTTTCGAGACAGGGTTTCTCTGTGTAGCTTTGCTCCTCTCCTGGAACTCACTTGGTAGCCCAGGCTGGCCTCGAACTCACAGAGATCCACCTGGCTCTGCCTCCCGAGTGCTGGGATTAAAGGCGTGCGCCACCACCGCCCGGCTGAAGTTTTAATATTGATAAATGCAGTCTTGATAAACTGATACAGCACTGACTACAAACAGTTATTAAGAGTCCTTAAATTTCAATGGATTTTTAACTGTTTTGCTATGACACCAAGATGTAAATCTGTTCCAGCTGTCTGACAGATACCTGCAGGCTCCTGGGAAAAGTTCTGCTATTGTATCAAGAAATCTGGTCTGATGAAAACTAGCAGTCTCCAGAACCCATTTTGACCCCATCCATTTTTGAGCATATTTTGCAGTTTCAATCCTACCTGGGCCAAGACCAACCTACAGAGTGTCCTCCAGATATCCCAGCCCCTGCACCAGCTCCAAGGATGCCAACCACAAACCAAGGATACCAACTAGGATTGATGCAACCCCACCTCCAAAGAAACAGCAGATGTGATGGCTCATGTATTCCTAAAGAATACATTATCCCTCAATTCTCTTCTGGTACCACCTCTCCAGGCTCAAACAGGCATCTACCCAGCAACCAGAACCTGGTTTTCCAAGATGTTCCAATAAAGGGGCATATCTGCTCTTGTGTCTCACTCATTCACCCTTGCCTCTTCTGTACAACCAGGGCACTTCTCTGTTTCATTCTCTCTGGCAGTTGTCACTCTTCCCATGGCTAGTCCTGCTCATGAGGCCAATGATAATGATCTCCTTTTTCTTTTTTTCTCCTAGCAACCTATTTTCTAAACTCCCTCAAGGAACAGAAACCTGAGATCTCCACAATGACAGCCAACTGAATGCTTTTTCACTCATACCTCCCACTGTGCATGACCCTGACTCCCAACTACAAGAAACCCTGTCTCGAAAAAACACAAAAAAGGGAAAAGATTTCTTTTGTCCTCCTAGTCAGCCCCAGATATTAGAAAAAAGTTAGAAAAATTTAAAGGTCTAAGTAGGTTCCAATCGCTGAAGGTAGGTCAAAAGGTGTTTCACAGAGAACTGATGGGGACAAGACCTTTTGCATAAACTGAAAAACTGTTGTCACCTTCTCTGATGATGAGATGCAGGTAGACTAACAGATACCCAGTAAAATATTGGTGTCTTACCCTCTGTCAGAAGAATATCCTAGCTGAAAGTTCTGCCTCCAATCAAAAGATACAGTTGGACTATCTCTCAGCTTGACTGTTCAATTAACCAGTTCAGTTACTTTTTCAATATTAAAAATACTCAGTGACCCCGGAAACAAACAGGGAGATTGCAGTCCATACTGCCTGCCTTGGAGAAACAGGTATACTGGTGCCCCCTCACTCACCCTGGAATAAGCCTCTCCTGCCTGTGAAGAAACCTCTGATTCTCATGAGTCTCATTTTTCTGGAGAAACAGGTATACACTGTCTTGGACCTGAAAGATGCATTCTTTAGCCTCCTGTTAGCAGAGGGATGTCAACCCATCTTTGCTTTTAAATGGACAGACCCAGAGGGAGGTTACAGTGGGGAACTTTTATGGACCACATTGTCCCAAAGATATAAAAATTCTCAAACCCTGTTTGATGAGACACTAAATGTCCATCTCCTGCCCTTTTATCAGAGGTTTTTTTGAGAAAACGGATTATAAAAAGGCTACTGAGAGACTGCTGCAAGAGATACAGACCATGCCAGATGGGCGGTGGTGGCGCACGCCTTTAATCCCAGCACTTGGGAAGCAGAGCCAAGCGGATCTCTGTGAGTTCGAGGCCAGCCTGGGCTACCGAGTGAGTTCCAGGAAAGGCGCAAAGCTACACAGAGACACCCTGTCTCGAAAAACAAAAAAAAAAAAAAAAGAGAGAGAGATACAGACCTTGGGCTACAGAATGTCAGCTAAGAAAGCCCAACTTTGCACATCAGAGGCTACCTATCTTGGCTACCAGCTGAAGGGAGGCAAAAGGAGCCCGTCTGAGAGGAGGATTGCTGCCATCCTCAGATCCCAACTCCAAAGACTGAGACAGGTTCGAGAGTTCCTGGATGCAGCTGAGTATAGCTGCCTCTGGAAACCACAGTTTATGGAAACAGCAAAACCCTTTACATCAGCACAAAGGGGACACTGAGAACCTAATCTGGACTGAGACAATACAAAAAGCATTTGAGTCTTTAAAATGATTTAGACTTTAGCCCAGGCGGTGGTGGCACATGCCTTTAATCCCAGCACTCGGGAGGCAGAGGCAGGTGGATCTCTGTGAGTTCAAGGCCAGCCTGGGCTACAGAATGAGTTCCAGGAAAGGTACAAAGCTACACAGAGAAACCCTGTCTTGAAAAACTTAAAAAAAAAAAAATATTTCAACTCTGACTTTGGCACCAGCACCAGTGTTGACCCTGAACTTTGGGGTCATAGAAATGCCCTATGACACACTTGTCCAAACAATTGGACCCTGTAGCCACAGAAGGGCCCACCTGTGTAAGAGCTGTGGTGGCCACTGCAAGTATAATAAAAAACAAACAAACAAACAAACAAAAAACAATTTTAATCTGACTCAGGATCTTATAACCCAAAGCACCCGAAGCCAGTGAGGCCCTCTTCTGAGGAACACTAAAACACTGGCTGTCTACTTCCTACATGACCCAGTACCGGGCCTTACTCAGGGCTACCCTTGAGACCCGTTTTGAGAAACCCACTGCCATCAGCCCTGCTACCCTCTTGCCCGATAGCAACCAACAGGTGCTCATCCACGACTGTCCTGAGATGAAAGATGAAACCAGGTACATGGAAGAAACTTCAGTAGTTACTCTAACTGGAAAGAAGCCAAGTCCCTCCGTCCAGAGAGCAGAACTGATCGATCTGACTCAAGTGGGTTGAAGTACATCACTATAGACAGTCACTATGCTGTTACTACCAAGTATGTCCCCCATTTGATTGATAGAGAAAGCGGACTTCTCACCACTGTGGGAAAGGACATTAAAAATAAAGACAGATCTTAGTCCTCTTAGAGTGTATTTAGCTTCCCGTATGAATTACTGTCCTCCACTGCTGGGCTACTGACCTGGCAGTCTGATAAATGGCCGTAGTCCAGTGGGGCTTATTGATATTCTGATAGCATACACCAACTTGGGCTGCCTGAGACTCGATGGAAAAGAAGAAATCGACAGCACACACGCACACACACACACACACACACACACACACACACAGGTTGATGGAGGACACCAGAGAGAAAGCTCTTTCTCCCAGAAACAATTTCACCAGCCTACTCATCTGGGGTCCACAAAAATTTCTGACAGTTGCTCAGGTTAAGGTATTTTATACCTAGACTGGATGCCTAGCATGGGATACCTCAGGCAGATGCCAGATTTGTGCTCAAGTAAATCCCAAACAGAGAGTCCTTACCTAGGAAGTGGTCCAAATGACAGACTAACACCCCTGCAGACTGGGAAAACTGACTTCACTGAGATCACCCTGGCCAGGAAGAACAAAAGTACTTGGTTGGTTTTAGATACCTACTCTGGGTAGAAGAGTTCATTCCCCACCTGGACCAGAACTGCTGAAATAGCCTAAAAGCTCCTCCATGACCTGACTTGGCTTTCCCCTAGCAAAGGGATCAGACCATGGCCAGGCTTTCATAGCCAAAACCCCCCAATTAATAGCAAAGAAAATTGAAATTTGAAAACTTCATTGTTCATATAGATCTCAGAGTTCTGGGCAGGTAGAAAGAATAAATGAAACAGTAAAAGAAGATCTAACAAAACTTTCATTAGGGTCCAGGGAAAGGTAGACAGACTGCCTGCCTTTGCTTTGTGCCCGCCCCCATACAGGGAGGGATTTACCCCTATGAGATAGTGTTTGAAAGAGGCTTTCAAGGCTCAGAGAAAGCAGCCGGCAGAATTCTCTAACTATTCCTTTCTCGTTACAGGCCCTCCATACAGGCTGTGGATTGGACTATCTGAGAGACCCAACCAAAAATCCACCACCAGTTTCCCTTGAGAAACCATCTGGGTCAAGTGGGTAGCCAAGTGTGCTGGAAATAACTTGGAAAAGACCCTTCAAGGTAATTCTGTCCATTCCTATGGCCTTGAAGGTAGCTGACATTGCACCATGGATCCAGCATACCCATGTCAAGAGAGTAGAGACCATGAATGTCACTGCCAAATGGACTGTCTCCTAGACTATGGACCCATTAAAATTAGGTTTTATCAGGTCCCAGGCCCTTCCAATCCCTTTCCCTTTCCCTCCCTCTGAACATTAAGTTTGGTATAAATACAGGATTATGGTCCAACTCCCACCACCCTCAGGCCTGGGCCTGGGAACTAAGGAAGACAGATGCAGGGAAGGTATTAGCTAATGTGACCACAGACCAGTAACCCATATTCATTTGGACCAATGCTCGCTGATGCCCAATTTAAATGTCTGATTGTACTGGACGAAAGAAAGATGTAGGAGTATATCTTTTGAGATACAAATACCTAGAGTTTACATTTGTATACGTGCCCTGTGGCTGGACACCATAGCTGCCAGGATCGAGGGAGCTCCCACTGCAAAACCTGGGGTTGTAAAACTGAGACTTTGTGAAAAATTCTTTTAAAAAAAGATTCTGGCATTTGAGAAGCAAGAAGAACCTGGGGAATCAGACTCTATGCTACAGGAAGGGAACCTGGGGACAGAGTTAATCATTCCCAGCCAGAAATTGGTCAGGATTGCTAGTTAGGCTTAGACATCAGGACCCTGTAGTAAATAGTGATAGGAACTAACCAGACTGTCAGCCCATTGACTGACTAAACTCATTGTGACTACGAGCAGCCAAGATTAATGTTAGAAGACTTACAAGAGGCTAAAACTTGCCTAATATCCAAAACCTTTAACCAAAGCACTTCCCCTAATTCTGATGCCTGCTAACTCATCTAGACAATAGCCATATTACTGGGCCCATGAGACTACTTGGTGGGCACATACTAATGATTTGACTATATGTGCCTCCCAGATGCTTTCTGAACTGAGAAACCCTTTTTATGCATCTTCGTAGATGGTTTGATCAGGAACTAGAGGCATTAAGTTTCCATGTCAGAATTAAAGCGACAGTTAGATTGCCTCACAGAAGTGATCCTACAAAATTGAAGACTGTTAGACTTAATTCTCCTGAGATAAGGGGACTACATATTTATGTATGGCTTTGGGAAAAACCCTTTGTTTCTATACTAATTAATATGGACTAATCTGAGAAAATCTTGCCATGGTTAGGGAAAACCTCAAAGAAAAAGATGAAGGTATAAATGAAAAGAAAGAAATGATAGCAGTTTTTATTCTCTTGGTCCCCCTGCCTAGCTACTCTGATATTGGCAGTGTTCGGGCCTTTCATTCTCATTCTAATTGGATTCCCAGTGCCCCCGCCCAATCTTAAACTATATGGCCAATTATGTATCAGTGCAGTAAATTAACGGTCCTTAGGACCAACTACACCTCTTTTTTTTCATATTTATTTATTTATTTTTCTATTATCAGCTTGATATAGTATAAATTCTTATCCTAATAGTGAAATGTTTCATTGAGGCTTGCCCACTAATTGAGTAAAGCCAAAACTTATTATAAGCCATAGTCATCCTAGGGTCCCTCCTGCTATATAGCCTCCCTGGTTCTGTGGGTTGCAGTCTGATTGTTCTTTGCTTTATATCTAGTATCCACTTATGCCAACTACACCTCTTTAGAGCAGCATGAGTCCACGATTGAGCCGTTCACGAAGACCAGCAGGGAATGTAGCAGGACCTCAGACTTCGGAGGCTCCCAGACCTCAGCACAACCAAATCCATGATGGCATTACTATTCAGGCTGTAAAACTCAGCGTGTAGACAACACCACCTGCCAAAACTACAATAAAGGCCTAATCCATCAGATTCCATAAGTCTCTAAGTGTAATAGCCTTGCTTTTGGTCCTGGACATACCCTTTCACACATGCTGCCATGGAGAGAGGATTACTGATACTTAAAGGTCAACCTTGGCTGCATAATGAGTTCCGGGTAGGTCTGAGCCATAGTGTGAGACCATACCTAGAAAAAAATGAAAATAATAAACAGGCAGTAAAACCCAGAGTTTGTAGTGAAGTACCATGGATGGGCCTGGGACCCTGACCACGATAACTTTTTACAGTTTCCCAAACTTTTCACACTTCCCAACCCGGAGTTTTCTTTGGTAATCTAAGATTTATGTTGAGACAGGGTCTTTCCTTGTGGCTAAGATTGATGTGATTCTCCAACACTCAGCAATCCTCCTGTGTCAGCCTTCCTCCTGCTAGCACTATTGTTGTGAGCCAAGGCACCTGGATGAGCTTTATTAATGTGACCCTCAGGGTCCTGAGTGTGAGTCAAATTAAGATTACTCTGTTCCTGACAATGGACATGCTCACAGAGAATCTCCTAACAATATCAAAGTACCTGTCTTATGGTTTCTATTGCTGCAATGAAACACTATGACCAAAAGCAGGCTGGGAAGGAAAGGATTTGCCTTACACATCCACATCATAGTCCATCACTGAAGGAAGCCAGGACAGGAACTCAAAGGACTGACTGGAACCTGGAGGCAGGAGCTGATGCAGAGGACACTGAGGGATGCTGCTTATGGCTTGTTCTCCATAGCTTGCCAGCATGTATTTATATAGAACAAAGGACCAACAACCCAGGGGTGGTCCTACCCACAATGGGCTGGGCCCTCAACACCCATCACTAGTTAAGAAATGTCCTAAAGCAAGATATTACAGAGGAATTCTCTCACCTTTTCCTAATCGTGAAATCAGTTCTGGAATAAAGAGCCAAGATGGCTGCTCTGTGTCCTGCTCTGTTAGCTACTCAAAAGGTAGAGACAGGAGGATGGCTTGGATCCATTAATGATATGCAAGCATTCTGGAGATGTAGCCAAGAGGGGAGAGAGCTTTCTTGCCTAGAATCACAAATGCTGGGCACTCCAGCACTCCATGACCATGACCTAGAAGTGAGATATGCCTGCTGTTCTAGAATTCAAGATTTGAGGCATGAGAATCAGAAGTTAAAGATCATCGGCTTTATGTCAAGTTGGAGGCCAGATGGACTATACAAAGCTGGTTCTCAAAACAAAAGTGTATATAGCCAGGCAGTGGTAGCCTTTAATCCCAGCAATTGGGAGGCAGAGGCAGGCAGAAGTCTGAGTTTAAGGCCAGGCACAAGGACAGCCAGAACTACAAAGAAACCCCTTCTCAAAAACCCAAAGCAAACAAGAACTGTGCCAAGGAGGTGGGTCCAGAGCATACCAGCCCAGCACAGTGGGTAGAGAAATGAAGTGATGACTGGGAGCTGAGCCTGGTTTGGTCCCACAGAACTTTAATCCCAGCATCTGAAAGGGAGAAGCAGGAGTATTTCTGTGAGTTTGAGGCTAGCCTGGTCTGCATGAAGAGTTCAGGGCATTCAAGAACTACAGAGTAATCCGTATTTCAAAAAAGGAATGGGATATGATATATGATGGCTGCTCACACTTATCACATCAAGAGGCAGAAATAGTATTGTCACTTTATTTTTTTTCTGGGCAAACAAATTAAAACATCAAAATGAAAAACAAATAATTTGTCAGCCATGGCTGTGTGCTTCTTTAATTTCAATGTTCTCTAACTGGCCAATCTATGTGTTTAGGGCCAGAGTTTCTACATCATGAGTTCCAAGCATGTCCATGTCACAAAGTGAGACTCTGTCTTGATTATTTTAGGACTGGAAAGATGTCAAGAGGCTTAAGAACACAGACTGATCTTTCAAGGACATAAGTCCCAGCACATCCAGAGCATCCTCAGAGATCCAACTCCTCTCTCTGGCCTGACTTATTTCAATTCTGGAGCACCCTGCAATAAACAGATCTGCATGGTATCTCTTCTCTGTCTGAGCCACAGCATGAAGGCACTATTGTAGTCCTTGAGATCGAGGAATGTGAGGGAGTATTCAGCTACCACCTTCAATTGCTGCTTCTTTCCCTCTGTTGTGGGATCTACTTGTTCGGTCCACCAAGTAGACTTTCTTCCAACACATCCTTCCCAGAAGTCATCGTAGATATCCAGCAAACTGAGCACTTGTAGTCTACACCTCCTGTGGGTCAGAAAGGAAGGAGGTTCAGATGACAATTATAATCTAATAGATCTCACATCTCAACCTCCCTCCATTACATTCCCTTTGAATTCCACCCATAGCCTCCTTGCCTTCCACACTCAGGCTCACTCACCTAGGCCAAACATTATGGTTATTCAGCCAATCCATTCCATCCAGCACAGCCTGGAAGTTATCCACTTTGGCTTGGCACATCAGCGCCCCAAGAGGGAGGCAGGGGAAGGGCCAAGATACTACCATGGCCTTCACAACCTTTGTTCTTCTCTCAATGAAGGCCTCCTCGAAGAGTGGTGGGAACAACATTGTGGGAAATTGTTCCAGAGCAGAGATGGCCAAGTCTTGATCTGCCAGGAGCCCCTGCATGGCAAGCTGCTGGAGTGTGAGCATAGCCTCGAAGCTCATCTTGAGGAGTTCAGGTAGACGGATTCTGTGGAAGCATCCAGAAAGACATCCTTCAGAGCAAAGCTCAGGAGGGCCTTGGCTCCTCCATTACAGAAATCACCTCAGGGTTAGAGTCACTGTGGACAGTAGAAACCTGGTTTTCCCATTTGACTCTATCTGCTGCTCTCTGAGCCACAGGTCCCTCCAGGCAGCATGATTCAGCCATGTGAAAGCCATGGGGTTGCCCAACCCCATCCCCTGCTACCCTGAATCCTATTCCACTGGGGAGTGGGAAACCTGGAGAGAGTGGAGCTTCATTCTTTTAGGGTGAACCATCTCTCCATAAAGATCCTCAAAGGAAAATGAACTGTTCCCTGTGAAGTCTTCCCTCATTCTGACTTCAACTAATGGGACCTGGCTGGAACAATCTGTGAAATGGGTGCAGTTACTTTTGTTTTAAGTACTGAGTCCTCTCTCAGTGTTTGGGAAGATGAGGCAGGAGAATTGCAAATGTGACACTCACCTGAGACCAGGACAGTGACCAGCACAAGCACAGGAACTGAAGTGAAACAAGTCTTTCAAACAGCAATGAGGACAGGTAAGCACCAGTGTTAGGGACAGCTGGAGAAGCTGGGGACTGTCCCCAAGAGGACCTGCATTTTGCATGCAATGTCAGGGAAGACATGTGAGAAAACACCCTCTAGTGTTAGCTCTAACTGCATTTCATATCCCTGTTTGTGTGTGTGTATGTGAGGTGGGGGGAGTTGAAAATAGGGTTTCTTTGTGCAGCCCTGGCTGTCCTAGAACTCTGGTTCTGTGGACCAGGCTCACCTGGAACTCAGAGATCCACTGTGTTCTGCTTCCAGCACTGCTTCCCAAGTGCTGGCATGCAAGGTGTGTGTAAACGCTGCCCGGTTACTTTTCAGTTTCTTTGATTTGGGTTTAATGAGATCTGCCTACCACTCCCTGATAGTGCTGAGATTCAGGCAAGCACCTCCACCCCAGGCTTCTATATCATTTAGACAGAAGGTCTCCCTATGTAGCCCAGGCTAGCCAGCTACTGAAGAGCCTCATGCCTCAGCTCGGCCCTTCAAGTCTGAGTGTCACCCACTCTGTACCTTTAAATTTGAATTTATTACAGGGTCTTACCAAGTTCCCCTTATCAGAGGTCCTAGCTGACATACCTTTCAACCTACCAGCCTCAGTTGCCACAGTAGGTAAGGTTAGTGTAGTGGCCTGTTTGCCAATTCTCTTCCCACTATTATTCTTGAGTCCCATGTAAAAGGAAATGTTCATTTACAATAAGGGGCTGAGAACATAATGCATTCACTTAGAGCCCTGGCTGCTATTGTAGAGGACCTGGGCTAGATTCCTAATACCCACAAGGCAGCTTGCACCATATCTCAACAAGCAAGACAACTCAAAGATCCTTGCAGCTTGTATTTTTGCTGAGGCCATTTCAGGATTAACTAGAATTTGATCTCTATGATGAAGAAGCCCATGGAAAATGACCTAACACTCTCCTAGGAAGCCAAGGTCAGGATGTCCTATCTTATCTTAGCCTGTTTGTGTTGGAACCCCTCCAGCTAACTGCTTATCTTAGCTTCTGTTAGACTCCATCCTTTTGGAAGATCCAATCTCCTCCCTGCAGCTGGTAAGTCACATGCCAGATGTTAAACCATCCCACTCAGGCCACACCTGAGTCTCTGGAATATTTGAGTGTGGTCCCAGCTGGCTCCTGTAAAGACTCAATTGGCTGTAACGTGTATCTGGGAACCATTTTAGGTGTGCTACCTGTAACAATATGTAAGTCCAGTTCCAGGGGACCTGACCCCATCTTATGTCTTTCATAGGCACACATGTGGTGTAGACATATGTTCAGGCAAACACTTAGACATAAACCAGCATCCATCAAATATTGTTTTTTTTTTGGTTTTTTTTTTTTTTTTTTTTTGGTTTTTCGAGACAGGGTTTCTCTGTGTAGTTTTGCGCCTTTCCTGGAACTCACTTGGTAGCCCAGGCTGGCCTCGAACTTACAGAGATCCGCCTGGCTCTGCCTCCCGAGTGCTGGGATTAAAGGCGTGCGCCACCACCGCCCGGCCCATCAAATATTGGTAAAAAGAATACAAACTGAGGGCTGGAGAGATGGCTGAGTGGTTAAGAGCACTGGATGTTCTCCAGGGCTCCTGAGTTCAATTCCCAGCACCCACATAGCAGCTTACAACTGTCTATAATGGGATCCAATATCCTCTTCTGGTCTGCAGATGGGCATGCACACAATGCACCCATATACGTTAAATAAATCTTTTTAAAAAAAGAATACAAACTGATAAAACCATAAAAAAAGAAAATCATGGCCAGGCAGTGGTGGCACAGGTCTTTAATCCCAGCACTTGGGAGGCAGAAGCAGGCGGTACTTTGAGTACAAGGCCATCCTGGACTACAAAGTGAGTTCCAGGACAGCAAGGACTAAACAGAGAAACCCTGTCTTTGAAAAATCAAGAAAAAAAGTCTCAAACTGGGTTGTGGTGGCACAAGCCTTTAATCCCAGCACTAGGCAGGCAGAGGCAGGTGAATCTCTTGAGTTCAAGGCCAGGCTGATATAGTCCTGGACAGCCAGGGCAACTCAGAAACCCTTGGCTTATAAAAATGAACAACAGAATAACTCAGGACTCTAATCCCAGGGTGGGATGGGTGGGTGGTAGGTAGAGCCTGAAAACAGAGAATGAGACCAGCATGAGCTACTAGAGAACCTCTTAAAAAGAATAGAAATCAAAGATCACCCAGACCTGCTAGTGAAGGCCTAAGATTTCTGTCTTTCAAGACTAGCCTGATCCACATAGGGTTCAGGACAACCAGGACTACACAATGAGACCCTTTCCAAAATAAATATTTTGGGGATCTTCTCCCTTGAACTCCTCCCAATTTGAAGTTTTCGGGGTCATTGTCCATTAACAAATCCACGTTCACACTGCATCTTAACTTTAAAAGGCAGGTGCTGAAGGTACAACCTTGGGGACATGGGTACCTAACTCAAAGGAGGCCCTGGAGGTTCTGTGCTCAGCACTCTACAAAGGGGCCACCTTGGTCCAAACCTCCCATTCCAGCACTCAGGGGGTGGAGTCAGGAGGATGGATGATTCAAAGTCATCTCAGCTCCGTATAAATTCTAGTTAGCCTGGGCCACAGGAGACCCTGCTTTAAATAACAAAACCAACATCAGCAACAACAACAACAACAACAGAAATCAGGACTGGAAAGATGGCTCTGGCAGAGGACCTGGGTTTGGTTTCCAGCACCATCATGGTGGCCCAAATGAAAGATATCTCCAGTCCCAGGGGTCTCATGTTTCCTCTGACCTCTTGAGGCATCAGACAAATACGTGGTACCAATACACAAATGTAGGCAAATCACCTACTCACATGAAACAAAGCAAAATCTTAAAAATTATCTTTAAAAGCCATAAATATTAATTTGGACTGAAAAATTAAAAAAGAGAAAAGAATTTAACTAGCCAGAAATTCCAGAATTAGAAGGCTGAGGCAGGGCAGACACATTCTTGTAACTTCAACATTCCAGAAAGACAGAAGCAGGAGGATTACAATTCCAGCCAACTGGAGCCACATGGCCACAGTCAGGCCAGTCTAGGAAATCACAGCAAAACCTCTCAGGAAAACAAACCATGACTTAACAAACAACATTTGAAATGAAGGTAAAGCTGCCCTTGGAGCCAAAACCAGTCTCCAATCTGCTCATCAGAAGACAGAGAAAGAGAATTTTCTGATTCAGCCGTGGTTTCATGTCCCCAAGTAGGGAGTAGCTGGGCTGTGTGTCCTCATATAGGTGAGGGACTTACCAGACACAGGCACTGGTGAAGGGTCCCTATTCCCAGCAGGGACAGCAGGTGACTTGAAGATTCCAAGTGTCTCCTCTGGCTCATTTGGGCTTTTACTTACTCATTTTACTTCTGTTTACAGTCTTATGCACCAACCAAAGGGTGCCACGTCATCAAATTGGTTGAGACTCTATCCATTTAATCCTAATTGTGATTAGGTGTGTCCAGATTGCTTTAATTGATCACCCTCATGACAGAATGTATGGAGACTAGGGGCTGAGACAAGAACGCATTCATGAATTCACTGCAGAACATTTCCCTTCCTTCCTTCCTTCTTTCCTTCCTTCCTTCCTTCCTTCCTTCTTTCCTTCCTTCCTTCCTTCATTTCCCCTGGAATTTTTCTTTTCAGGAAGGAACTTTATATATCCCAATTTGACCTAGAATTTTCTAAGTAGCCTAAGATAGACAGCATGTCCCCTGTCTCTATCTTCAAAATGCTGTCCTTACAAGAGTGAGCCTCAAAGCCCATTTTATTTATCCGTATTTGTTGGGACAGGGTCTCATAATAAAGTTTGAGCTGGGACCCAAAACTGGAGAACAATTTGGCCTGCAGAGCTGTGGATTAGAATGCACAAGGCTGGAAACCTCTATGGTGGGAACTGGGCTTATAGTCTCAGCTACTGGGGACGCTGAGACAGAAGGATCATAAATTCAGGACCTGTACACAGTGAGCTCATCACCAGCCTTGGCATGTAGGAAGACCCTGCCTCAAGACAGAAGCTGCTGCACCGAATGGCACACCTTTAATCCCAGCACTCTAGAGGCAGAGGCAGGAAGATCTCTGTGAGGCCAAAGCCAAAGATGTGCCTGGTCTAGATTGTGAGTTCTAGACAGCCACTGCTAGAGGTTAGACACTTAGAACAACAAGAGTGAGGTGTGGTTGGAGGCACACCTTTAATTCCAACCCTTGGAAGCAGAGCCAGAGGCATCTCTTAGTTGGAGTCCAGACTGGTCTACAGAGAGAGTTCCAGGACATCCAGAGCTACACAGAGAAACCTTTTCTCAAAAACAAAAACTAAAGCAAGCAAACAAAAACCCAACAACAACAATTTTGTTTCTTTTGTTTTGATTTTTCAAGACAAGACTTCTCTGTAAAACTGTATAACAGCCCTTGGTGTCCTGGAACTCTTTCTGTAGACAAGGCCTGCCTCCAACTGAGACATCTACCTGGCTCTGCCTCCCAGGCTGGGATTAAAGGAGTCTGCCACCACACCCAGTCAACAACAAAAATTTTTTTTTTTTTTTTTGGTTTTTCGAGACAGGATTTCTCTACTTAGCTTTGCGCCTTTCCTGGAACTCACTTCGTAGCCCAGGCTGGCATCTTAACTCACAGAGATTCACCTGGCTCTGCCTCCTGAGTGCTGGGATTAAAGGCGTGTACCACCACCGCCCAGCCAAAATTTTACTACCTAGAGAGCTAGGCCAACTTAAGCACACTCACCTGACACATAAGAGATCACAGGTAGGCCGGGTGATGGTGGCACACGCCTTTAATCCCAGCACTCCGGAGGAAGAGGCAGGCAGATCTCTGTGAGTTCAAGGCCAGCCTGGTCTACAGAGCAAGATCCAGGACAGGCACAAAACTACACAGAGAAACCCTGTCTCGAAAAACAAAAAGGAAAAACAAAAACAAAACAAACAAACAAAAAACCACAGGTGCAATACCACGCTTCCAAAAGAAAAGGGAATACCAGGAGTGGTGGTGAATACCTCTAACCCCATCACTCAGGAGGCAGTCACAGGTTGATCTCTATGAGTCTGAGGACAGCTGTTCTCTCCATGGTGAGTTCCAGGGCCTGCAAAAGCTGTGTATTCAAATCCTACCCCAATAAAGCAAAACAAAACAAAGAGATAAAAGAAAAGTAATGCCGTAGGGCATAAAGACTTGCACTTTTAATCCTACCTCTCCAGAGGCAGAGGCAGGAGGATCTCTGTGAGTTCGAGGCCAGCCTGGGCTACCAAGTGAGTCCCAGGAAAGGCACAAAGCTACACAGAGAAACCCTGTCTTGAAAAACCAAAAAAAAAAAAAGTAAAACAAAATAAATTCTGAGTGGTAAAATGGATATTGTCAAATGCAGTCCTTCATGGAATGAGATAGCATTTCGTTTGCCTTTATTGATATGACTAATTGTATCAGCTGATTTCAGTTCTATGTAGTCATAGAAGGCCTGCAACACTATATGTTGACCAGGCTGGCCTCCAAATCACAGAAATCTGCTTGTCTTTGTACAAGTGCTGGGATTAAAGGTGTGCACCACCATGCCCAACTGGACTTTTCTCCCTTTTTTTTTTTTTTTTGGTTTTTCGAGACAGGGTTTCTCTGTGTAGCTTTGTGCCTTTCCTGGAACTCCTTTTGTAGACCAGGCTGGCCTGGAACTCACAGATCTGCCTGGCTCTGCCTTCTGAGCGCTGGGATTAAAGGCATGTGCCACCTTGGCCCAGCTGGATTGATTTCCTTGAAACATTTGTTGTTCATGAGAACCCAGAACCTGGAACACACCCAGGGAGCTCTCAGTCTCACAGCTGCAAGTGAGCTTTACCTTGCAAGGAGACAAAGTCATATGTGTTGGCCAGGGCTGCCTCACACCTCTCTAAAAGCACTCTGCCTTCCCTTCATAGTTAAGAAACTGAGGTATGCACCACCCCTCCTGGCTGGCATTCAGTCAGTTTACCAATTACCAATCTTTCGTTCCAGGATATTTTCAACCCTGAAGCTAATCTTGGATTCTTCTAGGTCATTTTTATAACTGGTTAGAAAAGTAGGGGCCTGAGATTGGCAGAATGAGAAGACAGGGACATGTGACCTTAGTGTTGGGGTGGGTGAGCATATAGTACTTCCTTTCACTATTTTATCCCACTCTATACATATTATATATACTTGTGAGTGTGTGTTCACTACATATAGTCCGTTTGTATGCTTATTTCATAGAAATTGTATTACTAATACCTTTTCTCTGGGAAGCCTGGGGGTGCAGTGCAGGAACTCAGGCTTACTACACAGCCGTACTTCCAAGGAACCACACCCTCATTCCTGCCCCTAGATTATTGTGAAATGTCATCATGACCTAAGAAACTAAACACCACAACTAAGAGGATCAACTCTTGAAAGATATGAATGACCAGGTGGGCATTGGTGGCCCACATCTTTAATCCCAGCACTCGGGAGACAGAAGCAGGTGGACCTCTAAGTTGGAGGCCAGCTTGGAATACAGAGTGAGATCCAGGACAACCTGGGCTACACAGCCAAAGCCTCTCTAGGAACAAAACAAAGTAAAGGTGTGAATAATAAAATTGATACAAGAAAACAAACTCCAGAATGATGAACTCTAATGTTGAAGATAACTCCCCCTCAGACCATCAGACTCTGCACATTTTTTATTTTTCTTTTATCTTTTTTTTTTTTTTTTTTTTTGAGACAGGGTTTCTCTGTGTAGCTTTGGAGCCTGTCGTGGGTCTCTCTCTGTAGACCAGGCTGGCCTCGAACTCACAGAGATCTGCCTGGCTCTGCCTCCCAAGTACTAGATATAAAGGCATGGGCCACCACCACTCGGCAGACTCTGTATATCTTGTGTGACCTTTCTATTCCTGATGGAACACTGGAAAAGGAACTAGGGTCGGGCAGGTGATGCTGTGACACCTCCGGTGTCTCTAGAAGGAAAGCACATTAACATCCTCTGACAGAAGCTTTTATTGTTTTTTTTATAACTTCCTCTTATAAATTATTCATTGTGTCTTTCACCTCATGCATCCTGATCCCACCCATCTTCCATCTGTTCGAATCTTCCCTCTGTCCCTGCAACACCCACCCAAAATAAAATTTAAATATTTGTTTATTATGTATACAGTGTTCTGCCTGCTTGACATAGAGGACACCAGACGTCATTATAAATGGTTGTGAGGCACCATGTGGTTGCTGAGAATTGACCTCGGGACCTTTGGAAAAGTAGCCAGTGCTCTTAACCTCTGAGCCATCTCTCCAGCCCCCCAAAATAAAATTTAGGATATAAAAAGGGAAAAAAAAGAAAAAAGGAAGGAAGAAAAGGAAAATCTTGTTATGGAAGCTGCAGTGTGATACAGTGAGTCACGCAGTAAACCCCTTTATTCATACATCTTTACATGCAGTCCTCATTGTAAAGAATTACTAGTTTGGTTGGAGGCCCATGGTCTCTACTACACTATGGATGTTGGGCCCTCACTGGGACTCTTCCTTAACATCCCTTTTCTGCCCTGTGTCCTGGAGATCCTCTTGCTGCCCTGTGTCCTGGAGATCCTGTAGCCCTGAGTCCATAGGACCATGCCTCCACTGACCAACCTGTCCTCTAGCAGATCACAGGTGGGGTGTATTTTAGGGTGGGCCAACAGATAACCCTGGTTCTGGGCCTGGGTATTTGCCGGGATGTTCAGCCCACTGATAGACCCCAGACCCAGGGTCCTACCTTCTCAAGGGGGCGCCCCAAGAACCCAGACTCCAATCCAGTTGATGCAACAGCAAGAGGTGTTTATTAATGCGGTACATTCAGGCTCCTCTGCTCCAAAGAGCGAGAGTCGCACCTATTGCAATCACGTGGGCATTTTTAAAGGAAAAAACCACAAAAGCCATAAGATTACAATTCCCATACAATTTTGTTTCACAAGATCATGGTCTGATCACAGAGTGGGTACAGTCACGTCCGCATATACATTCTTCCTGAAACCTCAAGCAGGGGTATCAGGGCGGGAGTGGAGTTTACACAAAGGTCACAGTGGTCCTTCCTGGAACACTTGCAACTATCCCAGTCACAGTTGAGCTCATCTCTTAACAGAGATCTCTTTACATTGTTACATTGTGACAGGGGTGGTTGAATAATGGCTGAGTCAGGTTGCCCTTGGAACTAGTTTTCTTTTTAGCTCCTTATTCTCCTGGGGCTTGGGGGATGTAAGCCTGAAGGGTTAGGGTCTTTCACCACCAGCTCTTACTGTCTTCACTACCAGGGTGAGTTCTCCTGCATTTTCCTGGCTAGTTCACCCCTTGGAGAAAAGAGCAAGGGTGGAGTCAGTTCTCCTGCTTTCAAGTCCTCAGGGTCAGTTCTCCCACATCTATACCTTCAGGGCCAGCTCTACTGTGTTGCCCAGTGGAGATGTAGGAGCCACATTCCTGAGTGTTGCAGCTGATGAGGTGTACGGTCAGCTCTCCCATTCTTACAACCTCTGGACCAGCTCTCCCACCTGCCTCATGCATAGATGGTGGTGTCTCTCCCCTGCCCATGCTGCCACATGACAGATAATGGGGACAGCTCTCCCACCTGCTTTAGGACATCAGCGTCTTCCCACAGCCCAGGCCATCAGGTTCCGTCCTGGCCTGTGGGACAACAGCACCTGCTGAGCCAAATGGCATCATGGATGTCTTTCTTCCTGCTCAGAGACTGACTATCCAGGTTTACCTGTGGGTGGCTGAGGAAGCTGCCCAACATCATTTTGAAGGCAGGATCCATTATGCTTTCCATTTATGTAGGAACTGAGTCACTGTCTGTTTCCTGGAATCTGACCTTCCCCAACCCATGGCCTTGATTTGTTTTTGAGAATACCCTGAATCACCCTGGACCCTCTCTAGTCACGTGATGTTCTTTTGAGATTTTTTTTTCCTAATTTTCCATACTGCCCCATTGTCTTCTGTGAACCTGCTTTACAACTACTCATGATTTTACTCCTTAAAAGGGGCCCATGTAAAGGATTGAAGGCTGCTCTCTTTAACCCGACTTAGGAGGCAGTTGCTGGCCAGCTCTTTGGGTGCACCCAATTTAAAAAAAAAAAAAAATCAAGGTAGCTTCAAGTTTGGCTCAAATTGTGGTGGTCTTATTCTTGCTGTTGGGATTAACATGGCTAGCACCCACCTGAGCTCAATCAGAAATACTCTTAGAAAAATAAATGTTCAAATATAAAAGATTGTTATAAAACACCAGATATTTAAAAATTACCCAAAGTTGGTGTGTTGGCAAACCTTCACGTAAGCCTAGTATTTAGTAGATAGGGGAAGAATGGTCAAAAGTTCAAGGCCAGCCTCAGCTACATAATTAGGTTGAGGCCAGCCTGTATTACAGGAGAGAGGGTCAACACAGAACAGAAACAAACAAAACAGTCCTCTGTAGCTAGAGCTTGGAAACAACTGACCAGCACATGTGAAATAGATATGGAGATTCCTATTTGAAGGCTGATGACCTTCATCAGAAATGCAAAGCCTCACCTCAGCTAATCACCTCAGCTAAGCAGGACCTAACTTTGGGCTGTAACTAGGGACTCTCCAAGATAACACCAAGGTAAATTTAAAAATTAGCAAATTATTCCTTCCCCCTCCCTTCCTTCCCCCTCCCTTCTATTTCATGGGATCCTCCTAGGACTTCGCTTCAGTTCCTCACCGGGGAATTCAAAGCAATCTCTATACCTCTAAGCAATACTCCATCCCCAGACAGCATCCTTGCTTTACTCTTGAGTTCTCCCCATGTATATCAACCTCTACCAGTTGGCCATGAACACAGTAAACCACTTTAGGTCTGGCATTGCCCAGTTCCTAAACTGGTTTTTACCCTCACACTCCAAGATTGCTTGTTCCTCAGATGAAGCTTTTATGGTTCAAATGTCTGAGGATGCTTACTCCTCAGGCTCAGGGTTGCTCAGGAAGAGCCCTGACTATGAAAGTAGAGACTGGAGGTGATCACAATCATGGTGTGGGGATGTGCAGAGACAAAGGCCCTGATGCATCCTCAGCACCATTTTGGGAGCCTTAGTGTGGACTCTCCGTGGATTTGAGAGTTGGATACCTTCATCCCCTAGGTCTGGTCCTCACCACCGCTCTCTAGCCTTGGTCCATGGCTCCCATGTTTGATTTCAGTTTCTCAAGTTTGTGTGCTGAGATCATTCCATCGGAAACACTCCGTACCTTCTGGGGAAACCAAAACTGTGTCCCTGTCCCCTCCCTCAAGGACAGTGATGGGTTGAAGATGTCCTTTGGAGGGAGGCAACCATAGGAAACAATTAGCTGGTACCCCGTTTGATTTGAGTTATGCACCCAAACCTCCTGTAACAATGCACTTGGCAGCCTAGTTCCTTTCTGTCCATGTGCTAGGCACCCACACCTCTCAAACAATGCACCTAGAAACCTCAGAGCCCCCTTGAACCCTTGCCTGCATAGGGTTTCATATATGTCCTCCTCTGAACACTAGGTTCTGTTTCTCTGCCCCTAATAATAATGAAATCTAGACATTTTTCTGCAGCTAGAGTTTTTCTTGGTCCTGCCTGGACCACAGTCAGGACAAATCTCTCTCACCTGCCAGTCCTGCAGCCGCTCAGACCCAACCAAGTAAACACACAGAGACTTATATTGCTTACAAACTGTATGGCCACAGTAGGCTTCTTGTTATCTAGTTCTTATATCTTAAATAACCCATTTTTATTAGTCTATAATTTGCCACGTGGCTTGTGTCTTACCGGTACCTTACATCTCGCTTGCCATGGAAGCGGCTGGCAGTGTCATTCTACCAGTCTTCCACTTCCCAGAATTCTCCTCTCTCCTTGTCCCACCTATACTTCCTGCCTGGCTACTGGCCAATCAGTGTTTTATTTATTAACCAATCAGAGCAACACATTAACATACAGAACATCCCACGGCATTTTTCTGATTAAGTATATTCGTCAATGCACTGGGTATGAAGATCAGAAGGGCCAATCCAGCATGAACTGGTTTTGGGTACTCTGAATAAAGTTCTTTCTTTTGGAAATGTATATGAGCACATATTTTCAGTTCTTTACCTATGGGGTCAGGTGCCTGGAAATACTTGACCCATACCCAGGCCATGTGTAACACTGTAACTCTCACTCTTTAATTCCTGATTCCATTCAGAAAAGTCTTCCACTCTACATGCAGATCCCTCCAGAAACGCCCAGGTTTTTAGATTGTCTTGGGCCATTCACGGCATCTCATTAAGAGCACCCTGGTGAAAGATAAATACATTTTTTTTTGGAAGAAAAAGAGCCTTGTGTGGTGATACATGCTTTAAACTCCAGCAACAAGTCGGCTCCAGAGGGAGAGCAAGCATCAGTGGCAAGCTAGTGAACAACAGTCTCAATGCTACAGGTCCAGGGCATCACATTTAGGCTGCATCGAAAGGAGATGAGCCAAAATGAGGAAAGAGACTGTGATCCACTACACAGGGGTATTCCTCTTTCCCTCAGCCCTGCTTTGAGCCACTCTATCTCCTTAAAGAACCTGGGTAGCACAGGAAGATGAAGAGTTCTCTGTGACCATCTTACAGGAGGACCAGGTAACAGTGTCTCCTTCTCTGCAGGTGGATGGTGTACGACTGATTGAATGGTGTTAGAACATGTTCTAGTGTCCGAGGAGCTGGGCTGTGGGAAGTGCCTGCCTTAGCAAACATGAACCATTCTGGAAGTACAAAGAGATGATATATTGTGTTTCCAATGTGTCCTTCTCACTGTGATATTAGGAATCCAAGTGTTGATACATAATAAATAATGTCAACTTACTTATAAGGGATGGAGGTGTGCAATGTCTTTGTCTTGGTGTTCTCAGTTTCCATTTTTACTTCTTTGTGGGGTATGTTTATAGAAAATTCCTTGACAATTTGTTAGTCAGCACAAACCACAATGACCATCAAGCAGGAGACCATTAGTTTCTTTCTTTTTTTTTCATTTTCTTTTTTTTGGGGGGGAGAGGATGTTTCAAGTAGTTTCTATTTCTTATAGACAAACTGAAGAAGAAATAATTCTATGACACAAAGGTCTTTTATTTCTGCCTGGCTGTATAGACAAAAAGAAGTTGAAGGGGTTGTGTCAGGGAAGGACACACCAAATACAGACATCTGTCACCACTGCAGAGTTCAGATGCAGTTGACAGAGCCTGCCTGGTTGGAACAGGCCTTTGATGCCAGCATTCCCAAGGCAGTAGCAGGCAGATCTCAGAGTTCAAGGTCAATCTGTACTACAAAGGGAGTTCCAGGACAGCCTGGGTTACACACACACACACACACACACACACACACACACACACACACAAACAAACCCTGTCTGGAAAAACAACAAACAACAACACAGATCTTGTTCTCAGGCTGACCTCCGTTTGCCCAACTACCAGAAGCCTTTATTTGAAGGTGGCTATCCACAGGGTAAGAGCTTTGAAGAACAAGGCCCCACAGATGTGTGGTTTACTTGTACTTGGTGGGCTTGGTGGTCCATGTTAGCAAGCTCAGCATGCAGGATGACCAGACTGGAGGATACAGAGTTCAAGGCCAGCCTGTGGTACATGAAGCTATTTATAGAAAAAAAGAAGCTGGGTAGTGGTGGAGTATGCTTTTAATATGAGCTCTTGGGAGGCAGAGGCAGGCAGATCTCTGAGTTCGTGGCCAGCCTGCTCTACAGAGTAAATTCCAGGACAGGTTCCCAAGCTACACAGAGAAACTCTGTTTTGAAAAACCAAACAAGGCCAAGTGGTGGTGGCTCATGCCTTTAATCCCAGCAATTGGGAGGCAGAGGCAGGCAGATCTCTGTGAGTTTGAGGCCAGCCTGGTCTACAGAGTGAGATCCAGGAAAGGTGTAAAGCTACAAAGACAAACCCTGTCTCAAAAAAAAAAAAAAAAAGAAAGAAAGAAAGAAAGAAAAAAAAATCAAACCAACAAAAAAGGAAAGAAAGAAAGAAACAAAGGAAGAAAGAAGAAAGGAAAGGAAAGGAAAGACGAGAACACTGTGGCTTAGACCCTGTGCTCTTTGTTGTCATGAATTTTCTTTCAGCTATATTTGGTGGGCCCCCTATGACCCCTAGCCTGAATATACTGGATTAAAATTCCAGGCCCTGCTGCCAGAACCTTCTTCCTAAGAGAGCAGATCCCCCTTGCTCACAGTGGTTTGACTTTCCTTTGCACATAATCGACTGAACAACAACCATACAAGCAAGAGTAACAGAGGCCCAGGCCAGGAGGAAGGGAAGGGAATGTCAGTTGACTCTATCTTATTTAATACAGCAAGTTCTAGGGCTTCAGCTGCATTGAGGAAACAGCTCAGCCTATGTCTTTCCATCCCCAAGTCACAGGACTCACATGAGTTTGAACATGAAAAGCAGCTAAACAGGTCGGTGACTGTGGAAGGCAGTACACAGTAGTCTTCAGGTTTCAGGGTCTGTGTGTTCCTCTGAAACTACCATTCTGGGAAACTTCTCACCAACAAGTCCTTCATGGAACAACATTTACAAGATTATAATAGTCTTTCTATCTCCAAATTGTCACTTAGAAATGCAGAATTGCGAGCCGAGGGGTGGTGGCACACGCCTTTAATCCCAGCACTCAGGAGGGAGAGCCAGAAGGATCTTTGTGAGTTTGAGGCCAGCCTGGTCTACAGAGTGAGATCCAGGAAAGGCGCAAAGCTACACAGAGAAACCCTGTCTCGAAAAACAGAAAGAAAGAAAGAAAGAAAGAAAGAAAGAAAGAAAGAAAGAGAAAGAGAGAGAAAGAAAGAAAGAAAGAAAGAAAGAAAGAGAGAAAGAAAGAAAGAGAAAGAAAGAAAGAGAAAGAAAGAAAGAGAGAAAGACAGAGTAAGAAAGAGAGAGTGAAAGAAAGAGAGAGTGAAAGAAAGAGAAAGAGAAGGAGAAAGAGAGAGAAGGAGAAAGAGAAAGAGAGAAGGAGAAAGAGAAAGAGAGAAGGAGAAAGAGAAAGAGAGAAGGAGAAAGAGAAAGAGAGTAGGAGAAAGAGAGAGAAAGAGAAAGAGAGAGAGAGAGAAAGAGAGAGAGAGAGAAAGAGAGAGAGAGAGAAAGAGAAAGAGAAAGAGAGAGAGAAAGAGAAAGAGAGAGAGAGAAAGAAAGAGAGAGAGAGAAAGAAAGAGAGAGAGAGAAAGAAAGAGAGAGAGAGAAAGAAAGAGAGAGAGAGAAGAAAGAGAGAGAGAGAGAAAGAAAGAGAGAAAGAAAGAGAGAGAGAGAAAGAGAGAGAGAGAAAGAAAGAGAGAGAGAGAAAGAGAGAGAGAGAGAGAGAGAGAGAGAGAGAGAGAGGAAGAGAGAGAGAGAGAAAGAGAGAGAGAGAAAGAAAGAAAGAAAGAAAGAAGAAGAAGAAAGAAAGAAAGAAAGAAAGAAAGAAAGAAAGAAATACAATAAACTGACCTTGATGAGCTGGGAGCATTGGCTCAGGGCAGGAAGAGGGCATGAAATGAGGGTCTCCCATCTGACACTGCTGTTATTTATTAAGTGGTGCAATGTTATTCATCTGAGTCATGGCACCAATATTAGGCAGCATTGTTTACCATGCCAGAAAAAGCCAAGAGATACTACAAAACCCACACTATAAGTGTTTATTAAGGGAAGGGGATAGGAAAGATGTGTGCATAGGCCTCTGGAAGAATGACCGAGCAAAAAGAGAAGGAAGGAGGGGTATGTGAAACCTGCTTTTATAGTCTGCCCCCCCAACCCCCCACCCCTGCACATGCACATATGGGATTACATAGCTACACCATGCATGCCATAGGTTATGTGATCATGCTGCGTTCATGTTATGTGATCACGCAGTGTATGGATTACATAGGATGTAAGGCCCTGGGATGACTAAGCATCTTGCAAGCACATGCATGTTCATGGAGAAGTGGCTAGGAATTCTAACAACTGCTCCAAGTATAGGGTTTCCAAGGCATCTCTGAGTCTCTCAAGGAGAACTCCAAGAGGCATAGCTCATATCAGACAGCACTAAATCTCAGGTTCAGATGTTTGAACTCACACATGTCCAGGCACTGGGACAGGCAATCCAAGTCTAACTGTGAGAACTCCCAGTGATCAACCGAGAGGTCTTTAAGAGTGTCTTCAGGCACTTAAGGAGAGACCAAGAGATGACTTCCAGCAAATGGTGCTGAAGGGGGTTGGAGGGATTGACATCTAGACAGGTGACACTTGTCCCAAGTCTTTCTACCCATGTGATAGAGGTCAGCCTCTGTTAATCCCACCCATGGAGAATAAGACCACTACCACAATTTAAACCCTAATTTGAAGCAAGCTTTAAATAAATACTGGCCAGGTGGATGGGATCTGGCCGGGTCCATCTCTGGTTCCCCAGAAAAATGGCCCCAAATCCAGTTTTGCAGGGGGTAACAATTTCCCATCAGGTCCAATCACGGGCAAGCATGCATCCTGACATACCCCTGGCCTACATCTAATGTGATCAAGCACACCAGGGCTGATGGGTCAAACAAACTTGTTTAGGGGAGTGAAAATATGTGGCTTGTTATCTCCTATAAGCAATAGCCTCTGGCATTTCAGAAACTATCTGTCCTTGCCCAAGAAGCTTGCAGAATAGAAATATTTTTTGTTTAATGGGTCTGTTAGGCATAGTAATTAAAACTTAAATGCATGCCTTTGATTCCAGTGCTCAGGAGGCAGAGGCATGAGGATCTCTGAGTTCGAGGCCAGCCTGGTCTACAAAGTGAGTTCCAGGACAGCCAGGTCTACACAGAGAAATCCTTTTTCGAAAAACAAAAAAGAAAAAGAAAATCAAAAAACTTACAAAGTACCTTAGGCTCGCACACATCCAGGACACTGCCTTTTGTTGTATACTCACACAATCCATATCATGCAGGGAGGAGGCTGTGGGTATCATGTGGGCCACAAGTAGAAAACCATAGCTATGGCCATGTCAGGCTCACACGAGACATGTAGGAAGAACTACCCCAAACTAAGTTCAGCAACATCCTAGAGTTATTTCTGGAGAAGTCACAGATCTCTGTGACTTCTACACAGCCATGTTCCTGTTCAGAGTTATCCCTTTGTCCCTCACCTTCAACCCCAGAGTCACACATTCTCATCTACTAAACCCTTTCTGAACTCAAAACTACTTTTCACATGTGAGCAGTTAGGGCCATCCTGGTGCCTGTTCACACATATCTGAACACAGAGCTCATCTGCTTAGCTATTCTGTATCTCTAGCACTGCTTGGTTCACAATGACCAAAATTATACCTGCAAAGTAACAGATGGATTATCTGTGGCTGTTGACCTTTCTTACCTGTGAAGGCCTTTTCCAGGAGGCCTTTTAGAAAGTAGACATCATTTACATAGAGATGTTGGAGACAGTGCAGTTTGGGGAACTGAGAAAGGAACTTGCTTGTCCACTCTCTTCTCTCTGCAGAAGCAGAAATGCTGAAATGCCTCCTCTAGATTCCTTCTAGGATAAGTGTGTAACGATTTCCCATTTGCCCCCGCTAAGGACCAAGGCTTGCCATGTCTTCCAGCTGCCACCGAAAATTAAGCTCTAAGTCCAGGATACAGTCTGGATCTACCTTGTTCAAGGTCTCCATGACAGTGTACAGAGCTCATGCCCAAACGGCAGGTTCCTACAGCGTAGCTGGATGGACCCTATCCTGTGCTGGGCACACAGCAACAAGTCTGCAGCACATTCATTGAGATTGTCCCCCATGAGGCTGAGATCAGTTAACTTCTTCAAATGCATCTTCACCTCAGGGTCTGGACAGACTTAAAATTGACGTTTCTGCCTCATGACCTGCGGTGGGCAGTCAGTCACCTTCATGGGTTATAGCCCAAATGCTACAGAAGTCATGAGGCACATTCCCCAATTGGAGCCCTCTGAATTCCATATCCTGGGTGTGAAATGGGTCAAACTCTCAGAAGCTAAGACAAGGCTCTTTGCCAGAGAGACATCTGCAGCCCTGTCTCACATCTCTCCATTCCATTTCTCACAATCCCAGCCTTATTCTACTCATGCCTGTGAGGTAAGCATGAGCCATGTCTACTTTACTCTGTTCTCCACACTTGCCATGATTTGTACAAGTTCCACAGTCCTCCAATCTGGTACCAGAAGCCTCTGATCCACCTTGGGCCAAAATATCTAAGACTCCTCTTGGTGCTAACCAGCCCGGAGAAGTGTGGAAGCATCTAGACAGTGTAGCCTAAAACCCTCTATGAGCGACAAGATTCAAGACAGAGGGCCTTGACCTGAAGCTGGACCCACAGCAAATAAACCAGAAGATACAGGAGGATCTAATTCCCTCCATAGGGTACTTCATTGCTAAACTCACTCCATCATCTTAAAAAACGCTGACAGTGCAGGGAGATTCAGAATCCCAGGTGAGCCTCAGGCATGAAGCACCTGGTTACAGAGTCTCCTTATTTCTGTGGATGAACTAACCTGGAAAGGGATCAGACCCTCATTAGATTGATACAGTGTATTTTCTATTTGCTGTGAATAAGGTGTGTTGTGGGACTCCAACTTCATAGCTAAAATATGAAACAATTTGGAAGAACAAAAGGATGCCCCATAGTCACAATAGGCGCTTAGCCTGTGACAGCCAAACTCAGTGAGCACTGATGGAGCTCTAAGTTCTATGAACCTCCACACTTTTCCAGACTGTGTTAATAATCCTGGTCTTGTGTTCAAATGCCACTCTGCTCACAATCACATCACTTCCCAAGGGATGTTTCTGTCCAGAGTGTGCATTCAAGTGTCTTTTACAGTTAGTACATGGTACGAGTTAGCAGGCATCACAGCGATGTGTGGGAACAGAGTTATTTTTTAATGAAGACCAATGAAAATACAGAGTAATTAAAACCATCTTATTGCTACCTGATCCAATGAAAGGGAGTAAAATAGCTGGCTTGGCTACTCTCTTAGCAAATCAAGACAAAGCTCACAACTAAAGAGTTAACAACCAGGTCTCAGGTCAGTCAGTTCTCTAGGCAAGGACTTTTTCTTCAGACATCCTCAGTGTGTGCTCAGCACCTCCTATCTGAATATTCTGGGATGGAATCTCCTGTGTTTCTCCAAAACCATCTTCATAGGAGAGCAGGTCAATATTGCTCAGTTCAGTTTGACAGTTCTGTACCAATACAAGCAGGCAAACAATGGGATGTAAAGAGGGGAAGACAATGTCATGAATCTTCAATGCATTTTGATGCTGGCAAGTCTTGGACCATAATGTCCTTGATCATACTTCATGAGGTCACAGGACACCTTGACTGTGAACCTAAAACTTAGATTACTGACTGAATAGGGTACAGATAAGAGCATTCAGGTTCTTATCTGGCCATAAATCTACAGCTATCACATTCTGGGAAGCCAGCAGTGAACCTGTTTTGACAGAGGTACATTTGAAATGCAAAATTGCCTTTCTGATTCCACAGGACAACTATGGCCTTGGTCCCATTCTACTTCAAGTCAAGTTAGTCCCTGTGGTATAGATCCACTGAACACTATTTGGTTCCCAATGAATCACAGTGTCTGAAACCATGTGTTCTGGGACCCCATGATAAAAGTCCCTCCTCCTATACTTTCATTTCTCAGTATCCAGAAGCAGCCTTTTCCTATTTATTGCCAACACCTACAAAGTCTGCTCTCCGTCTCATAAAGACAGTGCCTGCAGCATTCATGGCAGATGCGTGTAGCAAAGGCTACTGTCTTGGGCTGCCTTTGGGCAGTGACTATATCCTGGAGCTCAGGACATACTTGGGTAAATTTCTCCACTAGGATATAACCCTGGCAATCATAGCACTCTAGAGGGACGGGGTAGAGCTCTAGAATCAACTTGCTTAGATTGGCCATACTTTGCGGAAGGTCCTTCAAAACAGCCATAGAGAAGTCGTTTTCATAGAAACAGACCCTGGTGAGCTGGGAGCACTGGCTCAGGGCAGGCAAGAGGGCACTGAGCTGACAGTCCTTCATCTTGCAGTACATTAAATCCAGGATCTGCAGTGTGCCTGCTACATTCTCTAGGAGAACTCGGAGATGTGTGGGACGTATTTAGGATAATGCTACACCATTGAGGACCAGGTGTTTCAGGTGACAGAGCCTCTGACACTGTGACAAGTGTTTCAGGTCTGAACTGTGAGAGCTGACAAGTGATGCACAAGGACTCCAAAGGGGTCTTCAGGCATCTAGGGAAAGAACAGGAAATTAGTTCTGGCTAATGAACGACATTAGTAAGGTTGACGCTGAGACAGAAGGGACCACATATGGAAAGTCAGACTAGCCTTATGCTGAAGGTCAACACTTGGGATACAACCTGCTGGTTCCTGCTCATTTAATTGTCTCCTGAGACATATACATAAGGTGGGACAGTCTCAGACCACAGATCTGTAGCTCCCTGTCCTCACTCTGTCCAACAGAACTAAACTTTGCAACAGCAGGCTGGGAGGTCACACCCAGAGAGGACCATCACAAAAAGGTTCTGGAAACATCTCGGTATGTGTCCTGCATAGTTCATCACTGTCCCTCCTCTCAATCACATCCTCTATGCCTGATTTCAGTGCTCCACCTTTGAAAGTGATGGTCCCCCACCCCAGCATCACCCATTTCCACCTACTAAGTCTCAACCTGTGCTCATATTATCCTTCTCTCTGGGAGAGTTCGAGGCTGACTGAGGATGCAGCACAGGAACAAGCTGGTCCCTGTTCACAGAGATGTGAGTACAGAGCTCCTTAGCATCCTGTGCAAGTGTGAGTTGTCCATACCTCAGGGCCTGCAAATCTGTCGAGTTCCCTCCTGTTAATGTAGCCAGGATCTCAAGGAGGAATATCCAGAGCACACTCACTGGGTCTGACCACCCAATGGACCTGCTTTCAAGGCAGCTCTCTAAACATCTCCTACCCCAGCTCTGACTCTGTTAAATGAATGGTCAGTTAAGAAGGAAGCAAGTCCACCCTTAGATACTTTAATGAATCCATCATTCTAAAATCTGCAGTGTCACACACACACACCCCAGGGGACAACTAATGCTGAAGCAAAGGGAAAAGGTCCTGGGAGTGTTGGGATATCACTTCTCCTTTATTGTGGGTACAGAGGACAGTCTTACCCATCTCACCAGATTTAATTGCACTTTCAGAGTTACTTAATGAAAAAAGGTTTCCACCTAAAATAAGAGCTCATTGCTTCACTCCAGATCCACTGCCTGTGTTTATCTCGTGCATACAGACAGGGCCCTGATATAAATTCTCAAGCACCAAAAGCTTTTCTCTTCCCAGTTCCCTGTTCTAACTCACTGTTCAGCCAATGATACAGGACCACCACAGCACTGGAGTCCAAGATCATCAACATGTTGTCAAACAGAAAGTTCCCAGCCACAGCCAAGAGGGATACATGTCTCCAGAGCAAAGGATAACAGACAGCATCCCACTGAAAGACCCTAACCCTTCAGGCTTACACCCCCAAACCCCAGGAAATGAAAAACTAAAAATCTAGTTCCAAGGGCAAGCTGACTCAATCATTGTTCAACCACCCCTGCCACAATGTAACAATATAAAAAGATTTCTGTTAAGAGATGTGCTCAACTGTGACTGGGATAGTTGCAAGTGTTCCAGGAAGGACCACTGTGACCTTTGTGTAAACTCCACTCCCACCCTGATACCCCCCCTTGAATTTTTGGGGAAAATGTGCACCCTGACATAACTGTACCCCCTCTGTGATCACTCTGTGATCAGACCATGATTTTATGAAATTAGCCCCTAGCCATAAATCAATCGAAACGAAATTGTATGGGAATTATAATCTTATGGCTTTTGTGGGTTTTTCCTTTAAAAGTACCTATGTGACTGTAGGACGACGCGACTCTTGCTCTTTGGAGCTGAGTTAGCCAACTGTACAGCCGCTTCTTCAATAAACACCTTGTGCTGTTGCATCAACTGGACCGGAGTCCGGGTTCTTGGGGTGCCCACTCGAGACCCTAAACTTTGGGGTCTAACACCCACAACGCCTGTCTACCTCAGAAAACTCCCCTTCTCAATTCCCCCCAGAGCCAACCGACGTCCAAAAGTCAACTGGAAGCAGTTTTTGAGAGGAACAACACCCCTTTTCCCATCTACCTTGTTTTTTTTTATAATAAGTGAACGTCTGGGATGTCAGGATTCAGTCCTTAATTACCTCATCAGCCTGCGACTGGCGTCCCCGCCGAAAAAGCAGGTGGGCCCTCTGTGTGTCCCTCTCTTTCCTTTCTGCTCCTTCCTGTAGTATTGGTGCCTGTCCTGGAGCTGGCTCTGGCCTTGAAATCACAGAGATCTGCCCGCCTCTGCCTCTCAAGTGCTGGGATTAAAGGCGTGTGCCACCACCACCCAGCTCCTGGAGTCTCTCAAGTGCAGGTTGCAGCCAGAAGCTGGGAGTCCTGAAGAACAGGGTGGAGTCAGTCACCAATCTCCACACCCAGGAAATGGAGAAAGAAGATCAGGAGTTCAAGGCCAATCTGGGCTGCCTGTTATCAAAGGGAGGGGCAGGGAAGGATCGAGAAGGGAGGAGCAGTGTGCTGTGGATCCCACTCCCTTTGCTCTGAGTTGTCTTTAGTTTGTTCTGCCATCCTTGGTGTGCCCACAGCACCTCCCCCTGTGAGCATCCTGGATTGCAATCATCTGGCAATCTGGAAAACCTAAGCTAGCCAGTCTGCATTGCTCAGTTGAGGTTGACAACTTTGTACAACCAGCAGCCACACAACTGGGATGTAACAGAAGCTCAGCAGGAAGGGAGAAGGAGGCAGTGTCAGAATGGCTTCTGTTTACTTTGGCAAGAGCTCAGACTTCACAGGACCTTTGCATCCCTATAGTCACAGGACTGTCCTGACCAGGATGGGGATAGAAGGATTGTATCCAGGTTCCAGGATCTGACTGTTAGTTTACAACTGCCATCCTTGTAGAGTCTTTGACTCCACATTCAGCTGTCCTATGTTCTCAGTGTCGACCTTAACCCATGTGGTCTGACCCATCTGCACACCATTTTGTTTTAAACACATTGAGTCATGTATGAAGCCATGTGCTCTTGATCCCCTAATGAAAGACCTGTCCCTTGGCTTTGATTTCTCAGTATGCAGAAATACCCTCCTCCTATTTGCTGCCTACAAGGACAAAGCCTGGTTTATGGACTTTGGTTTATGCTGAGGAAGGATCCCAGGGCCTCATACAAGCTCTGCAAGTGCTCTACCTATGGAAATCCAGCACCCAGGTCCTCCCTGCACACTCCTGGACTCCAGCTATCCTCCTGCATACTCCTTCCTCCCTTGTGTTTTTAGTTTTTTTTGTTTTTATTTTTACTTTTCAAGACAGGGTTTCTCTGTGTAGCCTGGCTGTCTTGTAACTCACTTTGTAGACCAGGCTGTCCTCGAACTCACAGAAATCTGCCTGCCCCTGTCTCCCAAGTGCTGGGATTAAAGGTGTTGCCACCACTGCCCCCCCCTTTTTGAGACAGAGTTTCTCTATGTAGCTCTGACTATCCTGGAACTCCCTCAATAGACCAGGCTGACCTTGAACTCAGAGCTCCTCTTGCCTCTGCCTCCTGAGAGCTGGGATTAAAGGTATGTGCCATCACCTAGCTCCAGTCAATTAGTATCTGTGACAGCAGATGCTTGCTACAGACTCCATCTCAGATTATGAATCCAGACAGACTCATGATTTTGACAGGGACACAGGCCTCTTGATTATAGTGTTTTTAGGTTTATGTGGTTGGTCTCTTAGAAGCAGATTAACTTAGAGCTGACTCATAATCAGAACTACATAGAACAAACAGTATAGTAGCTCTCTTCCATAATCTTATTTCATAGGCAGATTCTGAGGTAGAGGGATTACAGAGAGTTCGAAGTCTGCTAAGGCTACAGAGTAAATTTCAGGTAGGCATAAACTATAGTGAGACCCTCTCTGAAGAGAAACTCCAAAATCATCAAAAAAACAAATCTTAGAACTCAGTTTGTGGAGAGGTACCACAGAGGATCCCCTGGCCTTGACAGTAGCCTAGGATCTTTCTCTTTCCTACATTGAGACATGATTCAATCAATCTACATAATGCAAAATTCTAAATAGGATCAATAGGATAGAGACCGAATCCAACAATCAGACTGCAGCATGTGGTTGGGAGGTGGGATTACAAAGAGGAGGTGAGAGTGGGAAGTCCTATAAAAAGGTCAGAGGAGCCAGAGATAAAGTCAGATTCCTGGAGACTGAGTCACTCTCTGGCCTTGCTGGAAACAGGAGAGTCATCACAGCCAGCCTCTGGTAAGTAACCAACCTCCATCAAGACACCCCATGCCCCAGCCTAGTCAGTGCCCATGGGTGACATTAGGTCTAAGATAGGACAGGGGGTTCTCATTTCAGGCTCTTGAGAGTAGCAGGCTCAGGACATTGGCGTAGACACCTCACTGGTTTGGGGAGGTCTTCATCTGGATATGTAATGTTGTCAGTTAGCCAATATGTTTGTATGTGGTTCTGCTCTTGGCCTGCCCTGTTGTCAGGCTGGCCTTCCACTGGCCAACTCTACTGGAGTAACCAGCATGGACTACCATGGCAGATTCAGATCAAGGTTCATTTGTATTTAGTTTTTGAGACAGTGTTTCACTTTGCAGCTAAGGTATCCTTGAACTTCTGATTCTTCTGCTTCAGTTTCCCAAGTGGCTAAAACTTTTGGTGTTATCTTCTGAGATATCTTTGATAACCTTTTTGTTTACATCTATTTGAATTGTTTTTTTCTTTCTTTGAGACAGGCTTTCTCTGTGTAACAGTTCTGGCTCTCCTGGAAGTTGTAGACCAGGCTGGGCTCGAACTCACTGAGATCTGTCTGCCTCCGCCTCCCAAGTGCTGAGATTAAAGGCACTGCCAGCAACAATTTTTTTTTTGTTTTTGTTTTTGCTTTTGTTTTTGAAGAGAGGGTTTCTCTGTGTTGTTTTGGTGCCTGTCCTGATTTTTACTCTGTAGCCCAGTCTGGCCTCAAACAGAGATCTGCCTGGCTCTGCCTCCCGAGTGCTGGAATTAAAGGCATGCACTACCACCGCCCAGCCATTTTTTTTTCTAAGTCACATTCTCCTATAGTGCAGGATAATCAGGAACTCCACAAATAGTTTGTGTGGCCCACCCTTTTCCAGATGTTCTGGATGAGGTTACATTGCTTTATCTCTTCTGGAATTTTATGCTCTTTCACATTAACTGCAGCTGGGGCTGTGCAAGCAGACAGTTCACTTCCTCAGACTCTACATGCTGCATATGGCTCAGCTTACAGGTTCCAGGGTAACCCTTCCAAGTGGGAATGGGATCGAGGGGTGCAGTGGCTGTGGGTAATTCTGAGATTTGATAGCGGAAAATAGTGAGTGGCATAAGGTACTGAGGTCTTGTCATAGGTGTGACTGTGTCCTTGAGTGATTCCTTTAATGGGGGAGAAGGGCTTCCTAAGCCTTAGCCTGACAATATGTTCTTTCCTGGAGGCCTCTTCAAGATTCTGGACCCTGAGGATCTACAAAGATGAGTGACCTGGCCCAAGACACACCCTTGCAGCAGGCAGTGCAGTGGCTGCTGAAGGATGAGGCCTTGGCCATCTCTGCCCTGGAGTACCTGCCCACGGAGTTCTTCCCGCCCCTGTTCAAGGAGGCCTTCACTGGCAGACAGACCAACCTTGTGAGGGCAATGGTGGCAGCCTGGCCCTTTCACCGCCTCTCCATGGGGGCCCTGCCGACCATCTCACACATGGAGACTTTGAAGGCTGTGCTGGATGCCCTGGACTTTCTGATGACCCAGAAGGTGCGCCCCAGGTAGGCAAGACCCTTCTAATGGTCCTGGAGGTTCAGTCAGGGGACAACTAGAGTGTGGAAGAGTGTGGTCAAAAATGGATCTGAGGCTTCTCACTGCACCAGTGTGGAGGACTGGAGGCCTCAGCTCTTACAGAGGGTACAAAAAAGGCTGTTAGGTGTGGAGGGCAGCTTAGTTCTGATACAGTCACAGAGGAGTGGGCCAGGGCCTGGGCCTCAAGACAAAATGGGATCAGTCAGGACTCAAGGGGAACATGGTAGAGGGCAATAAAGCAGAGCTAAAGATGCCAGTGAGGCCAAGAGCCCTTCCCGGGACCTGAGGCCATGGGCTGGATGCCCAGTGCCGGAAACACAGCGACCTATCAGACAGCAGAGTAGGGAAAGTGAGAGTTGAGATGTCAAGAACAGCGGACTATGTGAGATCTGATCCAAGCTCTGATTTCTGCCTGTTTTCCCAGGAGGTGGAAACTCCAAGAGCTTGACTTGCAGAAAGTGCACCAGGACTTCTGGGATGAACAGACTGGAGGCATAGATGTCAGCTACACCCCACAGGTTCTGAGTCAGAAGGAAACTGGGAAGGAGCAGGAGCCAGAGTGTGGGGTGAAGCAGCCCTTGAGGGTGTTGGCTGATTTTGACCTCTGTGGGGAGCATCTCAAGGAAACTGACAAATACTTGTTGAAGTGGGCCAAGAAGAGAAAAGGATCAGTGCAACTGTGCTGTAGGGAGCTGAAGATCAGAGCATCAGAGGTCTACACTGTCATAGGGATCCTGAACACTTTAGACAGAGACCATGTCCAGGAGTTGGAACTGAATTCCTGGTGGCCACAGGGAAGCCAGGCCTGGTTTGCACATTGCCTGGGACAGCTGGGAAATCTTTGCAAACTCCCTCTCCTGGGAATCCAGCAGACTGTTTTAAGTAGTAACCGTGCCCTACCAGACATGAAGGAGTGTGTCACCGAGTCTGTTCCTCAGTTCCCCAACCTGGACTGTCTCCAGCATCTCTATATGAATGGCATTTACTTTCTGAAAGACAACCTGGAAACCGTACTAAGGTAAGATGGGAAGCTGTCTTTGATCAGAGCAAAACCTTTCTCTGTGCTCTGCAGATTATAGAGGGCCATTAATATCTGCCAGGCACACTGGATCCAACAGGGCTGGAGACTCTGGGAGGGAGTGTCAGCCTGCCTCTGTCTCAGTGTGGGGCCTTGGTAGAGGCTGAGTAGCTGTGGAAATTCTCGCACTAGGGTGGAGTGTGAGGCTGGGGTGACACAGCATGAAGAGGGATGGATTCTGCTGCTGATGCAGGCATCCAGATGTTCTGCAGAGACATCCCATGTGTGTAACTAGGTCTTGACTGGTTTGTGTGTGCTCTGTAGCACTCAGGGGGCCAGTACTGGAGTTTCCTGCTTTAGTAAAGGAGTGTCAGTGCGCATGTACTGAACCAGTCCCACCATGGTGTTCACTCATCTTGGTGTTAAACACTGACTTGAGTGAGAAGACATTGAGAGCATCCTGATGTGCATGTCTGTCATGTGTCACACTGAACTTGAACAATGCTAACCTGTCCATCTCCGTGTCAACCCTATCACTAACACTCTCCAACTCCAATTGCCAGAACTCATCTTTTATCTCTACCTAGGTGCCTGAAGACCCCCTTGGAGACCCTGTCCATCACTCAGTCTCAGCTCTCGCAGGCAGACTTGAATCATCTACCCCTGAGTGTGAACCTACATCAGCTCACACACCTGAACCTCAGCAGTGTGATATTGTCCTCTTTAAGGACTGGGCCCCTCCGTCTTCTTCTGGAGAGAGTTGCAGCCACTCTGAAGACCCTGGAATTGGAAGGCTGTAGGATGAAGGTCTCTCAGCTCAGTGCCATCCTGCCTGTCTTAAGCCAGTGCACCCAGCTCACTAAGATCAACTTTCTTGACAATGACATATCCATGGCTGTCCTTCAGGACCTTTTCCACTACACGGCAAATCTGAGCGAGCTGCTCCTGGAGATGTACCCTGCCCCTTTGGAGAGCTATGATGACACGGGTCATGTTCTCAAGGATAGATTTGCCCAGCATTGTTCTGAGCTCATGGATATTCTCAGGGCCATAAGGCAGGCCAAGTCTGTCTACTTTGCTGCTGGTGCCTGTTTTGTGTATTATAACTAGAGACCAGATTTATCTATGTGGGCAGATGGAGCAGGATTGCTTCTGGGCTCTGGGAGGTGAAGTCCAAAGGATGAGTGTCTCATCAGACACAGAATGTTATGGGAGAGAGGGCATTAGGAATATGATGAGCAGTTCATTTATATATAAGAGGAAAGTTGACATGGAGAACAATGGGACCATGGGGACAAGTGACTTAAGAGTTAAATAAAATTTGGTTTTTCTAAAAAAAAAAAAAAAAAAAAAAAAAAAGCTTCTAGTAGTGCATGTTAATGAAGTGGTTGCCCCTGAGTGGTAGGGCTTTGATTTAATTGTCAGACCCTGAGAAGCTGGATGGTCACCATCTGAGGTCCTTCTTGGCCACTATTCTTGGCACCATTTTTAAAGTCTTGAGATCCCTTCTCTGTGAAGGGAATGGAACAGAACTTTCTGATCAGTGAGAGTGTGCCCCAAGAACTCATGGCCTCAAAATACACTGGAACCAATGAGGATGAGCAGGTGAGACCTTTACACTATCTAAACACATTGCAATAAATCTAAAATTTGACATAAAAACTCTAGTAAACTACAAAAACTCATGAATAGTAAAACAACTTGTTACTGAATGATAAATGGGTCAAAGGAAAAAGGAAGGAAGAAGGAAAGGAAGAGTGAATTTCCTGGAACCAAAGGGAAATTAGAATACACTACATCACATGTGGGACACATTGAAAGCAAACCTATGAGGGAAATTTAAAGTCCTAAGAGCCTAGAATAAAAACCTGAAAAGCACAAAGAAATAGTTGAATGATTCAACTAAAAATTGTGGAAATAAGAACAGACCAAATCCAAACCTAGTGGGCAGCAAAAGATAAGCCTTTGGACCATGATATCCAATATGAGGTAGTATCTTCTATATGGCAGAGAGCTACCCCCAATGGTAACAACATGGTCACCTAAATGATTTGATTTCTAATTGAATCAATTTTCCTGGTTTTTCTCTCTATCTTTTACTAGATGAGGAAGCATGACCTTGAACTCCTGATACTATAGCCCTCTCCCCTGAATTCGAATGTGATAAACATGCACGTGCGCCCAGAAGATGTCATAAAGACCAGTCCAAGCCTAGTGCTGCCTCTCTGCTTCCCTGCTGTTGGGAAAAGGAAATTTGAAAACAATTCCTACAATTAATTACTGGTGGATGGGCCATATGCCATGGTACACATGCAGAGGTCAGAGGAAACCTTCCAGGAGTCTGTTCTCCTTTTGTGGGTTCCAGAAATCAAACTCAGGTCTTCAGGCTGGGTACAAATGCCTTACCTGCTGAGCCTTCATGTGCTTGCTGGCTAGGGGAGTTCTGAAAGACCATTTGGTGCATGGAGGTTTCTACTGTTTTCTTCAAGAGAGGCACCTCTGTTTTCTCTTTGGAATTTGATACTGTTGTTTGGCAGTTTCTCACTGTGTGGGTCAGGTTGTCCTGAAACTCAGAGATCCTCTGCCTCAGCTTGTGGAGTGCTAAGATCAAGAGTGTACACCCTGTTCAGGATAACACAGGTGTAGTAATAAAGCTTTATTGTTCTGTTGACTTTCATCTCATCATGCATTGCTGCTGATTTTTCACACTTTGAGACAAATTGTCCGTCTCACTCTTGATGGTTCTACAGTCCTCCATCAAGCCATCATCCCAATTAAGCTTCTTGCTAGTGAGGACCACAGGTTCCCACCACACCTCAGCCCTTTCTCATCTGCAACATGTTCATGGGGTGTGGTTTGGTTTTTATTTTGTTGTTGTTTTGAGAAAGAAGCTCACCATGTGGCCTTTGGCTAGCCTAAAATTCACTACATACTCAAGTACACACACAATATAATCCACACTGACACACACACATAGACACTAAAACCACACACACTAAAATATATGCATACATAAAGTGCTCATGTAAACACACACATACAAAATAAGTCAGTCTTCAAGCAATGGAATATTGACTTTCTATTTTAGTGTTTTTGTTTTCACTAGACAGGTCTGATTCAATCAATCTACAGTAGAAAAAAACCAATCATTAACAGAATTAAGTGGGTAGAGACTCATTGGACCAATCAGATATAAGATTTTAGTAGAGGGGTGGGGCTACCTGGGGAGGGGTGAGGAGGGAACTGTATAAAAGGGTCAGAGGAGGCCTAGTAGAACAGAACCTCAGAGTCCTGGGGCCTGGAGTCACTGCCTGGCCTTGCTGGGAATAGGAGCCTGTAACCAGTGTCCATATCAGGTAAGTCACTCACCTCCAACAGGCCTAGTGCGTTCTGGTCTAGCCTTATCACCAACTAAGCTACATTTCCAGATGCTTCCAGACTAAAATTTAAAATTTTTAGATTTGGTGTAGTTTGGTTTTAGTGAAAATGACCATCACATAGGAGTTTACATGTTAGTTTCTTTAGCTCATTTGAGTTTTTTGAGACGGGTCAAAATAGGCTAGGCAGACCTTGAACTCTTGATCTACTGTCTCTGACCAGTTTTCTATGCTCATTCTGGAATTAGAGTTAGGCTCCTCTTTGTAATTTAATCATCCTGTAATCTCTTAAAGTATGTCCACAGGTCATGGGTTTGCAGTTGTATAAACTGAACTTTCCTCTTAACTGTAGCTTATAAACAGTCCTGTGGATGGCTTGATGAACACAAGCCATGAGTCCCAGCTGGTTTGGAACCAAAGCTGTTGAAATGTGGTTGCTTCAGCCTTAACTGTTTGACTAAACATTGTCTGAGAGTGATTTTTTATATATATACACACACATATATATGCCAGGTTGCATATATAACAGCCACAACTTGAACCCAGAATGAAGTCCTTGAGCACAAAAGATCACATTCCAGGCTGTACTTGACTGCATGTAGAGACCTTACCTCTACATCTAATTAAACAAAATGAAATAGATGACTTGGAAATGTGGTTGAATGGTACAGCACTTGTGACCAAACCCTGCTACTAAACAACTTCAATGAAGACATTTTAAGTCATATTTTCTTTGATATCCCCCTAACTTCGACTAGCCTGAAATACACTTATTAGATTAGTCTGACCTGGAATCCTCCAAACACTTCCTCCAAAGAGATGGGATTATAGGATCCCACTTGGTGACATTTATGCAGTGTTTTAAATGCAGAGTGCACCAGCCACCTATGGTTAAAAAAAATACAATTCCAACACCCCTAATGACAATGAGTAAGACCATGGAGAGTAGGGGCAGCCTGGGATACATAATGAGTGAAATCCATTCGGGTTTGGAAGCTTATCCAATTCCACTCAAGCCTGCAACACAGGCTACAACATATTTTAAAGTTGAAACAACAACTTAAAATATTGGTAGATTTTTTTCTCATCTCCTTCCTCTGTAGACCCCAAGGTACCATGGGAAATCTTCATCCTTGTAGCCTCTGTACACCTGGCTTCTCATCTAAGACTCATTTTACAGGTGTTCTCTTTCAATAGCATGATTTTTAGTTGTGTTGGGGAAGGTTGCATGTTTTTTATTTCAGACATGATCTGACTGTGTGGCCTGGTGCCCATAAATTTAAAGACCTTTTACCTTCTCCCCCAAATGAGTATAATACAGCTCAGTACCTCCACACCCATCTCTAAAGCATTTAGAAGTAGTGTGGACTGACAGCATTTCACAAATTCTCTTCAGTCTGTCCCAGGAGGGATCAGTTTGTTGAAAGCACAATGAGGGTTGGACAGCCAGGTTGCATCAGCACTGTATTTTCTGGAGAGCCTGGAAAGATGGTCAGTGTCTTTTCCTGCAGCAAGGGTCTGGTCAGTCTGCATGCTCCCCAATAACCCTTCTACCTTTGAGTGCCCGGGGGGACAATGATTAATGTGTGCCCGTGTGGGGTCTTATAAGAGATTCCACATGCTGAGAGTGATGGAAGCTTGGCTTTGACACCACCAGATGGTGTAATAGAGCACCCTGAGTTCTCCATTATTACCAGACCAAGGACTCTGATCCTCTGGTTCCTGCAACACGTGAGAAGTAGGAATTCCCAAAACATAAGCTGAAAATGTGTCTCCTAAATGCTTGCCCAGGTTCCTCCTGAATGAAGATCCATCAGCATGAGCATCAAGAACATACCCACACTCCAGCAGCTGGCAGTGCAGAGCCTGCTGAGCAACCAGGCCTTGGCCATCTCTGCCCTGGAGTCCATGCCCACAAATTTCTTCCCACCGCTGTTCAAGGAGGCCTTCGACGGTAGACACCTGGGACTACTGAAGGCAATGGTGGCAGCCTGGCCCTTTGCTTGCCTCCCTGTGGGGGCCCTGATGAAGACCCCCGATGTGGAGGCATTGCAAGCTGTTCTGGATGGCCTAGACATGCTGCAGTCACAGAAGGTTCGTCCCAGGTAAGCAAGGCCCAAGGAGAAGAGAAGGGTATCACTGAGCTAGTGATAAATTCATGTGAGGTGAGGGAGAATGGGGTCAAAGTGGACAGAGGCTTCTGTTGTCACAACTTGGAAGTCTGTAGAACTTCTATTCAAGTTGAGAGCTGATACAAATGGCAATCAGGAGTGGAGGACAGCTCAGAGTCCATGAAGCCATAGTGGGAGGAGCCTTCCCCTGGCTCTCCTACAGGCGTTTGATGTGAAAGAGACCCAAGTCTAGAGTCATTGAATGGAGGGAGGGAGGAAGTTCTCCAGATGCAGTTGAGGCTAAGAGTCCTGGCCTGGCAGGTGAGAGGGGCTGTGTTGGAGCTGACAAGAGTGAAGTGGGACATAAACTGTCTCTGAGTCAGTTCTGGTTTACATTATGAAACTCCTTCCTTTTCCCTCCCAGACAGTGGAAGCTGCAAGTCCTTGACTTGAGGAATGTGCACCACGATTTCCTGGATGTGCAGACTAGAACACAGGAAGGAGCCCACTCAACAGAGACTGGGAGTGGGAAGCAAGTAGGGAGGGACCTTCCTAGATACACGCTGAGGCCGCGTTTGAAGATGGTCACTGACCTTGGCTTCAGGTTCCAGCTGAAAGAACACCAAACATGCTTGTTGCAGTGGGCCCAGCAGAGAAAAGGCTCTGTGCTTCTGTGCTGTCTGAGGATGACTATTTGTGCCCTCCCTGTGGAGATTATCAAGAAGGTCTTGGACATTTTCCATCCAGACTATATCGAGGAATTGGAACTATTCACAAACCAGGTTCTGCCCTTCCTGGGTCACTTTGCATCTTGCCTTGGCCGCATGAGAAATCTTCGCAAATTCCGTATAACTCAGATCTACTTGGGCACACAAAGGGTTGTCAATACTTTGACAGACACAGAGGAAATGTGTGCTATCAAGTTCCTTTCTCAGTTCTCCAAACTCAACTGTCTCCAGCATTTCTCTATGAATGGAGTCTCCTTTTCCTCTGACCTCATGAAACAGTTGTTCAGGTAAGGAAGGATGGAGAGCTGTTTGTACTGTGACAGCAAACCTTTTCCCTCTGCTTCAGCATTAGTTGTCCCCTGGGGTGTGTGTGCCACTGTGCATTTTAGAATGATGGACTCATTACAGTATCTAAGGGTGGACTTGCTTCCTTCTTAACTGACCATTCATTTAGCAGAGTCAGAGCTGGGGTAGGAGATGTTTAGAGAGCTGCCTTAAAAGCAGGTCCATTGGGTGGGTCAGACTCAGATGTGCTCTGGATATTCCTCCTTGAGATCCTGGCTACATTAACAGGAGGGAACTCGACAGATTTGCAGGCCCTGAGGTGTGGACAACTCACACCTGCACAGCATCCTAAGGAGCTGTGTACTCACATCTCTGTAAACAGGGACCAGCTTGTGTTAGATCCTCTGACATCCTTGAACTCTCCCAGAGAGAAGAATAATACGAGCACAGGTTGAGACTTAGTAGGTGGAAATGGGTGATGCTGGGGTAGGGGACCATTACTTTCAAAGTTGGAGCACTGAAATCAGGCATAGAGGATGTGACTGAGAGGAGGGACAGTGATGAGCTATGCAGGACACATACCAAGATGTTTCCAGAACCTTTTTGTGATACCCCTCTCTGGGTGTGACCTCCCAGCCTGCTGTTGCAAAGTTTAGTTCTGTTTGACAGGGTGAGGACAGGGAGCTACAGATCTGTGGTCTGAGACTGTCCCACCTTATGTATATGTCTCAGGAGACAATTAAATGAGCAGGAACCAACAGGTTGTATCCCAAGTGTTGACCTTCAGCATAAGGCTAGACTGACTTTCCATATGTGGTCCCTTCTGTCTGAGCGTCAACCTTACTAATGTCGTTCATTAGCTGGAACTAATTTCCTGTTCTTTCCCTAGATGCCTGAAGACCCCCTTGGAGTCCTTGTGTATCACTCTTTGTCAGCTCTCACAGTCAGACCTGAAACACTTGTCACAGTGTCAGAGCCTCTGTCACCTCAAACACCTGGTCCTCAATGGTGTACCATTATCCAAGATACGTCCCAGACATCTAGGAGTTCTCCTAGAGAATGTAGCAGGAACACTGCAGATCCTGGATTTAATGAACTGCAAGATGAAGGACTCTCAGCTCAGTGCCCTCTTTCCTGCCCTGAGCCAGTGCTCCCAGCTCACCAGGGTCTGTTTCTATGAAAACGACTTCTCTATGGCTGTTTTGAAGGACCTACTGCAAAGCATGGCCAATCTAAGCAAGTTGATTCTAGAGCTGTACCCCGCCCCTCTAGAGTGCTATGATCACCAGGGTAATATCCTAGTGGAGAAATTTACCCAAGTATACCCTGAGCTCCGGGATATAGTCACTGCCCACAGGCAGCCCAACATAGTGGCCTTTGGTACACGCATCTGCAGTGAATGCCTTATTCATTGTGTTTATGAGACAGAGAGCAGACTTTGTAGATGCTGGCAATAAACAGGTAAAGGCTGCTTCTGGATACTGAGAAATGAAAGTCTAGGGGGAGGGACTTTCATCATGAGGTCCCAGAACACATGGTTTCAGACACTGTGTGATTCATTGGGAACCAAATAGTGTTCAGTGGATCTATACCACAGGGACTAACTTGACTTGAAGTACAATGAGCCCATGGCCCCAGTTGTCTTGTGGAATCAGAAAGGCAATTTTGCATTTCTAAATGTACCTCTGTCAAAACAGGTTCACCACTGGTTTCCCAGAATGTGATAGCTGTAAATTTATAGTCAGATAAGAACCTGAATGCTCTTTATCTGTACCCTATTCAGTCAGTAATTAAGTTTTAGGTTCATAGTCCAGGTGTCCCGTGACCTCATGAAGTATGATCAAGGACATTATGGTCCAAGACTTGCCAGCATCAAAATGCATTGAAGATTCATGACATTGTCTTAACCTCTTTACATCCCATTGTTTGCCTGCTTGTATTGGTACAGAAATGTCAAACTGAACTGAGCAATATTGACCCACTCTCCTATGAAGATGGTTTTGGAGAAACTCAGGAGATTCCATCCCAGAATATTCAGATAGGAGGTGCTGAGCACACACTGAAGATGGCTGAAGAAAAAGTCCTTGACTAGAGAACTGACTGACCTGAGACCTGGTTGTTAACTCTTTAGTTGTGAGCTTTGTCTTGATTTGCTAAGAGAGTAGCCAAGCCACCTATTTTACTCCCTTTCATTGGATCAGGTAGCAATATGATTGTTTTAATTACTCTGTATTTTCATTGGTCTTCATTAAAAAAATAAATCTTTCTGTTCTCACACATCTTTGTGATTAATGCCTGCTAACTCATACCATGTACTAACTGTGAAGGACACTTGAATGCACACTCTGGACAGAACCATCCCTTGGGAAGTGATGTGATTGTGAGCAGAGTGGCATTTGAACACAAGACCAGGATTATTAACACTGTCTAGAAAAGTGTGGAGGTTCATAGAACTTAGAGCTCCATCAGTGCTCACAGAGGTTGGCTGTCACAGGCTAAGAGCATATTGTGACTATGGGGCATCTTTTTGTTCTTCCAAATCGTTTCATATTTTAGCTATGAAGTTGGAGTCCCACAACACACCTTATTCACAGCAAATAGAAAGTATTCTGTATCAATCTAATGAGGGTCTGATCCCTTTCCAGGTTAGTTCATCCACAGAAATAAGGAGACTCTGTAACCAGGTGCTTCATGCGTGAGGCTCACCTGGGATGCTGAATCTCCGTGCACTTCAGGGTTTTTTTTTTTTTTTTAATTTTTGGAGACAGGGTTTCTCTGTGTAGCTTTGTGCCTTTTCCTGAAACTCACTTGGTAGCCCAGGCTGGCCTCGAACTCACAGAGATCTGCCTGGCTCTGCCTCCCGAGTGCTGGGATTAAAGGCGTGCGCCACCACCGCCTGGCTTCACTTCAGGGTTTTTTAAGATGATGGAGTGAGTTTAGCAATGAAGTACCCTATGAAGAGAATTAGATCCTCCTGTATCTTCTGGTTTATTTGCTCTGGGTCCAGCTTCAGGTCAAGGCCCTCTGTCTTGAACCTTGTCGCTCGTAGAGGGTTTTAGGCTACACTGTCTAGATGGTGCCCAGCCTGTAGAATCCTTTCATGCTCTCCTTTCTTTCTAAGAAGTATCTGGCCCTCTGAAGTGTATCCAATATGAAAACAGGGCACCTTAGGGGCTGCAGAGTTGGCTAGCAGTTTAGAGCACTTGCTACTCTGTCAGAGAATTCAGGTGACTTTCCAATATCAACTTGAAGACTCTCAACCATCTCTCTGTAACTCTACTTCTGGTGGATCTATGCTGTCTTCGGATTTCCTGGGAATAATCATCTATGTGATGCATATAAGTGCATGCAGGGAAAACATACACATAAATTAAAATAAATACATCTAATATAAAGATTGGACACTTTCAAAATACTCTTTAGGGGCTGGACAGATACTCAGAGGTTAAGAGCACTGGCTGCTCTCCCAGAGGTTCTGAGTTCAATTCCCAGCAACCGCATGGTGGCTCACAACCATCTGTAAGGAGATCTGGCGCCCTCTTCTGGCCTGCAGGCAGAACACTGTATACATAATAAAAATAAATAAATCTTAAAAAAAATACTGTTTAGCACTGGACAACCAATTTTTGAGCTCCTCCCTGGGTGAGGCCACCTCTTCTCTTCCCACTTTTCCACAGTTACCTCTATTTCCCTGTGTAGGGCTGAGGCTTGTGTCCTTTTCTCTGTCCAGTTTGCCCTGATCACTGGTCATCCTGGTTCAGGTCCAATAGATGCAGTCCCCTTTGTGAGACGTTATGGGTATACCTTCTCAGAGTGCTAGGAGACACAATCTGAGGAGTCTTCTAGATCTTACAATCCTCTTTCCACCCCCTCTTCAGCAATGTTCCCTGAGCCTTAGGTGTGGGAGTATTTTGTAGATGCAGCCATTGGGACTGGGCTCCTCAGCTCTCCGTTTTGACTGGTTGTAGTTTTCTGTTGTGGTTTCTGCCTGTTGCCAAGGCAAGTTTCTTCTTCTTCTTCTTCTTCTTTTTTGTTTTGTTTTGTTTTTTGTTTTCTGGAGCTGAGGACCGAACCCAGGGCCTTAAGCTTGCTAGGCAAGCACTCTACCACTGAGCTAAATCCCCAACGCCATCATAATCCTCCTGCTTTAGCCTTCTTTTTTCTTTTGTTTTTGTTTTTGTTTGTTTTTTGTTCGTTTTGTTTTGTTTTGTTTTGTTTTGGTTTTGGTTTTTAGAGACAGGATTTCTCTGTGTAGATTAGACTACTATCAATTGGAAAGGGTGCCTGAAGTGGCCTACCTTGGTAATCAGGTTGGTGACTACCCTAACTGTCATCATAGAGCCTTAATGCAGTAACTGATGGAAGCAGATGCAGAAATCCACAGCCAAGTGCCTAGCCAAGCTCTGGGAGTCCATTTGAAGAGAGGGAAGAAGGATTCTATGAGCAAGGGGGGTCAAGATCATGATGGGGAAATCTACAGAGACAACTGAACCAAGTTTGTAAAATCTCACCCACTTTAGATGGACAGCTGTGGAACCTGCATGGGACCAGACTGGATCCTCTGCATATGGGAGACAGTTGTATAGCTTGGTCTGTTTGAGGGGCCCCTGGCAGTGGGATCAGGATCTATGCCTGGTGCATGGACTGGCTTTCTGGAGCCCATTACCTATGGTGGGACACATTGATCAGGCTTGATGCAAGGGGCAGGAACTTGGTCCTGACTCAGTTGAATATCCAGGCTTTATTGACACCCCATGGGGATCCTTACTCTTTTGGAGGGGATCAGGGATTGGCCAGGGTGGGTGGGCATGAGGGGGAAGGCTGGAAGAGAGAGAGGGAGGATGAGGGGAGGATCTATGGTTGGTATATAAAATGAATTAAAAAACTTCAAATGATAAAGTCTTATTGCTGCTGGATTATACAGACATGAGATCACAATTACTCCTGCTCCTCACACCTGTGCCTCCCAGCTGTAAGAATTGCAGGTGTGATTGCAGTGTGCATCTGTGTACCTGTCCTCCCCTGGAATTTCTAGTCATACCTTAGCTTTTCAGTCACAGCTTTCAGCCATGAACATGATATTAAATTACTGAGTTAAGGCCCAGTTCACACCCCAGCTCCACATTATTCCAGAAGACTGTGTGGTGGAGGCAGGAGGATCAGGATTTCAAAATCATCCTCCTATACATAGTCAGTTTGAAGTCAGCCCTGAATCCAGGGAATCCTCTTTATGAAGGTAAAATTTGTTTTTGTTTTTGTTTTTTATTTTGGGTTGGTTTCTACAAAAAGGTTTCTACACGTAGTTTTGGTGCCTGTCCTGGATCTTGCTCTGTAGACCAGGCTGCCCTCGAACTCACAGAGATCTGCCTGCCTCTGCCTCCTGAGTGCTGGGATTAAAGGCGTGCACCACCACCCAACACAGTCAAATTTGTTTAAAAGTTCCTTGAGAGTTGTTTTATTGGTTTGTGTCACTGTGTGAGCCTGGGCTAGAAGCTTGGTCTACAAATGAGCTCTGCAAGTATTCCACCATTGAGAGAGCTCCACAGAATCCATGCAGATTCAGGAGACTAAATGGGCTCATTGACCACTGCAGGAAATAGGAAAAAGAAGGACAAGGGAGTGGGCTCCGGGGGAAGGGTCAGACAGCAATGGGAACAAGTAGCCAGCCCAGAGCACTCTGTATAAAGTGTAGACTGAGCCAGTGATGGTGAGGGCCTCTACTCTTCCCTTCATTACCAGGTCCAGTAAGAAAGCAAGATAGGGTCAGGTGCCTGTTCATACACTTGTGATTGCTCCTCAGCCTTCCCTCCACTGAGAGATCACAGGGCACATTTTATGTTATTTTTCTTCCAAGTCCCTGCCCTCTGTGAGAAGGCCCCTTCTGAACAGCAAAGTAAGTCTCCCAAGATGCATTGTGGCCCAGGACAGCAAAAGAATAGCCAAGCTTTGTGACTCACACCTAATAATCACATGATTTGGAAAGCTGAGTCAGGAAGGGGGGTTGCATAGATAGTTGCAAGTGTTCCAGGAAGGACCACTGCCGAAACTGTATCCCCCCTGTGATCACTCTGTGATCAGACCATGATTTTATGAAATTAGCCCCTAGCCATAATCAATGGAAATGAAATTGTATGGGAATTATAATCTTATGGCTTTTGTGGGTTTTTCCTTTAAACGTACCTATGTGACTATAGGACGACCCGACTCTTGCTCTTTGGAGCTGAGTTAGCCGACTGTACAGCGCTTCTTCAATAAACACCTCGTGCTGTTGCATCAACTGGACCGGAGTCTGGGTTCTTGGAATGTCCACTCGAGACCCTAAACTTTGTGGTCTAACACCCACAACGCCTGTCTACCTCGGAAAACTCGCCTTCTCCATTCCCCCCAGAGCCAACCGACGTCCAAAAGTCAACTGGAAGCAGTTTTTGAGAGGAACAACACCCTTTTTCCCATCTACCTTGTTTTTTTTTTTTAATAAGTGAAAGTCTGGGATGTAAGGATTCAGTCCTTAATTACCTCATCAGGCTGTGACTGGCATCCCAACCTAAAAAGCAGGTGGGCCCTCTGTGTGCCCCTCTCTTTCCTTTCTGCTCCTTCCTGTAGTACCTGTCCTGGATCTGGCTCTGGCCTTGAACTCACAGAGATTTGCTTGCCTCTGCCTCTCAAGTTCTGGGATTAAAGGCGTGTGCCACCACCACCCAGCTCCTGGAGTCTCTCAAGTGCAGGTTGCAGCCAGAAGCTGGGAGTCCTGAAGAACAGGGTGGAGTCAGTCACCAATCTCCACACCCAGGAAATGGAGAAAGAAGATCAGGAGTTCAAGGCCAATCTGGGCTGCCTGTTATCAAAGGGAGGGGCAGGGAAGGATCAAGAAGGGAGGAGCAGTGTGCTGTGGATCCCACTCCCTTTGCTCAGAGTTGTCTTTAGTTTGTTCTGCCATCCTTGGTGTGCCCACACCACCTCCCCCTGTGAGCATCCTGGATTGCAATCATCTGGCCATCTGGAAAACCTAAGCTAGCCAGTCTGCATTGCTCAGTTGAGGTTGACAACTTTGTACAACCAGCAGCCACACAACTGGGATGTAACAGAAGCTCAGCAGGAAGGGAGGAGGAGGCAGTGTCAGAATGGCTTCTGTTTACTTTGGCAAGAGCTCAGACTTCACAGGACCTTTGCATCCCTATAGTCACAGGACTGTCCTGACCAGGACAGGGATAGAAGGATTGTATCCAGGTTCCAGGATCTGACTGTTAGTTTACAACTGCCATCCTTGTAGAGTCTTTGACTCCACATTCAGCTGTCCTATGTTCTCAGTGTCAACCTTGACCCATGTGGTCTGATCCATCTGCACACCATTTTGTTTTAAACACATTGAGTCATGTATGAAGCCATGTGCTCTTGATCCCCTAATGAAAGACCTGTCCCTTGGCTTTGATTTCTCAGTATGCAGAAATACCCTCCTCCTATTTGCTGCCTACAAGGACAAAGCCTGGTTTATGGACTTTGGTTTATGCTGAGGAAGGATCCCAGGGCCTCATACAAGCTCTGCAAGTGCTCTACCTATGGAAATCCAGCACCCAGGGCCTCCCTGCACACTCCTAGACTCCAGCTATCCTCCTGCATACTCCTTCCTCCCTTGTGTTTTTTTTAGTTTTTTTTTTTTTATTTTTACTTTTGAAGACAGGGTTTCTCTGTGTAGCCTGGCTGTCTTGTAACTCACTTTGTAGTCCAGGCTTTCCTCGAACTCAGAGCTCCTCTTGCCTCTGCCTCCTGAGAGCTGGGATTAAAGGTATGTTCCATCACCTAGCTCCAGTCAATTAGTATCTGTGACAGCAGATGCTTGCTACAGATTCCATCTCAGATTATGAATCCAGACAGACTCATGATTTTGACAGGGAGGCAGGCCTCTTGATTATGGTGTTTTTAGGTTTATGTGGTCAGTCTGTTAGAAACAGATTAACTTAGAGCTGACTCATAATCAGAACTACATAGAACAAACAGTTCCTAAATGCTTGCCCAGGTTCCTCCTGACCGAAGATCCATGAGCATGAGCATCAAGAACATACCCACACTCCAGCAGCTGGCAGTGCAGAGCCTGCTGAGCAACCAGGCCTTGGCCATCTCTGCCCTGGAGTCCATGCCCACAAATTTCTTCCCACCACAGTTCAAGGAGGCCTTCGACGGTAGACACCTGGGACTACTGAAGGCAATGGTGGCAGCCTGGCCCTTTGCTTGCCTCCCTGTGGGGGCACTAATGAAGACATCCGATGTGGAGGCATTGCAAGCTGTTCTGGATGGCCTAGACATGCTGCAGTCACGGAAGATTCGTCCCAGGTAAGCAAGGCCCAAGGAGAAGAGAAGGGTATCACTGAGCTAGTGGTAAATTCATGTGAAGTGAGGGAGAATGGGGTCAAAGTGGACAGAGGATTCTGTTGTTACAACTTGGAAGTCTGTAAAGCTTCTATTCAAGTTGAGAGCTGATATAAATGGCAGTCAGGAGTGGAGGAAAGCTCAGAGTCCATGAAGCCATAGTGGGAGGAGCCTTCCCCTGGCTCTCCTACAGGCATTTGATGTGAAAGAGACCCAAGTCTAGAGTCATTGAATGGAGGGAGGGAGGAAGGTCTCCATGTGCAGTTCATGCTAAGAGTCCTGGCCTGGCAGGTGAGAGGGGCTGTGTTGGAGCTGACAAGAGTGAAGTGGGACATAAACTGTCTCTGAGTCAGTTCCTGGTTTACATTATGAAACTCCTTCCTTTTCCCTCCCAGACAGTGGAAGCTGCAAGTCCTTGACTTGAGGAATATGCACCACGATTTCCTGGATGTGCAGACTAGAATACAGGAAGCAGCCCACAGAGACTGGGAGTGGGAAGAAAGATGGGAGGGACCTTCCTAGATATGCTCTGAGGCCCCGTTTGAAGGTAGTCACTGACCTTAGCTTCAGGTTCCAGCTGAAAGAACATCAAACATGCTTGTTGCAGTGGGCCCAGCAGAGAAAAGGCTCTGTGCGGCTGTGCTGTCTGAGGATGACTATTTGTGCCCTCCCTGTGGAGATTATCAAGAAGGTCTTGGACATTTTCCATCCAGACTATATCGAGGAATTGGAACTATTCACAAACCAGGTTCTGCCCTTCCTGGGTCACTTTGCATCTTGCCTTGGCCGCATGAGAAATCTTTGCAAATTCCGTCTAACTCACATCTGTTGGGCACACACAGGTTTGTAAATATTTTGACACGGAGGAAACGTTTGCTATCAAATTCCTTTCTCAGTTCTCCAAACTCAACTGTCTCCAGCATTTCTCTATGAATGGAGTCTCCTTTTCCTCTGACCTCATGAAACAGTTGTTCAGGTAAGGAAGGATGGAGAGCTGTTTGTACTGTGACAGCAAACCTTTTCCCTTTGCTTCAGCATTAGTTGTCCCCTGGGGTGTGTGTGCCACTGTGCATTTTAGAATGATGGACTCATTACAGTATCTAAGGGTGGACTTGCTTCCTTCTTAACTGACCATTCATTTAGCAGAGTCAGAGCTGGGGTAGGAGATGTTTAGAGAGCTGCCTTGAAAGCAGGTCCATTGGGTGAGTCAGACCCAGTGAGTGTGCTCTGGGTATTCCTCCTTGAGATCCTGGCTACATTAACGGGAGGGAACTCGATAGATTAGCAGGCCCTGAGATGTGGACAACTCACACCTGCACAGCATCCTAAGGAGCTCTGTACTCACATCTCTGAACAGGGACCAGCTTGTGTTGGATCCTCTGTCAGCCTTGAACTCTCCCAGAGAGAAGGATAATATGAGCACAGGTTGAGACTTAGTAGGTGGAAATGGGTGATGCTGGCCTGGGGGACCATCAGTTTCAAAGGTGGGGAACTGAAATCAGGCATAGAGGATGTGATTGAGAGGAGCGACAGTGATGAGCTATGCAGGACACATACCGAGATGTTTCCAGAACCTTTTTGTGATGGTCCTCTCTGGGTATGACCTCCCAGCCTGTTGTTGCAAAGTTAAGTTCTGTTGGACAGAGTGAGGACAGGGAGCTACAGATCTGTAGTCTGAGACTGTTCCACCTTATGTATATGTCTCAGGAGACAATTAAATGAGCAGGAACCAACAGGTTGTATCCCAAGTGTTGACCTTCAGCATAAGGCTAGTCTGACTTTACATATGTGGTCGCTTCTGTCTCAGCGTCAACCTTACTAATGCCCTTCATTAGCCAGAACTAATTTCCTGTTCTTTCCCTAGATGCCTGAGGACCCCCTTGGAGTCCTTGTGTATCACTCTTTGTCAGCTCTCACAGTGAGACTTAAAACACTTGTCAAAGTGTCAGAGGCTCTGTCACCGCAAACACCTGGTCCTCAGTGGTGTAGCGTTATCCAAGATATGTCCCACACATCTCCGAGTTCTCCTAGAGAATGTAGCAGGCACACTGCAGATCCTGGATTTAATGTACTGCAAGATGAAGGACTCTCAGTTCAGTGCCCTCTTGCCTGCCCTGAGCCAGTGCTCCCAGCTCACCAGGGTCTGTTTCTATGAAAACGACTTCTCTATGGCTGTTTTGAAGGACCTTCTGCAAAGCATGGCCAATCTAAGCAAGTTGATTCTAGAGCTGTACCCCACCACTCTAGAGTGCTATGATCACCAGGGTTATATCTTAGTGGAGAAATTTACCCAAGTATGTCCTGAGCTCCGGGATATAGTCACTGCCAAAAGGCAGCCCAACATAGTAGCCTTTGCTACACGCATCTGCTGTGAATGCCATATGTGCTGTGTTTATGAGATAGAGAGCAGACTTTGTAGGTGTTGGCAATAAATAGGAAAAGGCTGCTTCTGGATACTGAGAAATGCAAGTCTAGGGGGAGGGACTTTCATCATGGGGTCCCAGAACACATGGTTTCAGATACTGTGTGATTCATTGGGAACAAAATACTGTTCAGTGGATCTATACCACAGGGACTAACTTGACTTGAAGTAGAATGGGACCAAGGCCATAGTTGTCTTGTGGAATCAGAAAGGCAATTTTGCATTTCTAAATGTACCTCTGTCAAAACAGGTTCACCACTGGCTTCCCAGAATGTGATAGCTGTAAACTTATCGTCAGACTAATAACCTGAATACTCTCCTCTGTAACCTATTCAGTCAGTAATCTAAGTTTTAGGTTCATAGTCCAGCTGTCCTGTGACCTCATGAAGTATGATCAAGGACATTATGGTCCAAGACTTGCCAGCATCAAAATGCATTGAAGATTTATGACATTGTCTACCCCTCTTTACATCCCATTGTTTGGCTGCTTGGTGCATTATTGGTACAGAACTGTCAAACTGAACTGAGCAGTATTGACTCACTCTCCTATGAAGATGGTTTTGGAGAAACTCAGGAGATTCCATCCCAGAATACTCAGATAGGAGGTGCTGAGCACACACTGAGGATGTCTGAAGAAAAAGTCCTTGCCTAGAGAACTGACTGACCTGAGACCTGGTTGTTAACTCTTTAGTTGTGAGCTTTGTCTTGATTTGCTAAGAGAGTAGCCAAGCCAGCTATTTTACTCCCTTTTATTGGATCAGGTAGCAATATGATTGTTTTAATTACTCTATATTTTCATTGGTTTTCATTAAAAAAAATAAATCTTTCTGTTCTCACACATCGTTGTGATTAATGCCTGCTACCTCGTACAATGTACTGACTGAAGGACACGTGAAATCACACTCTGGACAGAACAGTTACTTGGGAGTGATGAGATTGTGAGCAGAGTGGCATTTGAACACAAGACCAGGATTATTAACACAGTCTAGAAAAGTTTGCAGCTTCATAGAACTTAGAGCTCCATCAGTGCTCACATAGGTGAGCCTATTGTGACTATGGGGCATCTTTTTGTTCTTCCAAATTGTTTCATATTTTAGCTATGAAGTTGGAGTCCCACAACACAACTTATTTACAGCAAATAGAATATATACTGTATCAATCTAATGAGGGTCTGATCCCTTTCCAGGTTAGTTCATCCACAGAAATGAGGAGACTCTGCAACCAGGTCCTTCATGTCTGAGGCTCACCTGGGATTTTGAATCTCCATGCACTGTCAGCATTTTTTAAGATGATTGAGTGACACAATCTGACAGATCTTCTAGATCTTACAATCCTCTTCCCACCCCCTCTTCAGCAATGTTCCCTGAGCCTTAGGTGTGGGAGTATTTTGTGGATGCATCCATTGGCACTGGGCTCCTCACCATTTTGACTGGTTGTAGTTTTCTGTAGTGGTCTCTGCCTGTTGCAAAGAGAAATTTCTTTTCTTTTTTTTGGTTTTGTTTTCTGGAGCTGAGGACTGAACCCATGGCCTTATGCTTCCTAGGCAAGCACTCTACCACTGAGCTAAATCCCCAAACCCATCGTAATCTTCCTGCTTTAGCCTTCTTTTATTTTTTTTTTTTTTTGATTTTTCTAGACAGGGTTTCTCTGTGTAGCTTTGTACCTTCCCTGGATCTCACTCTGTAGACCAGGCTGGCCTCGAAGTCACAAAGATCTGCCTGGCTCTGCCCTCCAACGTTGGGATCAAAGGCGTGTGCCACCACCGCCCAAGAAGTTTCTTGATGAGGGGTGAAGACTACACTTCTCTGTGGGTATGAGGACATATGTTTATAGATTTTTAGGGATTATGCTGGTTTAGCAAATTAGTGTTTGTAGATTCTCCTAAAGTGTCAGTCCTAAAAACGTACATGTATATCTTCGGATATCTATTCCTGTGAAGAGACACCATGAGCATGGCAACTCATAAAAAAAAAACCATTTAATTGCGGCTGGCTCACAGTTCAGAGGTTGAGTTCATTATTATCATAGTAGGAAGCATGGTGGCATGCAGGCAGACACGGTGCTGGAGAAGGAGCCGAGAGTTCTACATCTGGATCCACAGGCAGTTGGAAGAGACAGTGAGCCATTGAGCTTGGTTGGGCTTCTGAAACCTCAAAGCCCACTCCCCTAGTGATGTACTTCCTCTAACAAGGCCACACCTACTCCAACAAGGCCATACCTCCAAACCACCACCCCAGATTGCTGTAGGATGTTCTCTTTGCTGTGAATGTGTTGCTCTGATTGGTTAATAAATAAAGTGCTGAGTGGCAGTAGCCAGGCAGGAAGTATAGGCAGGACAAAGAAAGAGGATGAGGCTGGGAACAGGAAGGCTGAGGCAGGCTGAGGCAGGGAGACCATGCCAGCCGCCACCATGAGGAGCAGGATGTAAAGTACAGGTAAGCCACGAGCCATGTGGCAAGGTGTAGATTTATAGAAATGGGTTAATTTCAGATGTAAGAACTAGATAACAAGAAGCCTGCCACATCCACACAGTTTATAAGTAATATAAGTCTCTGCGTGTTTGCTTGGGTCCAAGTGGCTGCGGGACTGGCTGGCGGGTGAGAGAGATTTGTCCTGACCGTGGGCCAGGCAGGACCAGGAAAACTTCAGCTATTCCCAATGAGTTTATGAGGGTTATTTTCATTCAGACCACCACAATGTATGTAGCGTTATATAGACTGAACAGGTTGTATGTAGGAATATATATGCATATACATATATGCATGTAATAACCCTCAGCTAAAAAAGGGCCATGAACTTGGAGAACAAGGAGGGGTTTGGGGAAGAATTTCGGAAGAAAGTGAAGAAAGCAATGTTGTAATTAAATTATAATCTCAAAAAGAAAAGAAAGAATAAGTTACCAGATGTAGCTAAGCATATTTGCTCACTGAAAACAGTGTAGTTTGGAGGGTGAATGTCCCGTACCCTCATATCAGAGTCAGATGCAGGATGACAGACAAGTTTGTCACAAAAGCTGGGGTCATAGACTCAGTTAAGACTACTCAGTGTTACACAGCAGTATTCTCAGCTTCTCCCTCCCCTACAAAATTCTGGGATGTACTTCAGTTACTTGAGTGAGGGCCTAGCATCCTAGAGCCCTGAGTTATAGCTCATACCCACATAACACTAGGCACACTAGTGCACTCCTGCAGTCTTACCACTGTGGGAGGAGAGGCAGAGGACCAGCGGTTCAAGGTCATACTGCTTAGTATGGGAGCTTCTCTTGGTTTTCAACTTGAATACATTTGGAATTAACTAACCCCAAATTGCTTGGTACACATATAAGAGATTTAATTAAATCATTTTAATTGGATATTCACTTCTTGTGGGGCATTTACCCACCAACCCCACAGCTCCCCAGATTTCCCCAGTGTTTTCTTGAGTGTGGGCAGCAGGAAATTAGATAGAAGGATTTATTGAGGTGAATCTTGCGGAGATAAACAGAAAATAAAGGATAGCCTCGAGAGGGCCTGGAACCTTTTCAAATGGCCCCGACTGTCTCTGTCCCAGGATATTTATAGAGATGCCAAGGGGTGGAGCAAAAGACCTCCCGCCCAGCACAGCCAAGTGCAGACCATTTCAGACACCTGCATTCAGGCCCGTGGTCCTAATCATCCACTATGCCGACATGCTGGGTAAAGGCACAAGGATCCAGAAAACCAGCTCCCACAGGTCCCCCTTTCTTAATATATTAAAAAAAAAACTAATTATTAATGGCTTACAGCAATCTCCATAGCTGTTACACATCCCAGTATGGGAGTAGAGGATTATAAAGATGGCATTTCTCTTTGAATTAGGTCCAAGGTGACTACAGCAGTCTTAGCTGCCTCAAGCCCTTTCTAAACCAAAAACTCTGAAGGCGACTACAAACTTAAAGAATCCCTTAGCTTCATCATTACCATTAACAGGTTAACATAAATATTGCTATACATAGTCACAATTCTCCCAATCTTACAACACAAAGCAAACTCTTAACAAAGCCATTTGAATTAACATATATGGTGCTATAGTTAAGAATTTTCTCCATCTTACAACTTTAACTCTTAATCATTTGAATTTTCTTGCTAACAGAACATAGGAAAAACTTCGATGTATTCACGTCAAACTTAAATATTTCCTTAACTCCACAAAACCATGGTGTACTAATATCAATAGTTTAAACATAATTTCTGCAAGCATAATTCAACCTCATAACTCCTTTTCTTTATAATTTTTTAAACAAAATCTCAAACCTAGTTAGAAAAAAAAAACTTTTCTGTATAAACAGTTCCCATTTGTAACACAAAACCAGTTCCGTAAGTCATTCCATTTTTACATAAACAGTTCCACAAAACAATTGCATTTTTAACACAGAACAATTCATTAATCACCAGCATATATGCACACACATCTTGACTCTAGGTCAATAAATCTCTTCATTTAAACAGTTCCATTTTTAACCCAATTCTAGACAACAGTTTCTAAGTCATTACTATAAGTAAACTCAAAATTGTCCCATTCCAATTAAATCTCTATTGTTCATTTCTTAAGTCCCAAAATTCAAATGATAAATTCTGGCACTAGCCTTCCAAATATGAAGAAATCCATAACCAAAATCTTCTTGCAGTTAACAATTTTAGTTCAAACAAGCGTCTCTGCAACTTTTATTCTCAAGCCAGAGACCTTTTTAGTAATAGTAATATTTTAAACTGCACCATTTTTGCTGTTCGCTCAGGTTTTTCTGTGTTGCGTTGATTTTCCACGGATCTCAGCTGTGGAAGCCTTGTTGTGCTGGTTCTGGCGTCCGCCATTCTTAGTGGCTTCTGGAGTTTTGAAACCATTCAGACTGCCTACTTTGCAGTCTACTAGGACACTATCTTCTGTGTCTCAGATTCTTTTACCATATACATTAAGCATAGATTCACATTCAATATTTATACTTTCACAAACTCATATAACATGTGCTTAAGCATAAACTCACACTCAACATTTACACATTTTTATAAACTCACATATAACGTATTAACATCTACTTATTTATACTCTTTAAGGAAACTGTAGTACTACTTTAGCAAATGTATTTCTTATTACTTCTTATATACTTCTTATATTCATTCCATCTTCTTATTTAAACTTACAACTAGCATCTTACAAAGCTTATTACTACATGTCTTAAGACTACCTTAGATACTTCTTGCAAGCTTATATTCTTAAAGGAACTCTATAGATCTATTTTACAAACTTATATAGGGCTACCATTAGCATATATATAATTTAGCAAACACCCAAAAGATTTCTTAACACAGATCTAACAAGACAGAATAATTTCTACAAACTCACATATCTTATTTTCGTCTTTTTCTACTTCTTACTCTTAATTATCATCACTATCTCTATTAGATTCTCTCAACTAGACAGGAAGTAGATTCCTAAATTTCTAAAGTTTAGAGTTTATAGTCAGCTTTGCTATACAACATGGGGATTTAATGAGTGTTGTCGTTATAGAGTTGTGATATGCCATTCCGGAACTGGCAGAGATGCACTGTCAGCGGTAAACGGTTTTTAACTAGAGGCTGTCCCTTCACCCAAATTCATAGTAGTTCCCCTAAGTACTTCAAATCAGACAAATGTGTCTATTACAGCAGTACTTTTGGTTCCTTCTAGAGAAAAACTTCACTTCACGCTGAGGGGGTGAAATTACCGTATTTAGCTGCTGTAAAGCTCTTCACCAAAGACTGCACAGCTATTAGGTGATATAAAGTATTTTTCTAAAGAAGCTAGTAAAGCCCAAAGCAGCACAGCTCTGAACTCTATTTCCTCACTGTTTGCATTAGCCAGTGACAAAACCTCAGAAACACTAATCGAGCCACTTTCATTCTGGTTCCTTTATAGGAACGTCATTGGAGCTGACATTCCTTAGTTCCACACTCCTTACCAGACGCTCCGGTAACCACCAAGCTTCATTCTCCTCTTGTGAAAAAACACAAACATGTCCTCGACCCCATATTAAAACAGGATAGGGACCCTTCCATAATCCCGAGCAGGATCTTTCCATTTCACTTGAGCAAAAGTCACTTGGGTGCCATTGTGCCAAAATCTATCTGCGGCAGACTGTTCATAGACATCCATATTCAAAAAGTTCAGAACAAAAAGAGCATGATTTAATGCATTATGTGGCGATTGAGGGTAAATTTATTTTTTTTAATTTTTATTTTTTGAAGTTGTATTTTAAGACTGCTATGAGCCCTTTCTTCAATACCTTGTCCCTGAGGATTATAAGGAATACCTGTTTTATGTATGATTTCCCATTGGGTACAAAATGGTTGAAATGCCTTAATACTATATCCAGAACCATTATCAGCTTTAATAATTTTTGGCATACCCATATATGAAAAACACTTCAAGCAGTGCATAATTACATGTTTTGTAGCTTCCCCAGGTTGTGCACTAGCCATTAAAAATCCTGAATAAGTGTCAATGATCACACGTACATATCTTAATTTGCCAAATTCTGCAATATGAATAACATTCATTTGCCTTAGATAATTAGGAAGAAGACCTCGAGGGTTTACCCCTAAGTGAGGGATAGGAAAATATTTTGGACATACCCCACATCATTTAACTATTTGATGAGCTGCTTCTTTGGTAAGATTGAATTGCTTTCTTAAGCTTTTGCTATTTTGATGAAGAGCATGTGACTGTTGAGCCATTTCCACTTGGGATAATGCTCAGCCATTGCATTACCCTCAGCTAAAGGACCAGGAAGATTGGAGTGAGCTCTAATATGGCCCACAAAGCATGGCAGCTTTCTTTTGTGGAATAGCGTCTTTAATTTGTTGAAACATTTTGACTTGGTTGTTGTTAGTTCCAATATTTTCACCAAAACTGTTGCTATTCAAAGGAGTCAAGAACATAGATGTTCTTTTATGAAACATATCCTTCATTAGCTTACTTTGAGAAAAAGCATTTTCAGGATTTAGTATTTTCACTTCATTAGCTTTAACTCCTGATGGTATTAGCACCTGTGATATTTAGCATTGATTTCTTATAAGGAACTTTCAGGTGAAGCAACTATTTTTTTAAGACAGATTTTTCTGAAGTTTGTTTCCCATCTATAAAGCAGTCATTTCTTTTTGAATACCTGTTTCCTTGTCTCCTTATTAGATTTGCAAAGGAATTACTCATTGCAGGCAGTTTGTTCAAAGGGCAAAGAACTTTATTTTCCCATGAGTTTCTTCATACCTAAAACAATGTTCAGTGTATTAACTGCTTTCTCTTGCTTTCTTAAGGATTTTAAAATGAGTTGTTTGCTCTTAAAGGTAGCTTTTTGTCATCCAACTACCGTAAAAACTTTGCACAGCTATTAGGGTAAATAAGGCATTTTACCAAAGGAGCCCCAAACCGCGAAGCACCTAGTTCCGTATCCTTTCAATATTTTCATTGGAACTGACACTTAAACTCTTAGACGATTTTCCTCCTTATTCTTTTAAAAGCTGTATTTTAAGTTTACCATGAACGTATTTTCGAGCTGACAAAAGTGTTTCAGGGCAATGTCGCCATCTTTAGCAGAAAAACTACCTTTCCCAGAATGCATTTCCCTTATATCAGTCCCCTATTGCAATCTATCTTTTGGACTTCATTTCCCATAGTTCTTTTTGGGTCTGAGAGTCAACTGGTTCTCTTTTACCAGACTTGGTTACAAATTATTGCCTGGGATGTTTGAACAAAGTTTTTTGCTTTTACAACGGGAGATTTGAACAAGCATTTTACATTTTCAGCTATGGCACATTGGGAGATTCCTATTCTCTCCTCAGCTGGCTTTAACAGGTGTCTCTCCTTTATTTGACACTGGCCCCCGAATCAGAACTGCACCTGCCTCGTTAGCATGCATTTAGGCTGATATTTCTGATAGCAACTTTCCTCTGGGCTTGTGTTTGCCTTAGCCAGTCAGTGAAAAACAAACATTTACAACAGCTTTTCCTGTTGGTCTCTTCAGAGATTTTCTCCCACTGACTTTATTCTCATTTTGCTTGTTCCTTACCCAGCAGATGCAGAGCTTCAGGTATCTGTCTGTGGCTCTGTACCTCTGCTAACTGCCTTTGGAGGTAGGGGCTTTTTTCTCTCCCCAAATCTGCCTCCCTCAAATTCTAGCAGCTTTTTCAGGTCATATTTTTCTGGGGAGGATTATGTCCCTTCTGTTTCTTCAGAGTCTTTCTCTACTCCAGAAACATTTCCAACACTAAGGTGGCAGCTTTCCCTGCTACTGAAGGTAGGGACTTTTTGTCCGTTTCTGTTTTCAGGGTCTGAGGTTTGTGTTCATAAATCAAGCTTAGCAAAGGAGGTTTTTGCCATATCTAAGCTTGCATTAGGACAGGTGTTTTTCCCTCAGGCCTTTCACCTGACCCAGTCCCCCAGTGGGTTGCATTTGCTTGTCTGGATACTCAAGGACAGAGTTTATACCAGAGGCAATCACCCCTTAGGGCTACACTCCCTCATCTCATGGGAGTCAGTTGAAACAAAGCTTTTCTCAAAGAGATGCTTTCTCTGACAGAAAAGAAAGTTTTACTCCTGGATAGTTCTGATCTGCCCTGGCTGGGCTCTTTCCCCAGACAGCGTTCTGACTCAGCAGCACAACTGCTTCAGACACAGTTCAGCTTTACTGTTTTCCCAGAAAGGTCCTTACTCTGATAGGAAAACTTTTTCTCAGATTTCTTTTTGCAGCTGTGGACCTATCAACCCGGGACTTGTAGAAAAGTGGACAACTGTGCTGTTCCCACTGGCTTTAGCTTTGGCTGTTCATTAGCAATCTTCCCCTGGGTCCTGCACCTTCCTGCCTCAGCTCTGTGCTCCAGGAAGTTTACAACTGCAGGAACCCTAGTATCCCCAAAATGCACTCCAACTCAGAGACACTGGCCAGTCGCTTCTGGGTTTTTGGTCAGAAGCGAGGATACAAAGCTAACAGTTTGCATTGCTTCAGGGGATCTTTGGATTAGGACAATTAGGAGCACCTTTTCATTCTGAAATGCTCACTCAGAAACAAAACCCTTGATGCCTCAGCTGGGCTGTAACTGAAAAGCTTGGCTTTTTTGCTTTTCTCAGGTAAATTTTCCTGCCCTTTTGGGCTCTTTGTAGCTCTTTACCCACACTCTCCCAAGCGTTTCCCTCAGGGTACTCTGACCCACTGTCTTTTACTAGCTTGAAGAGAGAGCTTAGAAGAGGTTTTTAGGAACTCGTCCCTGCCTCCTGCATTGCAGGGAGGATTTTTAAAGCTTGAAAGACAGAACTTAGAGAGGTTTTGCCATCTTAAGAGGTTTGTTGTTTTCCCTTAGAACTAATCACAGGTGGTCCCCATACTAATATCTTCAGGTGATTCTAATTTGTCCTTCTGAGAGAGTTCTGAAAGGCTTTAGTTAAGTTTAAGAGAGCTTTTAGTTTGAGAAAGGTTAAGGCTTTTTAGAGAGATTTTTTCCCCCCAAATTTTCTAAGAAAAGCTTTATAGTTTAAGAGAAAATTTTTTCCCAAGACAGAGACCAACTTTTCCCAAAACTTCTGAACTTTAAACTTTTTGTCTTTTTACACCCCCATTTTTGCCTCAGGGAGAAATCACTTTCTCCTGCCACTTGGACTTAGCATTTCAGCTGTCCCCAGGACAAGAGCTTCCATAGGAAACTTTTTCTTCCCCATAAGCTCAAAGAAAAGCTTTTTTACTACCCGTAAAGCCCCAAGAAAGATTTTTTCCCCCGGTTTGCATTCAAAGCCCCCAAAGTTAGAAAATTGAAGAGTTTTTATGTCTAGTTGCCTTACTTATTTTTTTCTACATGATCTTACACTTCTAAGTTTTTCCTACACTGTATTACTACCCTATACCTTATGCTTATTTTTCAGATAGAAATTGAAAAAAGGATAGAAGAGAGAAAATTTTGACAGAAGAGAATTTTGTGCTGCAGCATCAGACATCCTTCCAGTCTGCTTTCCTTTTCTCTCAAGGATAAAACCCCTGCCCCTCAAATTTTCCATAACACTGGCATGCCTTTCCACTGGCAGGGCTGATCCACACTTTTGCCAAAAACTCTAATAAAACTACTATTTTCCTTTATACTTCCTATTACTTTGTCTTTAGTCCCTGTTTGTCTTTAGTCCCCCCTTTTTTTAGTCCCCCTTTTTTTTCTTTAGTCCCATTTTTTTCTTTTTTCTTTAGTCCCTGCTCATGGCACCATTCTGTGGGGCATTTACCCACCAACCCCACAGTTCCCCAGAGTTTTCTTGAGTGTGGGCAGCAGGAAAAATTAGATAGAAGGATTATTGTGGAGAATCTTGCAGAGATAAACAGATAGAAAATAAAGGATAACCTCAAGAGGGCCTGGAACCTTTTTAAACGGGTCCTGACTGTCTCTGTCTCAGGGTATTTATAGAGACACCAAGGGGTGGAGCAAAAGACCTCCCCCCCAGCACAGCCAAGTGTAGACCATTTCAGACACCTGCACTCAGACCCCTGGTTCTAATCATCCTCTATGCAGACATGCTGGGTAAAGCCACAAGGAACCTGAAAACAGGCTCCCACAAATTCTAATCTGGATCTTAGAGGTGTGAAGACACTCCTTTGATCTGGGCCACACCTTCTGCTGTCACTCCATGTTAACAACATGGAAGAAGGAATTTGACTATCTATTTATCTGCTTGCTCTCTCTCTCTTACTAGCAAATTCATTCCTTCACTAGCAGTAAACCCTATTTCTTAGGGATTCTGTAACATACTGAAGACCAGCTGAGACATCCAACCTCATGCACTGAACAATTACTGGATTTTTGAAACTTCTGTTCATAGGTAGCCATTGTTGGATTAGCTGGACCACGGCCTGAAAGCTAGTCTAATAAATCCCCCTTTTATATGATATAAAATAGATTCAAGAGAGATTGAATCTATAAGTTGGGTTCTCCTAGAGAATCCTGACTAATACATTTAGCTATGCTTATGAAAACCTCCCCCAAGGAATTAAGAAGCTGAAAAGGAAAGAAAAGAGAAGAAAAGGAAAAAGATCTCTGTTGCATACAAGGCAAAAGCTCTACCTGTGAGGTAAGCCTCACAATGGTTTTAAACAAAGCTGCTGAAGTCCTCCAGAACTAGATCTGAACACTGTTTAAGATGGGACTTGTGCCCTCCTTCACAAACCATGCTGCTTCCACACCAACATATGCTATTGGCTTTGAGATGAGACCCAAAGACACAGGGCCCAGACAAAAATTCAACCACAAGCCTCCTCCTATGGGAGGTTTCCAGTTCTCTCCCTTCCTGGCCTCATCAGTTCTTTCCTCCTTACTATGCCCATACTTTTGTTTGCATCCTCTTTTAGATGTTTTACTTACATACCTATACCTAGCCAACTGTTGCACATAAGCTCTCCCAATGGCTGTCATCCTACTACAGCTCCATTTGTTCCTGATACAAAGGCAAAAGACCTTTTAGATGCTGTGGAAAAACTCCGGCTACAGGGGAACTTCATAGCTTTCACCCCAGGTCAGATACAATTCTTTACACTAGTCCTCTGTTTCCTCCTCTTCTCTTCTTTTGATGCTCTGCAGTTCCCTGTTGCTTCTGCTGGCTCATTTTGGAGCAGCATTCTTGGCACTGGGACTATGCACTGTCACCCTGAATCAACTCTGTACCTACTTCCTTTCACTGGCTCACTGGCTCTCATGTCCCTACTCCTCTCCATCCCTACACATTTCTGGGAAGTATCTTGGATTGACTCTGTAGCCAAATCTCCTGTTTATTGCTCTAACTATTATTTTTCAAAAGTCTCTCCAAGAATGCATGGCAGCAATCTCATGATCCACTGCCACTGATCCTGTTCAAATTCCCCTCCTGCTAAATGACCAGAGGCACCCCTCTTCAACACACCTGGAACAACCCTTTGACAATGACCCTCCTCAGCTCGAAGCAATCAAGAAAGAGTTGATGTCTCTGTTCCTCACCTCTTGTGAGGCTCCTGCTTCCCATCTCTTTCTGTGCTTGTCAATATTTGCAATGATAGAATGCCTTGGATGTAAAACAAGATTCCTATGAAATTACAGATGACCTTGCTCAGCAGTTATTGTTCAGCCCAGAAAGGAATGTCTGTCCGGACAGCCTGTCTCCTCAGACGGTCTGTCTGTCCCACCTGAGCAAACAATTTCAGGAAGGAGAGCCTGCAGAAGAGAAACACTTTCCTCATTCCCAAACTCCCCACTCCTAAAATGGTCACAGACAGCTTTTTCCCCTGGCAGGCCCCTCAATTTCCTGTTGAAGAGAGGCTGCTCCTCGCTGTGTACTCTGATAGACACAGTCCTGTCTGTTGAAGGTCAGACTCTACCGTCTCCCTGCCTTCTCTCTTTTTAAGCTGACTCACAAATCATACACTATCAATTTACAGATACTTATCAACTGGATAGGAAGAAAAGCCAATGTTTTACCTATATTACGATAACTAGAGCTGGTTAGCAATGATTGTTTATTCAAAATAGCTAGCAGAGAGCATTTTGGATGTCCCCAACGCAAACTTAAAATGTCTGAAGTGATGGCTCTGCCAGTCATCATATTCTGACCAATATTTGTTAGACATAGGTATTGAGCTGTCATATTGCACCCTATACACAGACAAAATTATGAGGTGTCCAGTACATTTTTGGGGGGGGGGGTTCGAGACAGGGTTTCTCTGTGTAGCTTTGCGCCTTTCCTGGGACTCACTTGGTAGCCCAGGCTGGCCTCGAACTCACAGAAATCCTCCTGCCTCTGCCTCCCGAGTGCTGGGATTAAAGGCATGCGCCACCACCGCCCGGCCTCCATTACATTTTTAAAGATATTTTAAATGAAAGGTAAAATAAGGATATTCTCAGACACCATCTGAATGAGTTCAACATTGTTGATCCACACTATAAAAAAATACAAAAAACTTCACTGAAGGGATACTATTCCAGAGAAAAGAAAGATGAAAGAAGAGATAGCATTTCAGAAAGTCCAGCCAGAAAGACTAAGGATAAAGAAAACCATGAGTTTGATATCTAGAAAATACATAGAAACTGCAGGGTGTGGTGATACAGGCCTTTAATCCCAGCATTTTGGAGGCAGAGGCAGGTGAATGTCTGTGAGTTGGAGTCCAGTCTAGTCTACATAATGAGTTCCAGGACAGCCAGGAATATATATTTAAACCCTGTTTCAAAAAGAAGGGAAGAAAGAAAGGAAGGAAGAAAGGGAGGGAGGCAGGGAAGGAGGGAGGAAGGGAAGGAAGGAGGGAAGGAGGGAGAAGGGAGGGAGGGAAGGAAGGTGGGAAGGAGGGAGAAGGGAGGAAGGGAGGAAGAAAGGAATGGAAGGAGGGATGGAGGGAGGGAGGAAAGAAAGAAAGAAACAAACAAACAAACAAAGTAAGTAAGAAAGAGTTGCACAGAAACAAAAATGTAATAACAATAACAGGAAAGGGATGATTATGCACTTGAGAAATACTAATTAAAAGTAGAGTAACAGTTGTACAGTCTCAAGTATGGCAGCAATAGCTAAGGCTGGTAATATCCACACTGATGGCATATGATCTGTGGAGCAATTGGAACTCTCCTCCAGATCCTGATCGTGGTGCTGATGCAACCCAGAGTTGTTTGGCAGGAGGTGGGAAGACTCAGTAGGATCATAACTGAGGCATTTTATTCCTAGGTATTCCCACAGGTAGAAATGCCTACATTCTTATTTAGCTTTGTCCTGAAGGCCTCTGTAGTAAACATGGTATATTCAAGAAAAACTCCCCCCTCTTTCCACACTCTCCCTTCCTGTATTGTATTCTCCCCCCTCCGCAGGGCCTCTCTCTCTCTCTCTCTCTCTCTCTCTCTCTCTCTCCTTTCTCTCCCAATAAAGCTCTAGAAAGGTTAAAAAAAAAGAAAAAAGAAAAACTATGGTCACAAATATAAAAATTAGTTACAACAAACTGTTAATAACTCAATATAAATTAAGGAAGGAGTGTGAAGATAATAACCATGTGATTTAAACATGAAAATGTGGTCAACTGCAAGTTAAAATAAGTATCAAAAAGCTACATAAATCAATTTGGGTTGGTTTTTAGTATTTACGACCAAGTACTGAGAAGTAATTTTGCAAAAAAATGTGTCGAGATGAAATTGTCTATGAGAATGCTCATTTCAGAATTGTTCATATGAAGTTATAAATCATCTAAATATCCTTAAGTTTGAGCTGTTAAGAATCATTATGGTTTTTTGAGAAATTTGTCTCCTAAGATTTATTTTTAGGTGAGTATGTGGAGAGGTATCGACATGTGAGCATGGATGTCTGCTGAGTTCAGAAGAGGGTGTCAGATCCCCAGGAGCTGCAGTTAAGGCAACCATGAGCTACTTGAAGTGGATGCTGGGAACCAAGGACTAGTCCTGTGTGAGAGCATCCTGTGCTCTCAGTCACTGGGCCATCCCTCCCACCCCTAAGTCACTGTACTTTCTTTTAAAAAGTATACACAGTAATTATTAAGCAATCACTAGGTATATTACTATGGTTACATAGTAATCCTAATGATATAAAACTTTTAAGACACATGGTGGGGCTGAGAACAGATCTCAGTGATAGAGCACTTGCCCAGCGTGATCAAGGCCCTAGATTTGATCCTTCCCTGAAAGGATACACCCGCCATGGTGTAGTGATAACAGGGGTGGTTTGGGGATTGGTGACAGCTGACTGAGAGTCAAAGGAAGCCATTAATCTTTATCACATTTCTCTATTTGAAAGTTTTCCTATAGTTACCCTTCTAAACTAAAAAGAAAATGTCAGACCACAGTTTAAAATAGCAAAAACCCACATTACCAGAATCCTAAGTAACAAAGCATGATCATGAATCATCACAACAGAGAGTAAAGACCCAAATAAAGCTCTGACTGGATGAGATAGGTAATCTTTCATAATGATCAAGGTGGGTCATCTTTTATCACAGGTGGTAGCCATGCTGCCAGAATCTAGGGTGCATCTGTTTAAGTGGGACTCAGTAGCCATGAGGAGCCACTGAAATCTTGGCATTTTCAGACTCCTACCAGATTCATGGCACTGTTTATAGGAATTCTGAAGCACATTTAAAGGCTGACATTCGATAGAAACTTTATATTAATTGTTTACATGAACTATAAGGTTATGGGTAAAAGAACCAAATAAATTAAGTCCATAATTCTCCTGTGACTTTCACCTCTCAGAATCCTAACACTGATTCTGCATAATAGAAAGATGAAAATATCTGACTATGTAACTTGTAATGCTAACTTTCAGGCCTTTGAGAACTTACAAGAGAAGCAGGGTAATTATATATAACACAATTAGAGATACATATTTCAACGCTTATGTTTATAACATTTATTATCATACAAATTGTCATGAAAAAGCAAGACTTCCTTGCCAGTACTTAGACACATGTCTCAAGAGTAGAAGATGTACAATGTAGGAATCTCACTACAAAATAAACATCTTCCAACCAAGTTCATTCTCAGGTCCATGTTTTTTGAATAAATGTTTTATTTACAACAAACTCACATAGATCTTTATAACATTAAATTTAGTTTTATGCATCTTATGCTCAGTGTATTTTGAAAAATAGACATTTTCAAAACAGCTTTCCAAAATAAATATTGATAGATTTTGTATAAAAATAATTCACTTGATATAAACCTCATCCATGGAATCCATTTCAAGCTGCTCATACAAACACGTGTCACAGTGTCTCAGCTGTAAACAGTTTCATTTTTAAGTTGCTCACTCAACATTAATGATGAGTGCAGAAGCACTTTACTGTTTCCAACTAGAGGCTCAAGAAAGTAAACTTACTGACTGGGCTACCTCCATCCCACAAATGGCTCTTCACATGCTTGGTAACTACAATGAAGGCTTTCTCACATGCATCCTCAGCTTAATCACACTACCGTGGGCCATTTTAATTTTGTGCTTTAAAGTTTGAGAATGGGTTTTCTCAGGAATTACTTCAAAATAAAACAACTATCAAGATGAGTCTTGGAAGAGGAACAAAGATAAATTTCTTCTGAAGATCACCAGATATTAGAGGTCTGTTCCCATCCACCGGAAGGTGATATAGAGTTGTACTTCTTGATTCATCAGCAAGCTGCCAATGTTCCCTGTGTGCACACCTCTCAGTTCTTTCAATCTAAAGCTTATTGTCCTGCAGCTCTTGGTAGCTAATGTCAATACTACTGAAGGAATTCGAATATGTGTTTGACATCTGCAAGAAAGGGCTTAATTCTACTTGAGAAGGGTGAGAAGAATTGCAAGACTGTCAAGACTAAGGGGGGAAATCCTAACTCCAAGTGCAGGCTCTCCCACTGGCTTGGGAACTTTATCCAAATCTTTTTAGGAAGAAAGGGACATCTCTGTCAAACACAGAGCATCTATAAATAGAGCATAAGGCTGAAGTAGGAGCCCTACTCTCAGAGAGACACAATGTGGCTTTTGTGGAATATGGGTTTTAATCTAGTAAACATAAAAATCCTGCCAGCCTGACACATGATTTATTCTCTCACTGTTTTAAGTGAGCCATGGCTCACACGATGGATTCTCTTTCTATAAAATTTGAATATAAAGAGACAGTTTATTTTTTTCAATTTAAGGACTTTAAAAGACATATTCAAAATTCCATAGTCATCACAGGGTTTTGGGGTTTTTTGTTTGTTTGTTTTTTGGTTTTTCAAGACAGGTTCTCTCTGTGTAGCCCTGGCTGTCCTGGCACTCACTCTATAGACCAGGTTGGCCTCAAACTCAGAGATCCTCTTGCTTCTGCCTCCCAAGTGCTGGAATGAAAGGTATGCATCACCACTGCCAAGCTTCATCACAAGATTTGAGAGGCCAAGTTTGGAAGTTGTTTCTCAGTGTGTTGGAGCTCTTGCCAGCTTGTGTGAGGCTTAGGATCAACCCAAACACCAATAGATAAGGTTCAAAAACTACTGTAGAACAAAACTCCAAAATTCATATTGAACTCTTTGATCCCTTAAAAATTATAGAAGTGTTGGGAAGAAAAGAGAGATTATTCTGAGTTATCAAACACCATACATTTTTCCTAAATTTTACAAAAATTAATTCAGTAACAATTTTCACAAGGACCCAGTGACTAACATGTAGCAATAATGAAATCAGCTTTCACAAGTGGAAGTCAGAACTCAAGTCACTGGCAATAAACTTGACCTTATTCTCTGGATACCCATGTAGTTCAGCCCCTGTTCTGAACATAGCTGCAGATGTCAGTCAGTCTTACTGATGTAATTTCTCTGTTTTAGAAGCACAGTACCAATGAGCTCACATTAATACGCTGTCCCTAGATGACTCTAGCTCACATCTGTAGTATTTCAATGACTGTCGGATCTGTGAATTCACTGTCACTCACACACCAGATTCACTCCTGAGCTCATTAAAATACCCATTGGTTTCTCTTACATGGTGTTCTGGGCCCAGAAAGCCCAAGCCCATGCTATCACAGTGGACATGCTAAGTGGTTAATCTCTAGTTATACACTGACTGGGGAAAAGTTTAAATTGTCCATCTCTCTTATACTGTACTTTCAATTAATAGGCTCTACCTAATAGGCAAATATTAAAAGTGATAGATGAGTCATTTCAACATGTAATAATTTGTTAATGAAAAACAGTGGGAGAAAAAATTTCCCGTATTTTTGCACAGAAGGCCAACTAGTTAGTGTTCTACCTTCTGCCTTCTCATGACAAAACAGGCATCAGTGGATGGTGGGATCTTGAGCCATCTTCCTATTCAGGACATATGACCGTTTCATCAAACACAAAGCCTGGGAAAAAAATCTAATTAGGGTCAGGGATCTGTCTTATCACTTAGAACTGCTCATCCATAAAACTCTAATTGGAGTAGAGATGGTATTGTGGGATTTACTTAGGTTAGTGGTAAAATCAGGAGCTCAGTCTCAGGTTAGTATGAAATGCTAGTGATGCTTGGCAATACATAAGCATACTGATAAGTATTAACATACTCCCTTTGATGATACTGATATTCTTGGAATTCTTCTTGACATTGAACACCTGAATGTTCAGGTTTTTTTAACCTAACTTCTTGTTTGCTAGGTTGTCTTTGAATCATCTTGCCATATCAAACACCAAAATAAATAATACATCCACACATTAATTTTCAAGTTGAAGACTAGGTCTCAATTATTCCCCCATCACTCTGTTTCCTCTCACTAGGTCTTCTTTGATGACATCAGGTATTTTGATTTTCAAAGCATGACAAAGTAAAAGCTAGGTTTAAAATTCAACCAGTAGTATTAAAATGGTGTGGATTAAATCTGAATTCTGGTTCCATCAATCATTATGTCTAGGACATTGGGTGGATGACTTAATGGCTTCATCCTTCACAGGGGAATAATGACACAGTGGGAATGGATAGCCTGTGCCTCATGCAATTATTGCAGTAAACAAGTTAATGTGTGCAAACTGTAAAGGACAGTGGTTGTTTTATCTAATGGTATCCAGTGAGGGGAGAAATAGCATCCCAGTGGAGATGGGGAGGGATGATGTGCTAGAGTGGGATGCAGTGACACTTGGCAATCCATCAGAAAATAATGGTTTCCATGGACTTTAGTTAAGGCTGGCATCGTGCTCTCAAAGCTGACCACACTGTCATCCAAGTGCTGGTGATGAAGCTGTCATTCTCACAGTTGTCTTCATCCTCTGTCATGGGTCCTGGCTTTGTTGCAAAGGGATTAGCTACACTGTCCCTCTTCAAAAGTGTAACTTCTTAGAGTAGGGTTCCATTCTCTACTTATTAGAGATTATTAGTGTTGATATTATTATCAACATTTAAGGGAGTGACACTTCAAATAACACAGTCGAGTGGCACACAATACGAACATGTCACACACTTCCAAAGCACACAAGGATACCTATTCAGTTTAAATTTGCACATGCACATGTGTGAATTAGCACAAGACAAGACAACTCAAGGTAAGACAAACACACACTGGAAACAATTATATATCAGAGATCTTAGTTTGAAGCCTTTCTTTCAGGTGTCAATATAATGTTGAAATTTGTTCTTTCTACAGAGGCCAGCTGTTTAGAAGGATTCTACTTCCTGGGTTTATTTTTAGCTAGAAATAGGAGCCCTCCCTAGGCTAGCTTGACAGTGTATTCAATGAGAGTCCATCTACATCACTAGACTCATGAAGGCTTCCCATTATGCTTTGTCTGTATTACTGAGAGAAGACAGACACAATTAATTTCAAAACAACCATTTTTAAACTAGACACTGACACTTGTCCCCCACATCTACAACAATAAAATATATTACACATGATATGCTCTACTGGCACACAAAACTGGAGGCTTCTTGAATGAGATTACACAGTTAAGTCACACATCTTACTCTCCATTATCTTATGACTGTGAGTGGAACAGGTTTGAAACTGCGGCATGTAAGGTACAAAGGTCTTCTGAGCAGAGGTTGCTAAATTCAAATTATTTTCTACGAAGTGTGAGCAACTGTCCTGGAGGATTCTGATGTCACGAAATAGACAGTGGGCTGGGAATGGGCACAATACTCCTGACTCATCAGTCAAAAACATATCATTCTCCCTTTTTTTGATGGAGGTGACCCCTAAATAATAGACAGACTTTTCGCTATGATTTTCTTCAGGGAAGTTTCCTTCCAGTTCCAAAAGCTCATCCAACCCCGAGAATGAAAGCTGTGGGGAAATCGTGTTGGGTTGCTGACCTGATAATAGGAAAAATGCCTGAGTCTCTATCTCCCAGGAGCTGCTAGGGAAAGATTCTCTCAGTGGGGAGTGTTCGCTGGAGATGCAATTGCTGACAGAGCCATGGGTAAGCCCTTGCTCTTCATCAGTTTCCACCGTTTTCGAGTGGCTGACCAGCGTTGCATATTTAACTGAGGGTTGTCTCTGACACTGGTCCTCACAGGTCACTTGAGTGCTCTGAGCCCCAGAGAAGGGAGCACTGTCACACTGGTCACTAATACAAATAGAACCCCTCTCAGGGTCTGGAGTGGTCAAAAGAAGTGAGACTGTAGCTGCTGGTACCATCTCATCTTTATTTTTCCAAGCTGTATCGACACTGATTTCTTCTGAAATGGGTTCAGGCTCCAGAAGAAGAGGACCAAATATCACTGATTCTGCATGCTTGGTAAAAAGATGCTCAAATGTTTCAGGCTAAAAGAAAAGACACATTTTAATGCTCAGTATGTTACAACTTGATTCTATCACACTGACGGAAAGGCCAGTGTATAAGATCAAAAACAAGGGATATCTGTCAACCACAAATGGCATGGTTTGGGGCTAAAAATTTGAAATATCAAAAATCAGAAGGGAGAGGTAGTCTCGGCTTTTCAAAGTCAGACAAGAAAGTCTCAGACTTGCGTTCTTCAAATGGTATGACCATAAACACATGAAATTCTCTTCATGGGTAAAAATGAATTGGACATTTGATTGTGGTCAAGGGCTAAAAGTAAGTGAGCCATAGCTGCAAATGCTTAGCCCTCCATGGAGATTGGGTACTGTGACTGCAAAACACTCTCTTCTGAAGAGGTCATTCTATTTTATAGCAATCACTCTATTTTATAGTCATTCTATTTTATAGTAAATTCCACAAAATGACTTCAGTCTAGTTTAGAGTGAGTTCCCAAAAAATGACTTCTGAAAAAGTCATTAGATTTTATAGAAAATTCCACAAAATAAAAATGTAATCTCCTAACATTTAAACAAACAAAAAGCAGGTTGGAATATAACAGAAGGAGCAAAACAAGTTTTCCAAACATGGTAGCAATAACTGCTGTATCCCATAGGATAAGATAGACGCAAAGATAGAGTAAGTAACTGACTGAACACACCTACCTCTGGTCATAGTGGGAATCTGCTTGAGGCTAACTGAAAATCACAGCTGATGGCACTTACTTGCTGAAGACAATGATGGTGAAAGAGACACTGACAGACTTGAAAACTGTTATTCTTTTTACATAACTTCATGTAAAGATATATCCTATGGAACACATGGAATGAAGACAAACACACAAGACAAATGTACAGCATGGGTTTTTTTTTTTTATAAGAACAAGGGTTACATAACAATGAAATCCTGCCAAGCAGCTACAAATCAAAAATCAGTGTGCAAAAAGCTCAGTACAAACAATGTAAACTTAAAATGTAAAATTAAAATGCAAAAGAAAAAAATACTGCAGATATATCACATTGAATAGTTAACATAACTAAATAGAAAATATGTTCAGTTCATAGATCATACATGTAATTTACCTTCTGAATGTTACAGTTTTTTAAGCTAATAAAATGAATTCTGAGTTATTGCCTGAGATAGCAGTATACTCAAAAGTTCTTCACAATGGCAAGCATATCCCATATAAAAACACAGCATTTGCAAACTCTTAACTGAAATATATTAGTGATTAAACAGTAGAGGAATAAATATACTGAACACTAAATATAATACTGGCAAAGACCTACATAAGTGTCAAAATACTGAATGACAAATACCGTTGAAAATGATATGATGAGAAAATTGATCCTACTCTCACATTGTTTCTGACAGAAATCTATACGTTTGTGACTTCCTTCAAACATTTTATTTTTCCCTTAATGTTTCTACTAATATTATTGAATTGTTCTAAAAATTTAAATGATCTTAACAGCTGATCCATTCATTTCATTATCTTCTTTCTGCCAATATGGAAATACAGAAACAACACACAGCAGGCAGTTGAGCTCATGTGTTCTTCAAATGATCTGTTCCATATAGTCCATGGGCCCTAAAGCTTCTTAATGAATAATTCATTGTGGAATAAGTCATGACCATCTTAAAAAGCATCCATGTGGAAGGTTTCAATAATAAATGTTTTTTTTAACCATACATTACTGAGCCATATGGTATCAGTGGTCGCAAAACTTCTTAAAAGTACGTTTGTTCAAAATTTATTTCACTTTATGGATATAAGAATTGAAAAATAACCTTTCATAAGTTCACAGCTAGACATTAGATCACAATGATGTCTGTATTAGTAAATGAAGAAAAGAGGATACAGCCCTCCTAGTGACTTAATTTTCTGTAGACATCCAAATAAATTACCAATCACATTGAAGTGACTCAGTATCTTAAATTTTAATGATATTTGTCCATAAATTTGGTTTAGTTTGAGTGTAAGCAATAAAGCCTATACTATATTAACATCATACACACATGGCAAGATATGTTTTTCAGGGAGAAAAGCCCTGTCCTCACCATGACCTATTTGTAAAACCCCAAAAAGTCTCCCTTTCCTGTACTCTTCCCTGTCTGCCAGAGGTATTGGTTGATTTGGTGGAAATAAATTAGATTCATAGAGGTTGGTGTTCTCTTTTCCTCTGGACAATCTGACCCGAGTGTACTTAATAGGAAGTACAGCTTCCATTGGTCTGTGTAGGGTTATCCTAATATGAAGTACAGCTTCCATTGGTCTGTGTAGGGTTATCCTAATATGAAGCATAGCTTCCATTGGTCTGTAGGGTTATCCTGATATGAGGTATAGCTTCCATTGGTATGAATAGGGTTATCTTGATATGAAGTACAGCTTCTATTTTAGGTCTTTGATCAACAGAAACCACAACTTCTGGCTTTCTTTAAACTAAAATGAGAGTTAGAACTTAAGTCATGTTCAAGACTACAGAAAACTAAAAGTCCTAGATTGTTCCAAGTTTGGTATACAAAAGTCACGTTATTCAAGAGAATCTGAAATTCACCAATGAACTGAACTACATCAAACCCACACAGTGGCCACAAATGTACATGTCTCTATTAAGCTCATCATATGTTAGTTCTTAGTAATTCAAACAATAGTTTAGGTTTGCTTCCCTCCTTCAAAATGTAAACATCTTCTAATACTCTATGGACTGTTGGGAAGTTGGTACATTGGGTTCATCTGTAGTGGTCATGGGAGACTTCAAAGAATGTCCGTTCTCTGTTTAAATAAGAAAGGAAAATAAAAAGGTCATGCAGACAGCCAAAGATAGAAGATTACAACCCCTCTCTTTTGGTGGACCAAGGCTCTATTATGTTCTTGTGTTGCAGTGATGTGCTTAGGGAAGGGGAGGGTGGGCATCTGGAGGGACTTTTCTCACTCCCTTACTGGACGCCATAGATACTCCAAGGACAGATTGATCACCTCAGCAGGGAAGACTACAGCAGAATAGGTGAAAGAACGAGAGTTCAGGGACTAAAAGGGGGATAAAATCAACAGTAATACCGAAAAGTTTGAGGGACGGGAAAGAATACGGGTTAAGTGATGAGAAGAAGGACATAAAGGAAAGAAAATAGACTTTGTTCCTTGGATGTTGATTTTTAAGAAATGAAAGTGATGTGATAGTCAAGAGTGGAATCACAGAGATGCTTTCATGAATTTTTTAAAAATCTACTTGATAAATCTTCTGATGCAAATCTCTTCCTTTTCTTGGAGCCTGGATGGAAGCCTGCAGGACTATCTGGTTAAGATTATACAGATAACCAGTGCAAAGTGAAGACCCGACTTAGTGCTTTCTACAATCCGGTGAAAGAGGAAACCATTTCCCAGACACCAGCAGGAAGAAGAGTGACCTTCCATCTTCCTTTGCTCTTTGGCTGAGGTAGACCTAGGCTGATTAGTTCAAGATCTCTCCTGGTGCCTTACTACCCGAGACTATGAAGGAACAGGATGATAATAAAGGAGAGAGAGGGGCACACTGCCTGATCGATGCTCTGATCGACGGAGACTGGCTGTCTCTAACTAAAACTCCCATGGCTCCCCAAATCAGCCTGTTCTTCCCCCTCAGTTCCAAGGAGAATCTAACTGTTTCCAGATACTCCTGACCCAGATCTACCATTGTTAGGCTGCCTGTCTGGAGGCCTACAGCATGTCAAAATCTGGGACTCTTTAGGTCCCAAAGAAAGGCTCCCCTGGCTCTTTGGGTTACATTTAGCCTTCATGAAGTGAATTGTGTAGTTCACTGCTGCAAAATTGAAATGGAAGGACACAAAGAGGCAGGGTTGAGGATGAAGAGCCTGATACACAAAGGAACGGAGCTTGTGGAAGAGAGAAAGGGAGAAGGATAAGAAGGAGGAAGGGAGGGAGAAAGGAAAGAAAGAAACACTTGGCATACTGTAAAACAAGCAATTTAATGTAAAATTTATTGTGACTCTCCACAGCTTCCCTTTAAAGTCAATTCTAATTTAATTGTATAGATTTGGGATTGGCCTAAGTCCAGTTTGTGGTGTTTTTATTTATTGCAAAGCTTTTTTTAATGACAAAGTTTATAAAATTAAAAAAAGGATGGTATTGAAATAAAACAGGCATAAACCATTTTTGGATTTAGCAGACAAAATAATACGAAAAAATGCAAAACAGATTAAGGAAAATTGAGGTCTTTTATACTATGAAATTGGGATTACAAGAAAAGCAAATACTTTGAATTTTTACTATAACATGTTTTCCCACATCAAGGATTCAGTCTGTAAGATTCTGATTCTTGGCGCACACAGAGAAAGGCCACAGAGGATCCTGATTTCAGAGAACAGAATAGAGACACTTGCTGTTCTGATCCCTGGAGACTATTAGAATGCCAGGATGTGAGTAAATCAAATGCTCACGATCTGAGAAAGAAAATAGACAAAGAATGACTCAAATTCAATTCTAAACCAGGGAGAACAATTAGAGGAACACACATCAAGGAAAATGAGCAAAGAGATCTGAAGACCAGACGGTACCTGCCATAGGCAGTAACTGCAGAGAAAGCCAGTCACCCTGCTGAACACAGAAGGGATAGTGAGTGTAGAGATGGCAGGTCAAAGACTTTGGCATAAGAATGAGACTGTATCCAAAGCAACAGTTTGTTCTCAAAGCCATGGAAGCATAGTCTGGGAGGAATAGCATCAGTGTGGGATACTGTCATCTCACAGTGCAGGTGTCTGGAACTCAGCTATACACACACATGTGGTAGCAATCTCTGACTGCTCACACTGAATCACCCACCCCTGCCCTTCTGCTTCGTCCCCTGTGAGTGGAAAGCAAAAGACTGCAAGACATTTCAGGGGATTCTGAGGTTATAAAATCCAAAGTAAACAGAAAACATGACTTAAGAGAAACAGAAATTTCATGGACTAGAGCAAAGTTTAAAACAAAAGTCCCATAATTGCCATCTCTAGCAAGACTGACACATGGTACCAGAACAGAATGCTCTGATGGAGCACTCAGCTAGGCAGATAAGGCCACGGTCTGTGAAAGTCCAACAGCCATATTGGAAAATGGAAGGTAGCAATGCCTCAGAATAGAAGACAAAAACCCAGCTCTGCAACAGGGTCCAACAGCCAACATATATGGAGATGACAAGGAGAAAGACACAAGAGAAGAAGTGAGCAAAGACATAGCACATAGCAGGGTTTCTTAATGCTGACAGGAGACAGAATCGAAACCCTTTACTCAAGGCAAACAGGAAATCACCTTAATCAACAAAGTTCAGAACATCAAAACTAGCAAGTTTTTCAAAAGAGAAAACTGCAAGGGAACCAGCAAGGAGGGAAATGTCTGAGTGACCACCCGACTTTGCAGAAGCAACACCAGCTGCCAGAAAGTGAGGCAAGAATGGCTGCAAAGTCCTGTTGGGAAGAAATCCCCATTCCATCAACTACCGGGCAGGACAGATGAAAAGAAGGGGGACATGTGGAGACTTGCCACACAGGGAGGCTGTCTAACCAAGGAAGAGGAGGGAAGTAGTCTGGGAAACAGACTGACTAGAAACCAGGGCCTGGAACATTGCAGAGTGATGACCGGCAGCCATTTTCCTGAAGTCTAGTAGAGACAGTGGTGGGATGACAGGGGGATTTCTGGGCACAAGTCACTGCAGCACAGTCCCTGGTGAAGACAGGAGCTGGATAAGGCAATGTATGTAATAGAAACACGCAGATTAAAATGCAGACAGACTGGAGGTAGGTAGGAGGTAAGATATTTTTGGAAAAGAAACAAAAGGAGAATAAAAGGGGGAAATGAAACCAATTAAAATTTGATTTAGTTCATTGATCAAATGTAATGATTCTCATTTCTCATTTAATGTTTCTTTTTTATAGTTTATTTAAATTTATTTTATGTGCATTGGTGTGAAGGTGTCAGATTCCCTGGAACTAGAGTTACAGACAATTGTGAACTGCCATGTGGGTCCTGGGAATTGAACCCAGGTCCTCTGGAAAAGCAACCAGTGCTCTTAACTACTGAGCCATCTCTCCAGCCCCAACGCTTCCCATTTTTAAAATTCTTTGACTTTGGAAACAGCAAGAAATGTAACAAGCACATTATATTACTTGGCTCTCTGTGGAACAAATGTTACACTAAAAACAATATACATGTGGCCCATTAGTTCTCTAGTTTTAAAAATTAACCCATATACAAAATAAAGCACAGTGTAGTGACAATTTATAGAGATGGGAAAAAACAGGGTGAAATGGAGAATAATAAAATAATTTTTCTTAAAAAATGGTAGTTCAAAAAGTTTCTGTTTGAAGAAAAAAAAATAAAGTAAGTTTTTCTAAAGTTGCATAGAGCTGAGAAAGTCACAGAGCAGTGTGCAGTCAACCTGCCAATGCCCATGCATCCATGGCAGCACCCCATTTAGGGACCTAAAAATGACCCACCAAGAAGGTTAAAAGAAAAGCAGTTGAAAGTGTTGGCATTTGGGGGGGGGCAGGGGAGTGAAGCAGGAGACTCCATTTTCAATAGTCGATGCTAAGCTACACACTTGTATTTCTTTCTAAGTCTTAAAAAGCAAACAGAAGTGCCAGGACATGCACCAGAACCAACACTGGCAGCCATGCTTCCTCCCGGCAGTGGTGGTGTGCTGCTCAGAACAGAGAAAGTGGGGGGGGGGGTTTCAGAGGATGGAGACGCCACCAGGCCAACTGTGAGCTGGAAGAAGTCCTGTATAGCAGATAGAGCTCAGCAGAGTCTGAAAAGACAGGGGCAGTGTGCCAACCTTGAGGAGCCCTCAAAGCAACACTGCTGATTAGTGACACAAAACTGTACCATGCAGGAAAGCCTGGAAGCACAAGGAAGATCACATACACTGTGTGTTCTGAAAGGGGATTCACAGAGGAAGGGGAGTGGGCAGTGAGGGGGACAGGCAGGAAAACTGTGTCTGTCCTTCCTTTTATGAGAAGTGAAACATATATGAAAATTTAAAGATATTACATTCTTTTTTTTTAAAAGATACCGTGTTAGTATAGAATTCTTTTTGCATGCTGAGGACTGAACTCACAGCTTGCACATGCTAGGCAAGTGCTCTGCCATGAAACAGCACTCCCAGATCCTGTGTTATTCTCCTTTGGTCTCTAGTATATGAAATTTAAAGAGAGAAGGATGTATTGTATACGAAAGGACCCTGGGAGAAGTATCTTTAATGACATGATACCACCCTGCTGTTTACTAGCAGTGTCTGACACGAAACTAAAGAAAACAATTTTGAGAGTGAGTCCACAAATGTGGGAGTCAGAGGCAAATCTCGGGTGTCCATCCTTCTCTTCTACCTGGTTGGAGACAGTGTCTCTGTGTTGTCCACCACTGCTTCTACCACCCTAGCTGGCCTGCAAAGTTCCTGGAATTTTCTAGTCTCCAGCTCCCACCACACCCTGAGAGCACTGGGAATAGAGACACCATGCCACATTACCCAGCTTTACATGGGTTACCGTGGTTCAAACTCAAGGTCTCATGCTTGCTTGGCAAGTGTTTTACTCACTGACTCATTTCCCAAGGACTTCTTTTTCTTTTAAAAAGATGTTAATATACTGGCTTTCACATCTTTAACGTGCATATTTAGCTTAGTACATGTAGTGATTTGAACGAAAATGGGGCCCATAGGCTCATGTATTTGCATGCCTAATCCCCAGTGGATGAACTGTTTGAGAAGGATTAGAAGGATTAGGAGATATTGCCTTGTTGAACCAGGTGTAACCTGGTTGGAGGAGGTCTGTCACTGGGGGTGGGCTTTGAGGTTTCAAACACCTACACCAGGCCAAGTGTCTTTCCCTGCGTACTGCTTAATATCAAGATGTAAAGCTCTCAGCTACTTCTCCAGCACCATGCCTGCCTGGGTGCCACTATGCTCCCTGCCATGTTGATAATGGACCAACCCCCTGAAACTATAAGCAAGTCCCCAGTTAAATACTTTCTTTTATAAGAGTTGCCTTGGTTCTGTTGTCTCTTCACAGCAGTACAACAGTAACTAAGACAGAAGTTGGTACCAGAGGAGGAGTTTTGCTGTGAAAGGCCTGACCATGCTGTTGTTGGAGGAAAAATGGAAGACACTGGAGCTTTGGAATAGAAAAGTGACTGAATGCTTTAAATGGATCTTACTGGGCCATCCCAGTTTGAGGCATGGACAATGGTGCACAGGGCAATGTGGAGGTCCAGCTCAAAAAGTTTCAGAGGGAAACAATATTAGTAGCCAGCATAGAGACCATCCTTATGAAATTTTGGTAATTAATGAGGCTGCTGTTTGCCCTTGTCCTAAGAATCTGATGTAGGCTAAAATTGAGGATGGTATTGGCAGAGCAGTTTTCAAGACAACCTAGTATTGACTGTGTCATGTGGTTATTAGTAATCACTGTTATGCAGCTCTACGATGAAAAGGAGCAGGTGAGGCAAGGAGAAATATAAAATATACAGTTTGAGGAGAAAAAAAGCAACCAGGAAAGATGATGTTAGAGCCTCGTCCTGTGCTCAAGGAGATAAAAAGTTTAAAGAAAAGTTAGATGCTAGATAGAATATTGGAAGTGGTAACCTCAGGGCAACATCCTACCCAGCTAAGCTTTCAACTTATGAAAAGGAATTAAAGGAAAGCTTAAGCAGCAAAGGAATCCATCAACAACTGAAAGTTTATGCAAACATAATACAAGAGGGGGCCCAAGTTGCAGCTCCAGCAAGCAGAAGAACTTGACATCTTCGGCCACAGGGTTCTGGCTTTAGTGTCAAGGATATAGGGATGGAGTTGTAGAATCTTCCTCAAAGATTAAGGAAAGCCACTGAGACCAGGCATTTGGCAAGGCAGTCTGCTGCATGGAGGCCCAGAGTGGCCATTGCATGAAGCTCTGAAAGTGAAGCCTAGATTGTGTTGGAAACCCCAGGATGATGGAGATGCCACAATCATAGGATAGGTGCCAAGGAAAGCAGAAGACATGGTATGGAACCAGCCCAAGAGAGAGGAGTATGCTGCAGTCAATGACACTTAAAGGAGTTGGAGATCTGAAGAGTCCTTTGACATCAGCTATGGAGATGCAGAGTTTGGAGTTTGCCCTGATGGGTTTCAGTCTTTGATCCAATATTTCCTCATTATGCCACCTTTCCTCCCTTTTGGAATGGCAATATATATTCTGTACCACTGAATGCTGGAAATATGTGATCTGCTTGTTGATTTTGATTTTACAGGGGTTACAATTAAGGGATTTCCTTGAGTCTCAGTAAAGGCATGGACTTTGAAACAGTGTAGAGACTATGAAAAACTATGGAAACTTTTGAAGTTTGACTGAATGCATTTTGCATTATGATAAAGCTACAAGCCTATAGGGGCCAAGGAGTGGAATGTGGAGGTTGAATGAAAATTGCCTCCATAGGCTCATATATCTGCATGCTTAGTTCTCAGTTGATGGGTTGAGAAGGATTAGAAGGATCAAGAGGTATGACCTTGTTGGAGTAGGTGTAGCCTTCTTAGAGGAGGTGTGTCACTGGGGGTGGACGTTGAGGTTTCAAAAGTCTGCACCAGGCCCAATGTCTCTCTTTCTGTCTTTTGTCTGTGGTTCAGAATGTAGATCTCTCAGCTACAACTCCAGTACCATGCCTGCCTGTGTACTACCACGTTCCTCACCATGATGATAATAGACTAATTTTCTGAAATTGTAAGCAATCTCCAGAGTTGCCTTGGCCAAAGTGTCCCTTCACAGCAATAGAAAAGCGAATAAGACAGTATTGCTTTTGATATAATATAAACATAAGGAAAGGAAAAATGTTAAAAGTGGAGGGAATTAATTTTAGAGAAATTTTAGAGATGAGATTAGATGTCTAGGACTTACGGGTATAGAGCACATCCATAAAAAGCAATGTTCCTTTAAATCAGGATTTGAAGAACAAATTAAAGAAAATTTTTAGATTTAAAACATATTACTTTAAAAAAAACTACTGTATGTGAACTGCTGTTTTGTTTTTTTTTTAAATGGGTTTCCATTGGCTGTTTGCTTTACAGTATGTCCTGGAGCATGTATTTGCCTGTCTAGTCCTTTGTCTTGAAATGGATATATCATATTTTGTTCATTCATTTATTATTTGAAGGCCATTTGGATTTTTTTCAAATTCTGGCTATTATTGATAATTCTTTTATGAATATTAATAAACAAATATTTACGTATGTGTTTCATCATTCTGTTGGTAGAAATTTTAGGGTAGATTGCTAAGTCCCGATTTCACATGGGGAGAACTGCCAGACTCTTTAAAAGGCCCACACTGTTTTTATATTCCCAAGGGCAGTCTGAGAGCTTCAGTGTCTCCACTATCTAGTATTTCTGTCTTTTCTGTGATGGATATCCCACAAGCTTTGGAGGGTACCTTGTGGTTTTATCTTGCATTTCCCTGGTGTCTAAAGATGTTGATCACATGTTCACTTGCTTTGATGGATATCCCACAAGCTATGGAGGGTACCTTGTGATTTTGACTTGTATTTCCCTGAGATCTAAAGAGGCTGACCATGTGTTCACCTGCTGTGATGGACATCCCACAAGCTGTAGAGGGCACCTTGTGGTTTTGACCTGCATTTCTCAGATGTCTAAAGATACTCACCATGTGTTTACTTATAAATATAAAGGCGATTTTGTCTTTTGCATATATTGTCTCTAGAAAAATGCATAGTCAGATCCTGTACCTACAGTTTTTTTTTTATTGTGTTAACATATATGTAACATACAACTGAGCATCTCATCTATCTTTGAGTGTGTGATTTAGTAAGTATTAACCACACTAGGGGATAAAATGTTAATATGACATTGATGGCAAGTATATCACTTTGTCAGATGGACCTGAGTTTGAATCCAGGTTTTCATAAGACCTGGTTGGGTATATAGTCAGGACAAGCTACCAACTCACCCTCAGCCTGTCTCATCATTGATTCTTAATGGTGTATCTTTGTTATACCCTAAAAATACATAAACACTGTGACTACATATACTGAAAAAGAGAAAGTGAAGTATTTGCAAAAGTAAAAAGGAATTTCTCACAAATGGGGATATTCATAACCAACTGTCTTTTTAAAAACATCTACATTTTAGGGACTGGAGAGGTGGCTCAGCAGTTAACCATGCTTACAGCTCTTCCAGAGAACCTGAGTTCGTTTCCCAGAACCCCTATCAGGTAGCTCACAACTGTCAATTCCAGCTCTGGGGCATCTGGTGCCCTCTTCAGGCCTCTGTGTATACCTACACACATGTGTGCACACATACACACATATATAAATAAAATCTTTTTAAAAATTCACTTCAATTTACCAGTCTCTGGAAATTTAGGGTGGTGTTTCAATTTACTTAAAATATCTGCCAGACACTCGGCTAATGACAGCATGACACTCAGCTCCAGTAAGGGGGAAGTGAGACAGCCAGGCAAGCTAGAGTCTAAAGACATTCGCTGATTCACCCACCCCGTGTGCTCTCACTTCTACCAGGCATTCTCTGGAAAGGAGGAAGCATTTATCTGGTACAGGTCCAAAATGCATTTGCTGAGGTCAGTCTAGTCATGACCCTGTCTTAGGTAAAACTTAGATTACCTTTCCACAAAAATATAAAGATAAAAATATGCCAAATATGCCAGGCTGGAGAGAGATTTTTAACTTCCTTTTAGAGGCAGTATAATGACTACCTTGAAGTTTTACAGTTTTTATTTGGATGGGCACTTGGTTATTTTAATTTAAAAAAGAAAAACTTGTATTTAAGAGGAAAGGGTACCTACTCTGTTCTTAGTATTTGCAGTTTGAGAATGCATTACCAGTTGACCATGATGGTGTCTACACTTCCATCATGGAGCCAGATAATGACTACTCATCAGCCAGGTCTGACTCAAATATCATTCTCTCTTTCTTCTTTTCTTATGCTTGCTTGTTGAAACAGTGTTTCTATGTAACCTATGCAGGCCTCAAAATCACTATGCAGCCCTGGAACTTAAAATAATTCTCCTTCTTCTGCCTTCCAAGAACTTGGATATGTATTCTAGGTGTGCACCACCACAACCAGATCAAATGTCACTCTCTTAATTATGCCCACTCATACCCATCCATGCTCTAAGACAGGTTCCCACATCCTAGTCCTCAGCACACTGTAGCTTATGGCTATGAAGTGATTTCTAGTGATAAGCTGATAAGTGTTTATCTTCCCCACCAGATTGTACAGTCCAGGAGCATACATAGTGTTTCTTACCAATAGAGCCCCAAAGTATAGCAAAGTGACTGGCAGAGGACAGGTTTTGAGTAATATTACAAATAATAAAATGAATACATGAATGAATACACAGGTGAAAAATGAACAAATGTTACAGAAGCAAACAGAGATGAGTTCTTATTCCTTCAACCCAGCCACTCTTCTTGGACCTTGCTCTTGTTTCTTAGAAGACAAGGAGGATTTCTTAAAATGAGAGTTTAGCAATCTCTCATTATCTATAAACACTCGCTCCGTGCACATTGAATAAATGCATGAATGATGCATGTGTGCACCTGAGATAGCACCATGATTGTGAGAAATGTTATTGTATGAATTAACTGTGGGAAAAAAAGAAGAATGATATTTTGTGAGTTGAAAAAACCTTGGTAACATTACTGAGATAAAAGGAATCCAGGGTGAAAGCCTGAGAGAGCACAGCTGAGGAGTCAGAGGCAGATGCTGCTAGCATTAAGAAAAGCAAAGATCTCACAGAGTGAATGGTTAAATGCAAAACTCCACAGCTGCCTCTTTGGGAAACAGGGTGTTGTTTCATCTGATCAAAGACTCTGATTCAAGCAGGTGAGCTGCTCCTGGTGCTTACAAGAGCCTGTGCTTATTCATTCACAGACTGACTGCAATGCAGTATTCTGTCGACTGCAAGTCCTATGCCATTTGAATGTTGGGGGATCAGTTTAGTGGGCTGCCAATAGTATTTTTAAAAAATGAAAAAGACTTTTTAAAACACTCTATTTTCTCTCTTCTCTTCTCAGCAAGATGAGTCCCACAAATTTTCTCTCATTTTTCCATATCTATATATCTGTGCTAGGCTAGAAGAGAAAATGTGGGTCATGTCAATATCTAGAACAGTTACAATTAGAATAAGTTCCAAATGGGAAAGCTAATCTTGATTCTATAGTAAGGTACCTCATCAGTATAAACTTTGTTTTTCTCTTCTATGTTTGATGACAGAATACCCCAGGGGTAATGCAAAGTCAGCAATAGTCTAGGATGTATAAAATGTAAACAGTAACATGAAACAATAACCAATACTTATTAAGATCTTTCAATTCTGCAATTATTGAAAATCTTTCAACTACAAATCTCCATCACGGGAAGTTTTGTTATATTGTATCCTTCCAATTGTAGCATCTGAAAATAACACTGTCCTTGTAAGTGACTGTGAATATTAAATAGTAGAAACATAATACTGATTCTAAACTTCTTGAATCAAGACAGCCCATTTATACGGAAAAAATAATTTAGTCAACTATCTATTCTCCATCTATAATGGTCCTTCTTGTTGTAGTATTTATTTCTATTCACTGTGACCAGGGAAAAAGATAGGTGTGTTGTCAGGTCTCGTGGGATAAGGGGCTGAAGTTTGTTTCCTCTGATCAAATCCCTACACCCAGCTATTACTAAGGACAAATGATGAACAGACTCGCCAAAATGAACTGAACAAAACAAAGCCTTTTAAGCATTAGAGAAGTCATGTGGTATCTAAAGTGCAACCGTAGATACTCTGGGTTAAAATACTTAAAAAGTGACCTTTTGGAAATTAAGTCCTTGTGCCCAGGAACAATTCTTGGGGTTTGGAACATCTTCCCAAAACAACTTTTTCATTCTGTAAAGGAGAAACGAAGCCCTGTGATTAGAAGGATGCTCAGAATGAAAACACATTAACAGTTACCAAGCACAGAATCAGCATGAGCCCACTGGATCACCTCAGAAGGACCAAGTCCATATTCACATTTGGATCCATAAAGTGTTCACTAAATTTCTACGAAGACCAAATTAATAACCAACCCTTTCCTACTGAAAGCTGTGTGCCAGGCACTGTATTTACTCCCTTGCATACATTTTCCTTAGAAAATATTTTAAATGACCATCACATGGGCTATCAGAAACAAGCCCACTTGTTACGGTCCCACCCCAGTCATTCAGCTAAAGCAGGAGACCAGACTGCAATGTCTTCCCTCCTTCATCTGATAGAGGACTAACACTTCTATGGATGTGTGTGAGAATGCCTCATGAGCTGGGTATCTCAGCAGAGTGGTGTGGCACCCATACAGCCACCAGGGAACTCACGGCCATTTGTCAAACCAGATACCCCAGAGCTTTCTGAAGCACTGTCCTCTGAGGAGCAGAGTGCTGCCTGCTGCCATGATGGACTGTGTTGATCACCATGAAACATCTACTTTTAAGATCTTGTGATCTCACTAAAATCTTCAGTCCAGATTGCAGAGCTCTAAAAGCCATTTTTACCAAACCTAAGAATATACTGTCCAGGATTTCCTGTTACATGTCAGCTGATTCCTGGATGCATATAAAGAAAAAAAATTTTAAAGCTGAATTCTGCCTTCAAGTTTATGTTGTCCTATCAAGATGAAAAGTCATTGCTCAAAACAACCTTTCCATTTGTGTCATGTTAATTGTATAGGGAATTCATACAAAGACATTTTCAGCACTTTTATACTTATTAATATTATGAGCTAGGCTTTATGTCAGACTTTGAACATATTTAAGTTACACTCTTTATGGAAAAAGCCCTTCACACCAAGTGCAATACCTCTGGTGTGAGATTAACAGTGTTCCGAGCAGCAGGACACAAGAAGAAATAATGATGGGCACAATCACATACAGCCCTGCGTCAGTCTGCCGCTTGTCCATGTCATCTGAAAGAGACACAAGTCAAGCCGTCAGCCACTTGAGGAGACTACTCTGTCAAATCATCTACAGAACACATACTCTAATTTCACCGGAAGTCTGCATTGCCTCCAAACATTTAGAAACTTATAAATGAAGACGTTAGGAGCTGCAGAGGGGCCTCAGGGGTTGAGAGCACTGGCTGCTCTTACAGAGGGCCGGGGTTCAGTACCCAGCACCCACATGGCAGCTCACTATCATCTGTCACTTCAGTTTCATGACATCTGACATCTGATTCCCTCTCTGGCCTCTGGAGGTATTAGGAATGCATTTGGTGCAGTCACGTATGTTCAGGCAAACAGTCATCCATGTAAAAATTAAAATAAGTAAGTATTTTTAAAGGAGAAATAAAAATGCATTGTGGCCACATTACTAGTTGTTTTAGAGTATTGTACTTGAAATTTAGCAAAACATTATTCTAGAATGATGTACTTGCCAGGCCTCTCCATCTAATCATTTTTAAAACTCTCTGAGAAAGAGCACCAACTAAAGTTGCTATGATGAACTCGCTACCTGCTCCTGCAGAGCCTGTGGCCAACACCTGCCAATCTTCATCCATGTAGCTCCAGACACATCGGTGGTGTCCTTGCTGCTTAAGGCCTCGGGGCCTTTGCAAGAGCCATTCTGGCCTGATGTTCTTGCTGCCGCTTCAGCCACATGTTCCGTCCTCAGGGTGTGCCACTGTCCTAGCTTGCAATGTTCTTCCCTTCCAGTCTCAGAGCCTTGCTCAAGGGCCAGAGCCCACAGAAAGACCATCTAGCCATCCTTTCCTCACCACATTTTTAGCTCCCTGTCTCCATCTCACGTGCATTTGCCATCAAGGCACTGCCTTTCACCTGGCACTGTATCTTAAATAATGTGTTCACTGACCATCACTGCCTATACAGCATTGAGACCTAAGTCCCACAAAGGCAGGCTTCTGTTCACCATTTTGTCTTCGGTCCTTAGAACAACGTTCAACACATACTTGTTGAACAATAATTACTACTCTAGAAGCAATTCAAATGTTTCCCCTTTGAAACTGCATTATTGGGTTGCTTGGATTTAACAACTTAAAAAGTAATAAAAAGTTAAAATATGGGTGAGTGCAGTAATCCAAACAGAATGTGCTCAGTGAATTTAACTCTATAGTTTCAGACAAGAAAAAAATTTTTTTTTTCCTTGAACAACCCAATGACACATCTCAGATCTCCCCTGATCCTATAAGGAAGAAATTAGTCTGGTGATAGCATAGCATAGGAAACATATAGACAGGAAAGTAGGGCCTCCGCAGGGAAAGCATTTACCATGCAAGTCTGACGACCTGAGTTCAAAGCCCCAAACCTGGAGTAGAAGGAGAGGGGTCCCAGGGGTTGTCCCCAGGCCTCCACTTGGGGATGGGGCACATGTACAGGGCATCACTGCTAGCACATGCATAACACATAAATACTTTTTTTTAAAGAAAGAAAATGCATTTATTTTTTACCTTGGGTGAAACCATTAATTATCTTTGGTTTTCCAACTCCTTCCATAAATACTGGATAAAGACTAAACTGATATTTCTCGATGGGAATGAAGTTATCTGAAATAAAATCAGTAAAATTTCATGTTAACTGAGAAGGAAACTTACATAGAAAAATACAGGCTATGCTGTCCCAACACTACGCATTATTTATGGATAGGCTTGATGGCTAAAGGGATTTCAGAAATAACCTAAACACTCCAAATTTTGCTAGTAATGATACTGATTTTCAAATAAGTGTTCAAAACTCTTCCTCAGACACAAATGACTTGTTTTCCAAGGGCATGCTTCAGTGAGAGCCGAATGTGTTCAAGTTCAAGACATTTTCTCTTCTGCTCCTGAATTTCCTACTCTGGGATAGCAGTGTTCTCCCTTACTCCTATCATCCTCAGGGTAGGGAAAATTCTCTTCCTCTGTGAATTTAGCTTACTTACTCTTCCCATTCAAAGTAGCCTGCAGAAGTCACACCAAAAAATGGGATGGAGACTGAGGAGTTCTCTTGTGCTATCTGGGGATCTCAATAATGTGGAGAAAGGTGATCCCCACAGCAAGGTTCGGGACAGATCTGGCAATGATTCTCACAGATACCAATGACACATGACCAGCGGCCCATAAGAGGCAAAACTCTGAGGAGCCTGAATCCATCATCTCTCTGACTTATAGGATGGAGTAACCACCTACAGCAGTGATCATGAACTTGGTCCCCTGCTCATAATTTATAAATACATTTAGCCTGAGGCTAAGTTCAAGGTACTGGGAATGAAAGAAATGTGTGGGTCCTCTACATGGTGTAAAAGCAGGGCAGCCCCCAGCCTCCCTCCTCAACCTCCTTCTGGTTCTGCTGGAGCTGTTGCTCTTCTATACACTTACCTTTCAGGGTAACTGGCCACTCTTGGAGGGATTACCCTGACCTAGGTCAGGAGGTCCAAAGTCCTCAGACTTCCAGCCTAGCTCTTCTACTCAATGCTTAGTGACATTATAATTGGGGACTGAGGTGGGGGCAGGGGGGATTTGGCATTAGACCTTAGAAGACATTAAAAAGTAAGATGGAAGCAACATGAACTCAACTAAATAAATACCTTAGGTACACTTTAGAATAAAAGGCTATATGATCATCACATATTCTGACAGAAAGGGTTGGGGAGAAGGTTTAGGACATCTGATTGCATCTGTGTAAAACATAAAAGAAAAATGCTCACAGAAATACAGCAAACATTCTGACCGGGCAACACGACTATAATCCACTTTATTATCTAAATTCCCAATCTACAGGGTCGCACTGACCCATAAAAGTACTGGAAACATACCGTGGATGTAATACTTCTTAACATTTGAAGGGATTCTAAGCCATTTCATCCCATTGTCTTCATTAAGATTCTTCCATTCAATCACCAGGTATAGTAGATTGTAATCCCCAGGCGACAGCGTCCAGGAAAGGATCACAGAGCTGCTGCTCAGGGGGTAAGCACTGAGTGACTCCACGGCACTCACTGAAGGGAAGAGGAGGAATTTATTTTAAATTCAAGATTAAGGAAAATTTACTAACGACCTTGAGAAATCACCAGATGCAGGGAGAAGAAAGAGGAGGCAGACAATTTCTACCAATGTCATAGAGCTCATACCATCAGAATGCGGGAGCTAATGATGTGGAGAAGAAAAGCGATTCTACCTCAGATCTAAACATGGAATTTTGGTCGGCTCAAAATTGTTCTCAGCTGGAATCACACACAAGCCTATTAACCAAACTCTCCGATTCCCACACACTTCTCTCTCCCACTGGTGAGTGACATTTTCAAAAAAAAAAAAAAAAAATGCCCTCCACAGAGTCCCTTCAGAAAGCCTTGGTAGATTTCTGCATCTGAGGAGGCCATTCCTATCATGCCTGCATGGCCCCACAGGCCATGTCTCAACCCACTTTCAGCTGTGTCTGTTGTCCATGCAGAAGCCACCCTGATCTTCCTGCATCTCTTTCTCTGAGCTGTGAAAACTTGACTAGGTGTGCATCTACTGGAAGTTAAGACTTCTCCACCCCAAATCTGTGGGAGGAAATTTGGTTCCTAATCAATATCATTTCCTCAAGATGGTTTCTCTGCCCTCAACCCAAGATCAAGTTCCTGCTTACTTTCTTTCAAAAAATCATATTCCTGGTCAGACATGAAAGCATATGCCCTCAATCCCAGCATTAAGAGGTACAAAGAAAAGCAGATCTCTATGAGTTCAAGACTAGACTTGTCTATTTAGTGAGTTTCAGGCCAGCCAGGGCCATATAATGAGACCTTGTCTCAATCTCCAGGACCCACATAGAGGTGGAAGGTGAATTCAACTCCACTAAGTTGTCCTCTGACCTCCACACGTATGCTGTGGTACGGGTGCCCATAAATACACATCACACATGCACACCCACAAAGATATAAGCATACTAATATGTTTTTAATTAAAAATAATAAAGTATCTAAAATTTTAGAAAGTGCTCTGAACTTTAAAAAGGGGATAGGAAGCTGGGCGGTGGCAGTACACACCTTTAATCCCAGCACTCGAGAGGCAGAGTCAGGTAGATCTCTGTGAGTTCAAGGCCAGCCTGGTTTACAGAGTGGAATCCAGGACAAGAACCAAAAACTACACAGAGAAACCCTGTCTTTAAAAAAAAAAAAAAAAGCGGGGATGGGGGTAGGAGGGATAGGACATATTCAAACAATAATCAAATACTTCATGAAGGAAGTGACCCTTGGAAATGTTAGTAAGTTGGTAGGGACACCAGAAATGAGTATTTTTCCATTTAAAATGGTATCTTTGATACAAAGTACAGATTAGAAGCTCCTATTGAAAGCGGCTCTTGGGCCAGCAAGGTGGCCCTGCAGGTAAAGGCACCAGCCACCAAGCCTGACAACCTGAGTTAGATCCCTAGGGACCTATATGGTGGAAGGAGAGAACCAATTCTCACAAGTTGTCCTCTGACCTCCATACATACTCTGGCATGTGCATCCCCCCAAAAATTAACTTTAAAATATATTTTATAAAAGAAAGTATCAGTGCTCCTAATATTCAAATATAACAACATTAATTAAAAGGTGAGACTTTCACTACTCACAGAAAATAAAGTCCACTTAGTTTCCAACTCTCAGCAACTAATTTGAATCCATATAGCATGTCATGCAACTATTAAAATATATAGCATTTTATATACAAGTATACACTATAAATATACTACATGTAAATATATACTATAGTATATATAGTATGTACTTATAGAATACTACATATAATAAAATATTAATATTATATATAAAATGTTCTACATTCTAATTTTTATAGAGAGATAGTAACTCACCTCCATTGCTTCAAAAGGGTTAAGTATTAGATTTACTAGAATATTCTGTTGCAGATGAACAAAACTGGTTTGCAATGTATTTTTCACACAGAGAAGTATGAAAATATCCTGGACTGCTCAGAGGATGATGTAGACAAGAAGGACTATGCAGAGGTTAACATACTAAGAGGGGGTGCCCAAACCCAACTGATACACTGCAGTGCCGCCTCCACACCTGAAGCCCAGGGAACATGATGGAAGAGGCCAGGGAAGAGACTGGAAGAGCCACAGGCTCGGGACATCTACTCTTAGATAGTGTCCCCTAGACATGAACTCTAAACAACATCACTGCCTGAACAAGAACAGCATAATGTCAGCACCAGTTGACATGCCAACGTGGACAGAGGAAATCCCACAGGGTCCCAATGAAGGGCTCTCTAACAGGCCCAAGAATAGCAAACATGGCTCTGGTGGATCTTGCCCACCAACCTTCCCTCTCCCTTGCTAAACCACGAGATTACATTCCTAAAGCTAGGCCCCAAGGTCTCTTCCCTTATTTGGCCACTTCCTTTTGCCTGACTAAAACTCCAAGGTCCAGCTATCAAAACACCGAGGTCCAGCAGTCAAGATCTATTACTTGGCCACACTGGCTAACATGTCCTGTGGCTCTTTGTTCAATTCAGAGGCAGTCCGCCCAGCCCCCAGCCCCTCTCATCCCTCTGGGGTAATGGATCTCCTTTGTGCTGAGAACTTGGTATCTGAGTGTGTTCTGTGCTAACTCCGAGAGGCCCTACACCCACCCCTAGATGAAGATGGTGATCAGTGGACACTCAGAGAGGAAGAATCAGTCTCCTCTGTAGATGAGTTCCCTCACACGTTGACTAATCCCAAGTGGTCATCCCTGGACACATGGACATGTGAGCAAAGCTAAAGAGACTCAGTAAATTACATAGATGTGTGCTTAATATTTAATAATAAAGAAGAGATCACGAATTTTAAAAGGGGGTACAGGGGGAATTGGAGTGGGGAGAGGAGAGGGGCAAGAGTGACGTAGAGGCAGTGCTACACAAAAAGCCACGTAAGCAGGCCACATCATAATTTAATAGTGAGTCTAAAATAATAGTGATGATAATAACAATAATAGGATTCTGTATGGACCACCATAAAAATAAATAAAATAAACAAATAGATAGGGCAATCACCTACTTCTGAGCATCTCTTACCTTTACTCATTGACCATGAAAATGTCAGATTAAAATTTGCAAGCGAAGCACCGATGGAATTGACGGCCAGAACTGTAACAGTATGCACTTGTTCTGCCCACAGGAAAGTGAGATTGGTCTGATCTCCCGCGTCTTCTGACCACGTCCCATTGTGGGCAGTATGGTGCTGCACCACATACCTCCTCACACTGCACAGGGAGTCATTTTTCATCAGGGGCTGGAGTAAACACAAAAATGAATTAGCACATGGACCACAGCGTTTATACCAACTGAGCTCGTAGAGTTCTGATTATATTCCCATCAGGAAGCCGGAGTTAGACCAAGGCAGCCACTGCTCAACCTAGTGCTAAGGCGTCGGGGAGGGGTGGGATTGAAACTGTACGCAATGCAGGAGGCATGGACATATCTAGGAGCCGGGCACGTGCAGCACAGGGACATTATTTTCTCCCTCCTCATCATTTTCTTTGGACTCAGAGACTAAATTAAAGGGAGTGAAGTAAGAACACAATCAGGACATTTGAGATATGAAAAATACATAGGAAATACTAAGAATGTCCACCCCGTTGTGGAAGAAATGTCAGTCAGAGAAAGACTAACAAGAAGTTTCCTCGTCTAACTAGCAAGCAAAGGTTCAGATGGTTATCATCACTTTGTGAACCCAAGTAAATCTGCCACTGCTCTCCTTAGGATGTGCTTGGAAGATTGTCTAGAGCAAGAGGAGTTTTTGCAAACAAAACAAAACCTTGAAAGTTAACAAATAACAGAAGCTATTTGGGCATTCTGTGTGGCCCTGGGCATTTCTGTCCCATAGCTTTCTATAAAAAAATGATACTGTGTTATGGAAGATTCCTGTGTAAAACACATGCCAGCTCCATGCTCTTCCATTCTGAAGAGTCCAAGAATACCCTTCCCTTCCCAAATAATTACCTTTACCTATTGCAGGGAAAATTAAATGGTACCAATCCCTTAAAAGCTATAAAGATCTGGATTTTACACCACAGATTAGAACAAGTGTCTCCAAGTGAAAAATGGCAGAGACACACTCGAAAAGATGTATGTATTCTGCAGGGGGTGGAACCTTGTGGGCAGTAGTAGGGTGGAAGAAAGATATAAGAAAAAGTCTCTAAAAAATATCAGTTTTATTTCATCTGAAAAACCCATGTCATTTTGATATGTTAATATTTATTTTTTCAACCAGTAGTAAAAAAAAAAAAAATCAAGGATACTAAAAGATGCTTGTGGCTCACCTGTACATTTACTGCTCCAGCCCTGAAAGGAGCATTTCTCTCAGTCCTGATTTTTTTGACGGAATAATAGCGTTGGAAACACTCTTTCCTCTTTGAACTGTCTTAACTTTTAGGCCCACTTAGCTTAGAAAAATCAAGGATATATGCCTGTATACTGACCCCTGTACATATACATATCTCTAAATATGTCTATAAGAACCCACTTGTGCTTAACATGAGCTGATATTGATCTTTAACTCCAATGTATGATGATGAGAATCATTCTGGCTGATTCTCTTCCTAGTCTGGAGCTTCCTGAGAGAGCAGAGAAAAAAAACCTGTGCCCTGCCCCATCCATCTTCTTAATTTTTCCATTCCAAGACAGACATACACTGACATAATAACTACTAGCCTACATCCCTGGAAAAAATGCACAACTCCAAAATGTTTACGTAGCGTCCTCCATCTTTCACACTTCAGACTCATTTCCAAAGTTAACTAAGCCTTTTCCCTTGCCTCCTGCACTGAGGTAATTTCATACACTTGTGATAGCCATAACATAATCTGTATTTCATCCTCGAATCCTCCAGTCTACGATTTTTTAAAAAAAATCTGTATACTTTAGCGTTTGTTCTTTGTCCTATGAAGTTTCGGGTTTGGACAAATGTGTAGTGTTGTGTGCCTCCATTTCATTTTCTACTGAAGAGTCTCACTCTGTAACAATGATTATGAATACAGTGGTCTGAATAACTCATGTGCAAGTTTTCCTGTAGAGAAAGCTTTTTAAGTCACCCAAATAAGCATCTATGAGCATGATGGTCCATCAAGGCTACATTTAGCTTACAAAGTGGCTGCACAAGTTCGCATTTCCACAAGCAGCAAACCAAGTTTCTTGATGCTCTGTATTCTCAATTAGCAATTTCAAATGTCTTTGAAAAGAAATCAGCCATTTTAATAGATGTGGAATCATACCTCGTTGCTGTTTTACTTTGTAAATCCTCCACAATGGCAAACAATGTTGAGATGCCTCTCATGTTTTTATTCGCCACCTGTGGGTCTGCTTTGGTTAGATATGTAGACCAGATATTTGGTCTACATTTTTGTTGAGATATTTGTTTTCTTATTGTTGAAGCTGCAGCATCCTCGCTGCAATGATCTTTTCATTCTCTTGACAGTCTTTCCCAAGTCAGAATTTATTTTAATAAAGTTCAACCTACTAACACTGAAAAACTAAGATTGATGACATCAATGCTTTGGCCACCAAACCTGATGACTTGAGTGTGAATACCAGAGCCCACATGGTGGGGAAAGAGAAGCAACTTCTGTAAATTGTACTCTGACCCTGCACATGTGTCAGGGCTACTCAAGAGTCCACACACCCCACAATAAACAAATAAATAAGTGTAGAAATCTTTTTTTTTAATTTTAAATGTCACACCTCAAATGATGGGGACAGGTCAGGGACATGGCTCAGTTCAAGGAGGCTCTAATGACTGAAGGAGGAAAAGTGAACTATGTAATAAAATAGATGTCATAAGACAGTTCAGACTCAGCATCTCTCAACCTGGCATCCAGTGGTGCTACAATCCAAAACTCACGAAGTGCTAACATGATACCTAAAAAGTTTCAGATCTGTGAGCATTTTGAATTTCAGATGTTTGATTAGAAATGTTTTACTGGTAAAGAATGCACAAATATTCCAAAATCCAAAAACCTCCAAAAAATGCTCAGCCCATATTTGATTATTACCCATAAACAAATATTCACAGTCCTCACTGATATAAATAACTGGATAAATAAATTTGATGCAACATAAAAGTCTGCCACGAGAAAGAATTCTAAGTCATTTTTATAGATTCTCCACTTATAAGCAGAAATTTAGCTCTCATTCCTCAAGCAGTAGCTTGTCACAGTGACTTCATTCCAAAAAGTACAACATAGAAAGGGAGAGAGTCACCGTATGGTGAGAGGCTACAAAGTTCCCAATGCCATCTTAGCAAGAGTCACCTGTCCTGAGGTAGTATGTGGACTTAACCTAACATGACAAAATGTTGCTTAAAAAATGTATACGTTGGGGCTGGAGAGATGGCTCAGAGGTTAAGAGCACTGACTGCTCTTCCAGAGGTCCTGAGTTCAATTCCCAGCAACCACATGGTGGCTCACAACCACCTGTAGTGAGATCTGGTGCCCTCTTCTGGCCTGCAGTCATATATGCTGTATACATAATAAATAAATAAATCTTTAAAGCCGGGCGGTGGTGGTGCACGCCTTTAATCCCAGCACTCGGGAGGCAGAGCCAGGTGGATCTCTGTGAGTTCGAGGCCAGCCTGGACTACCAAGTGAGTTCCAGGAAAGGCGCAAAGCTACACAGAGAAACCCTGTCTCGAAAAACCAAAAAAAAAAAAAATGTATACGTTGTACCCCAACCCCCATTTGGCTATCTAACCATTAGCAAACATCAGAATATTTGGGAGAAATTATACAAAATTCCAGCTTGACAGGAATCAGTTATGAACTTTAGTTACAATGATGCAATTAATTAACTGCAACAAATGTATCATATTAATATAAGATGTTATTCATAGAGAAAACGGGATGTGGGGATTTGAGGAAATTCTCTATGTTCTTTGCTATTTTTCTAAAAGTCTAAAACTGCTCTAAAAGAAAGTTATTGCAAAATATTTGTTTACACTGTAAAGATGTGTCTCTGCCTAAGGTACCTTGTGATTCTTTTAATAAAGAGCTGAATAGCTAATAGCTAGGCAGGAAAGAGTAGGCAGGACTTCTGGGAAGAGAGAGGAATGCTGGGAAGAGAATCTAGGTACGCAGGAGACACCAGGGAGACACTGAAGAGGTCAGACCTACGGTACCTAGTAAAGGTAGCTGAGCCACATGGCAGAATGTAGATTTAAAAATATGAGTTAATTTAAGTTATAAGAGCTAGTTGACAATAAGCCTAAGTTAGAGGCAAAATTTCATAATTAATAATAAATCTCCATGTCATTATTTACGGGCTGGCAGTCCAAAGAAAGTCCGACAAAAAAAGCATACTACAGAAAGTTTTACATGTAAAAATGCCAGAGAAATAGTTTGTATTTACTTTTAAAAATACATTTTTTTATTTGTTTATTTGTGTGTGTGTGTGTGTGTGTGTGTGTGTGTGTGTGTGTGTGTGTGTGTTTCTGCCATGGTGTACATGTAGAGGTCAGAGTACAATGGTGGGAGTCAGTTCTCCCCTTCCACTGTGCAGGTCCCAGGGATCAAACTCAGACTCACCATACTTAGTGGCAAGTGTCTTTATGCCTGAGCCACCTTGCCAGAAATTCAGAACTTGTTTTCCATGCACGTACACTTACCCTGTAACTCCGAGGGACATGCAGCGCATAGACTGCATACTCTTAGGAAATCTTACTCTAGCTTTAGACCCTGGTTTAGGGAGGTGATGTGCTTTGGCTCGTGAATATCTCCCCCAAAGCCTGGTGATAAATGTTTACCACCAGCTGTGCTGCTGGGAGGAGGTGCAAACTTTAGGAGGGAAGGCCTAGTGGAAAGTAGTGAAGTCATTAGGGGGAATTCCCTCCAAAGGCGTGTTGAGGTCCTTCTCTTTATCCTTGTTCTCTTTCATGTCCCTGCCGCCATTGGGGGAGAGTCAATTTCTGAAGACATGCACTCCTACCATGATGGTCCCAAAGCAACAGCACCAACATAACATGGAGCTTTGAAACCCTGAGCCAAGGTAAACCTTTTTTTTCCTTATAAGCTGTTTGTCACATGGACTTTGTTATTGATGCAACACAGAATAACACAGGAACTGGAATCACTGGACTACTGCTCAGGTTAGGAAATGGAAGCAACACAAGACAGAAACTGAGCTAATAAAGGGTAGTTCACCCAAGGAAAGGCAGTCAAGTACTTTGAGAGACAGCAGGCTAGTAAAGATGTTATCCCTGCCCTCAGATCAATGCTGAGGAATCTATACCATTCTACTATCCAATACAACAGCCACTAGACACTTGTAACCATTTAAGTTTAAGTTAATGAAATTAAGCAAAAGTGAAAATGTAGGTTTTGCATCACACTGGACACAACTCAAGCCATAAAGCCACAGGTGGCTGCCATGTTGGACAATGCACACACAAAGTGTTCTTGCCTTTATAGAAAGTTCTAACAGGCAACATCACTGAGGAAACATGGGAGTCAGGCATAAGGTAACCATAGGAACTACCTAGAAAGAAAAGCCACTGTTCTGTTCAAGGGCATAACGGAGTATGAGGAAGGAGAGAAGGTGACCGCATCCTGGGCCACAGAGTAGTTGTTAGAGCTACGAGGAGATAAAGACAAGCTACTTAGATTCTGTTCATGGCTACCCCTTCCAATGTCTGAGCAATGTCACTGCCCATCCCCCTCTGAAGAAATACTCACTATCTAACAAGTATTAATGTCAATTATTAATGTTACTTTCAAGTAAAAATGTTGAAATGGAAGACAGTTTAGAAATTGCATTACCATGTAAACAAAATTATATACTAACTGGAATTATAAACTAAGTGTACACAAGCTCTTACATACCCCAATTTTTAGATAGGGGTTGGTTTTAGATCAGGAAACTATTTCTTCCTTTCTTTCTTTTTTTCTTTTTTTTTTTTTTTTTGGTTTTTCGAGACAGGGTTTCTCTGTGTAGTTTTGGTGCCTGTCCTGGATCTTGCTCTGTAGACCAGGCTGGCCTCAAACTCACAGAGATCCGCCTGGCTCTGCCTCCCGAGTGATGGGATTAAAGGTATGCGCCACCACTGCCTGGCTAGGAAACTATTTTTAAACATACATTGACTTTTTTCCTCTTGGGGATTAAAATTAATTTCACATTTACATAATAAACATACCATTGCCTACCTCATGTATTTTATTCCTAGGTCAGTCTTAAGCTTGATATCAACTCCTGAAATTATTTGTTTGGGATAGATATCAGCTCTTCAGAAGAATGGATGCTTTGGCATTTCCAAGTTTATCATCCATCATTATAGAAAACACTTGTCCTATGCCATCACACAGATAAAATATTCTCTTACATCTTATGTGCTTAAAGTGTGAAGGGAAATTCATGTTTACATTGTTCAGGATTCAATTGAAAAAAATTGTGGACTTAAAGCAACACTATTTATCATTTAGGGATCTTACCCTGAGACAGATGACAAATATGAACCTCAAAGAGTCCAAGAGTTTTCCAGAATAGCAATTCTAAAATTATAATTAATAATAATTATAATTTTATTATATTATAATATAATATAATAAATAAAAGCCTGAGAAAATAATAAAGGCTCCTGACTATGTCAGAACTCCAGATGCTTAGTTCTAAGCAGCCATGTCTCCAAAATGCATTAAAACATAAGGTTTGGGGTCATTTGTGAGATTAATAATGACAGGGTTATAGACAAAGAATAGACAAACATAACTTCAGGATAAAATAAAAGATAGAAATTAGAAATACCTTCCAAAGCAAGGTGACATTTCTCTCTTTTCTAGTAACATCGCCACTCATTATTCTCCAAAATTCAGGTCCTCTCATAGGAACTGCAAATGACAGGGAGCCCAAGTTGGACACATGTTCTTGGAAGGAATGTTTTCAGCCACATTTGAAGCACACACTTCTGCACTTTCAAGAAACATTAACAAATGTTCACAGACCTTTCACATCCACAACAAGTGTGTAGGCTGGGCTGCTCCAATTACTCCAGTACCCAAGTCCATCCAACCGCCGGCAGCGTACCTGTGCCACGTAGACAGCACAGAGGTCCAGCACCGGCAGGCTGGCAGACTTTGATTTTGCATCAAATACCTCGTGCGTCTGTAACAGAAGTCACACTGTCAACACACGTGCCTCCTATGGGTCCTGAAGTGCTCTTTTATTTTAGACCTTAACACTATTACAAATGTAAGACGGAGTGATGTTCTATGTTCTCACTTCAAAAATGCATGACATTTGGCCAGTCAGGAGAGTGCTGCCTCCCACATCTGATCATTCCCTTGTTGTCTCATTGCACTAGCAAGTCAATTCCAAACACTCTTGCCCTACTGCTAATCCTTGTCCTCTGATCCTCTCTCCACCACAAAGACAAGAATTCAAAAATGGCGGTCAGATAGGGCCCTCCTCTCTAGGGGATAAGACTCGCATACACCACAACTAATGTCATTGTGCTAATGACATCATCAGGGTTTCTTTCATTTCCATTCTTCGCAAGCTGCCCCTGCAAAACTGATACAAAATTTCTCATATGCACACTCAACTCTATGATTGTGTAATAAAAGTATCCTCTTTTGAGCTGGGCGATGGTGGCTCACGCCTTTAATCCCAGCATTTGGGAGTCAGGCAGATCTCTGTGAGTTCAAGGTCAGCTTGTTCTACAAAAAAGAGTTCCAGGACAGCCAGGACTGTTACACAGAGAAACCCTGTTTTGAAAACAAAGAACAAAACAAAACAACAACAAAATAGTAGCCTCTTTCCAATTGTTCCATGCATGTACATACTGAAAGATATCAGAAGCTTAGGCAAAATGTGGGTCCCTGAACAATGAGTGTGGAAACAAAGGATGAAATATGGCAAATATTTCTTTAAAAAAAGGCCTTCTCCAAACTTTTAATGTCATAAACTGGATCTCTACCCCAGGAAGGTACAATGAGACAGGGTTTCCCGAGCCTAGTTAGCCAGGCAATCTCTATTTCACAGAACAGTTCATTGGGAAAACACCCTGCCAAGTATGCTTGGATTAGGATTAGACTTTGACAGTCTAAGTCAGTGCTTCTCAAACTTCCTAATGCTGTGATCCTTTAATACTGTTCCTCATGGTGTGGTGACCCCCCAACCATAAAATTATTTTCATTGCTACTTCATAACTGTAATTTTGCAACTGTTATGAATCATAATGTAAATATCCGATATGTGACCCCTGGGGAAGCGGTTGCAACCCACAGGTTGAGAACCACTGACCTAAGTAATGAAAGTAATTCCACAGTACAGGAGAGTATACTATTTGTGTGCCAGTGACAGTGGGAAGCAGTGAAACTCTGGAACATTAGAAGATGCTGTTGACCTTTAACTCTCAGCGGCTGTGATTACCTACAAGAGACCTGCTTGAGGTTGGTTATGGAAGGGAGAGGGGCTCACAGGGCCCCCACTTACCCCTGAGGCCTTCACTGTTGCTGAGGGAAGATGAGACTTTTTTTTTTCAGTGGTATAGCCACTGGTAAGCTGCCCATGTTCCTGTGAAAAAATTCCTTACCAAAGGTGGAGAAAGATGACTGGCTAGGAAGAGGAAGGGGATCAGCGGTAGGGGGATAAGAGGTGGTAAGAGGGGGTGAATATGATCAGAATAATTATATATATATATATATATATGTGTGTATATGTATATAAAAAATATCATAATGAAACACATTATTAAGTATAATTAATGTTCATAGAACACTTAAATAGCTTTTAGTAGTCTCAGCCCTTGGGAGAGCAAAGCATCAGAAGTTCACAAGTTGAAGGCCAGCCTGGGCTACAGGGTGACTTTGAGGGCAGCCTGGGCTATAGAGTGACTTGAGGCTAGCCTGGGCTACAGAGAGACTCCAATTTACAGAGGGGCAGGGGAAAGGAGAGAGAGAGAGAATGGAGAGGAAAACAATTAGAAGTTAAAAGTACCTTCCATTGTATTTCTTTTCCATTTAAGCCATATCGAATCTGGAACTGAAGGTTATTCTCTGGAAAGACAGGCTTTTCCCAAGATATTTTTAATAATCCAATGTTTATAGTAATCTCTGCTTTCACACTAGATGGAGGTAGTGGTTTTACTAGAAATTTAAAAATAATATCATATAATAGTAACTTAAACAGCAATATTAACCATCTTTATACTTCATATCTATAAAGTAATAGTATCCTTTTGAAAGCTTCTCATTCATTGACTCGTCCCTACAGCTTTGTGTAATACATAAGAAATATGATTATCTCCACTTTGTAAGCACAAAGGTTCACTGAAAACCTCATCAGTACATTATCCATGTCACTTTGCAAGATCAGAGAATACACTGACTGAGCTATTAGAAGCTTGCCTTCTATAATCTGAGGAAACAGATTTTAATAAGCAGAAAATAGAGGCAAAGGTGACTAAGATCACAAATGATTTTAACATGATTTAAAAAAAATTAAGACATGTTTAAAGATGAAATGCATAAAAATATAGAAATGCACAGAAGATGGTTACCTTATAACAAAGACTATAGAGGTCCAGCCCCTTATAGTCTTTTCCCAGAGTTCTAGAAGAGACACTACCAGCAGTGAAAAATTGATCTGAGGGATGTCGAATGAACCTAAGCTCTTTAGTCTATTCACTTTATTCTTCTCAGTCACTTCTGTCTACACAGCTTCGTTTCTGTTCTCATACTTAGCTCCTCTCTATCCCTTCTTCTACAGTTCTCTCATTGTTCTCTTAGTTCTTTCCATCTTCTCTCAAGTTTCCAGTTTATATACACATACAATCAGCAATTCTCTGGCTGCACCGCTTTCTGGTAGGGTGGGGCAAGTGTACTTGGTTGCTAGATAGCCTGTGTCACAGCTTGATGCACCTGGTATGTAAAAGCCCTTGTCTTTGAGTTAATTGTTAAAGGGGAAATCTTTTAGAACTAGGGATACTACTTGGGCTATGAGAGAAAGAAAGGTTTAAGCTTAATTTGGACAAGAAATAAAGTTTTGTACCTAATATCCACCTGGCCTTGGCAGTTATCTCAGTAAGATATTTACCTTATCTCAGGAAACTAGCAGGTAGTCTGAGTGCTTATTTGTCTGCAGTCTGTCCTTGTATGTTAGGCAAGTATCTCAGATAAAATACTTTTGTCTGGAGATGGCCCTATCTGGATGCTTGCTAATGAAGATAACTACAGAAAGGCAGACTTCTGAGTCTAATGCTAAAAGGGGGGAACAAAGGCCTGGGGATGTTATCCAAATACCCCAATTGTATAGGGGAAATTGTGCCCAATGAATGGTCAACCACACTGTTAGAAATTCTTGGGAAAAGAATCAAATGGGAAAGCTACAATAGCACACCAGAAATTAATTGCAGGATACAGCTAACATATTGAAAAGCCAGTATCACCAACACTCCTTGAGTTTTGGCTTTATCCTCTGGAAGAGCCCTACTCTTCCAGATATTAGCTTTTGTCATTGACAGCTGAATTCCTACTTCATATTTCTGTGGCTCACAGCAACCCTGTTTCTTCTTCCTCTTCCTCCGTCCCCTCCTCCCTGCCCCCTTCTCTCCATAAGGTCTCACTTTGTAGCCCTGGCTGGCTTAGGATTCACTGCATAGATCAAGCTGGTCTTGAACTTACAGAGATCTGCCTGCCTCTGCTTCCCTAGCACCGGGATTAAAGGTGTGCACCATACCCAGTTACCTTGTTTTTTTTTTTTTTTAACATCTTATGTTGCTGCTCTTGACCTAACTTTGACTTACATCCAGAACATGCATTTGCCCAACATCATCCATTTTTTCCAATGGAGGGGCATTTTTGCTAATAAGACTATAAGGAAATGTGACTTGTTGGACTAGAACCTGGAAGTCCAAGGACAGTTTAAGCCTCTAGATCTCCTAATAGTGTCATAACAAGCATGAACTTCACAGTACCACATCAATCTTGTCTTTACTTGTGGTGGACACCCCTAAATGGAGCAATGGGTTCAGCTGTCATAGCAATGTGCTAAAATGCTTAAGTACTATACTTCCACACCAGTTGATAAGGAACTTTTCTCCTGAAAGCATCCCTTCCTATCTCAGATCCCCTCAGCCCCCCTCCACAGCTGCCATGAGCCAGCATCTAACAGGTTAACACCTGAGGTCTCTAAGATGATGGCCAGGATGTTCCTCTTCTTGGAAACTATTCTGATGGGTACCTCTGCCATTGAACTATCCAAAGAGAGATGGCCCTTGACTGGAATATGAAGTACACAAGTCTAGTGACAGAAATGAATAGAAAGAAACCCACCAACTCATAAACTGAAAAACCACAGGTAGGGTGTCATGCAGGTGTTGTATGGGGGAAGATAGGAAAAGACTCTGAAGACATTCATGGTCTACTTCCAAAACCTGTTGGTTCCCTCAAGCTCTCTGTAAGTCAGGACCCTGTTGATTCATAGGGAACAAAGAATTCCTGGATTGGCACAACATGAGTGTTTGCCATCATTCTCCTCCTCCACGTCTCACTTCTAAAAACAACCACTGTGTAAAAAGTATGCCCTCTTGTTTGAGCAGTACTTTTTAATCATTTAAGCAATCAACACTAGTACTTTAGACCATTCAGGACAAAACACCTTGAACTTGCCATTAGTATGTAGTTTCTCATGATCATTAAATTCCTCATAGCTCATGATAGTATCCATTGCTAACCCCGTAAGAAGATCAAACTTTCATCTCTAGAAAAGGCCATTTCTTTTCAAGAAAGGAAATGTCTACATTTGAGACAATGTAGGAACTGATTTTTTGGTTGTGGTTCAGTGGGTCACATTGATGGATTCAGTGACTACCAAGAGGGAGTGGGCCCACAGTGATGCACACATCAGGGAAGTATGAAGAGCTACACACAGTTGATGGGTGGTACAGAATGTCTACGTGCCTAATCCAAGTTTTGAAAACTAGGAAGAGGTGGAGCTGAGATTTACATCCCAAAGCTTCATTTCCACATTGCTCTCTTCCTAAGTCAAGATGAGCCTAACTTAAAATTCTTTAAGTTTTGGGAAGCAAAGCGCCCAGTGTTATCCAGAGAACAGTTGCTGGCTTCATGCTGTGTGTGACTGTTCATGGCCCTTTATTAGACTAGATAATTGACAAACAGAAAAGTACCATTTGCAGTAAAAACACAATGGAATCATGCAACAGAAGAGATAATCAATCAGTTGGGCATTTATATAGGAAAACAGATCTAATAACTAAAGTGAGTTAATCCTATATAGAAAAAAATAGATTCTACTTCAAATGTGTGCTGATTAATAGAAAAATATACTGATTTTTGACATAATTTCATAATATAATAATGTATAGCAACAAAATAAATGACCAGAAATGGGTCATTTTTCAAATATTCCACAGTGACTTTGGAATAATACATCAAATCTCTCTCTCTCTCTCTCTCTCTCTCTCTCTCTCTCTCTCTCTCTCTCTCTTGATTTTTTGAGACAGGGTTTCTCTGTGTAGCTTTGGAGCCTTTCCTGGAACTCACTTTATAGCCCAGGCTGGCCTCTAACTCACAGAGATCTGCCTGCCTCTTCCTCTCAAGTTCTGGGATTAAAAGCATGCGCCACCACCACCCAGCTTTGATCTCAATGCTTAAAAAAAAAAAAAATCTGTGAATATCATTACAGATCTCATCATCTTTGTCCATTTTCTTCACTTTCTTTAGATATTTCAAATGCCTCTTACCTAGCCTCACAAATTAAAGTCTTGAAATATGATTACTCAGCTTATATTATCCAAATGAAACTTTCAGAAATACAATAGCAAGTGCTTTCAGAACTACACAGCAGGGATCCTTTATATGTCAGAAAATCCTCACAAAATTGCACTCACAGTGATGCATGCAGCTCAGAAAGTGTTGCATAGAAGTGTCCAAGAGCTATGAATCTGTTATCCATATTTATAAACAAACCTGCTACAGAGAATATAAACATAGACTCAATATGGTAACAAAAACTCAAAACTAGAGATCTACCTAAGGCCAATTCCTCTATAAATAAAATCAGGTTTTTTTTCTTCAAAATCTAGCGTGATTGGAAAATGGCACCCAAATTTAAGGAAAATACACATACCTACGGAGTCGGGAAGGACACACGTTGGTGGAGAGTCAAGTGAACCTAAAGAATGATTGATCCTGATCCACATTGTGTAGCCAGATAATAGAAAGATGGGCTGGAAAACACATTCATAAAAGCCATCCCTCTGCAAGATGCAGCTTTTGGACTCGGATGCAGGATGAATAGACGGACTATCGGAACAATACAGGCTGCTCCTTAAAAAATATTTAAAAAAATATATCCAGTTAATGTGCAGTATTAATAAGAGGAAGAAGATATTTTAGAAATCTGATTTGTTGTTCAAAAGAAGAGATCGTGTTCTCTGTCTAAAACTGGGTGCTTTTATTAGAAAGGCACTCTTGAGCTCCTAGCTCTCTCCAGATCTTAGCCTTTCCACAAAAACAGTAACTATAAACATACTGCATGAGTAAGGAGTAGTGAAGGAAATGGGAAGAGCTGACAAGAAGGGAGGTTAGGAATAGAGTGCAGGACTGTGATCGTTACACCAGCCCACTCAGCCTTCCTAGTGCTGCGACCCTTCAGAACAGCTTCCGGTTGTGGTCACCCCAACCATAAACTTATTTTATTCCTAATTCATAACTGTAATTTTGATACTGTTATGAATCATAATGTAAGTATTTTTTGGAGATAGAGGTCTTTAAGGGGGTCAGGACCCACATGTTGAGAACCCCTATACTAGAGGCTTGCATCAGTGACATGACTGTAGCAATAAGGATTGAAAACAGGACTGGGGATACTTCTGTGGTGAGGGGAAAGCAGATTCTTCTCACTTTAAACAGTGAGTTAAATTCCAACAGAAAATGAGAATGTAACTGATGGGAACATTTGGCTTGATTGACAGTTCCCTAATACTTTCTAGTCCAAATTGATGTAATGAAAATGCATGCCAAATCCTGCTCCATACATGAATGGTCGTGAAATGTATTACTCATTTTCTCAGAAATGAACTTTTTTTTTTTTTAAACATTAGAGGTCTCAACCAACCGACTTCCTCACAGAACACAACGTGTTTCTTCTCTTTGAAATGATCCTTCTGACACTGCTCTGAAAATGGTGTTTAAAAGACGAAAGCTGTGACTACTCTCTCAACAGGGATGAAAATGAAAAGGAAAAAGAAAACGAAAATACTAAAATCTTTTCTTATTTACCATCTTTGTAATATTTTCTGCTCAAGGTTATCTGTGTGTGTGTGTGTGTGTGTGTGTGTGTGTGTGTGTGTGTGTGTGTGTGTTCAGATAGCCAGTGGTGAGTGAGAGACACCAACAACAGAGGGATTTGTAATCGTCACTGAATAGAAAATAGCAGTGCAGACACAGTGGCAAAGGTCTAACTTGGAACAATTAGCATCATCATCATGACAGCAATTCATTGATTGCTCTAGTGCAATGTTTCCTAGGAGACACTAAGTTACTTAACTACAATGCCATTAATTGCCAATAAATGCCATTAATTGCCCCCTACAAACCATATAAATCCTACCATTCTCTCCATTTTACAGACAACTTGGAATTTTACAGACAAGGAAATTAACATGTGGGAGGTCCAAAACCTCACTAAGTATTTGTAGTTGATTACATGAGGATCTGGTGAATGTCTGGATGGGAAATGAGCCATGGGGCTTATAAAACGGTGTTGGACAAACATACATTTGCATGTGAAAATGCATGGGAAGACATGTAATTAAAATAGCCTATCACGAACTTTCAATTGGTTTAAAAAATATTCATAGCACATAAGATAAAGACAATAATTTTTCCCATTTAGGAAATATGGAAATTGCCATTTTTCTTCCAGTACTGCAGAGGAGTCAACGCAGATCATGAGGGACAGAGTTTGGATCACAGGATTTGAGAGGATAGATATAGTTTCCGAGTTGAAATTTTAGATTTCAAGACTAAATGGGCACATTGCACAAACTGAGATTCTCCATTACAAATTTTAATATCAGAGTATAGAGTAACAAACATACTGGACGGCTACCATGGGATCCTCTAAAAATAAGGAGGCATTTATCCTCTCAACAGAGAGGCAATTTAGGACACATGCTATGTTGAGACAAGAGAAATACAAAGAAAGGTAAAAATAAATAAGCACACAGTTCTCTTTGATGGAACGTATTATCCCTTATTAACCACTATTTCATCCTAAATTAATTCACTCCATTCTAAAACACAGTCCCATCCTGTAGAATCTTGTCCCTTTGCCTCTTTTTCCTAAAATACTGACCTTTAGCTGAATGATGTTCAACTTTTTTTAAAAAGATTTATTTATTCAATATGTATACAGTGTTCTGCCTGCATGTGTGCCTGCAGGCCAGAAGAGGGCACCAGATCTCATTACAGATGGGTGTGAGCCACCACGTGGTTGCTGGGAATTGAACTCAGAACCTTTGGAAGAGTAGCCAGTTCTCTTAACCTCTGCCATCTCTCCAGCCCCCTCAATTTTTTTTTGCACAGCCTACTTTAGCCCATTCTCTGAGCCTAAATACACCACATATGAAATAAATCTCTTGCCTCTCTTGCATGTCACTCAAGAGTCAAAATGCAATCCCAGGAAACTGGTTGGCAGACATGATAATATGAAGTTAAAACATATATATATATATATATGGCCTCAGGTGTGAATGTTTTCAAAGATTACAATTTATGTAATAATTCCTCACAATTTTTCTAACAAATTATATTCAAACTTTTGCTCAGGGAGAAAAATGTGCCAGATTTCTGCTATCATAATAGATTTAACAGAAAATCTAACTGAGCCATGCCCAGGGAAAAACAAAGAAGCAAACATAATACATACCTGTGATACTTCAACTGCACAGTGCTTCCCACAAGTGATTGGATTGTGCTAGGTGACCATCTGCAAGTCATTTTAGTTAAGTACCCATCAGTTTCACATGATATATTGATATTGACATCTATTTAAAACACATTAAAATATTAATATGAAGTAGAACACCAAAAATCATGAAAAAACATTTTCTTGACATCTTTCATAGGGCTCTAACATAGTTCATGATGAGCGATCTTGTGGGACAGAATGAACTAGGCCTTGGGGTGCTTACCAATCACATATAATTCAGCGTAGCGGTGATGGCACTCCTGCCCACTGCAGCAGTATACTGCGTCATAGGCATACTTCCCTCGAGGTCTGGTGGCCTTCAAGTTGGAAAAAGTCACTTTGCTAATGTGGTCATTCACAGCGCTGTACTGTATTTCAGGGATTTTCTCAGCTAGATTTATCCACCAAACTATCTGTTTTGAGGAAATAATTTGGTTTTCATTTTTGTAGATGCAATGAAAGGAGGCATTTGATCCAACACTTGTCAGAAGTTTGGGTGGAAAGTACATGACATCTGTAACACAGAAAGAAAGATAGGCATTCAGATAGAAACAGAAAGCATCATGGGAGCAGCCTGTACCACAGGAAAGAGATCCCCACATTCCTAGTTACCCTGCCAAAAATCAAGTAAGTGCACTGAGAAACAGGCTGATGCTCTGCACAGCCCTGTAGAGTCCCAGTAATCCCTGCTCTCAAATGAAAAGAGCCTCCATGAACACCATCACAAGCTTCCAAACATGGGGCTTATTCATTACAACTATGTTTTAGCAACTGTCATTTTTCCAAGTGACAGGCAAAATTAGCTAAATGGAGCATCATCTATTTCCACCATGATTCATTTTCTACCAGACTATTTAAAACTGAATGTGTACATGTGGGCACATATAAGAATAAGTAAATAAATAAACATTAGAAAAAAGAAAAAAGAACGGCCAGAGAGATGGTTCCGCAGATAAAGACTCAAGCCTGATGACCTGAGTCTGATCCCTAGGACCCACATGATGGAATGAGAGAACTGATTCCTACAAGTTGTTCTCTGATCTCAACATGTGCCCCATGGCCCATGTGTGCGTGCAAAAATAAATGTAGTTTTAAAATTTCAAGAGAATCGGTGAAACATAGCACGTGTTCTTAGCACAGATCACTATGATACCAAATCCGGACAGAAAGGGGGTTGTTGCTATTGTTTTTTTCATACTTACGAGAGTTTCTAACAAACAGGTAAAGAAATGGGTAAAATAGTTTGCTCTGTAATATCATGACAAATTTACTCTGATGGTTTTATATGTACCATCCACATTGGACACTTGCACTCAGTGTATCTATGGTAAACAGAAACAGGATCGCACTGGGCAGAAGCACTGGACTCTGGGCATGACTATAATCCCAGCCTCGAGGACATGCAGCCTTCACGTGAATGGGACTCCCTGCTGACCTGTGCCTGTCACACACCTGAGAGATGACTAACTCCACTCAGTGTGTACCACAGCCTCACCACTGAACTGTCTCAAAGCCTCAGAGCTACTCTTATTTTCTAGAAAGGGACAGAGTAACTCTCATAAAATAAGCATTTTCATTTACAGATTATTTTTAAAACTTCAAGGTATTTCAACATCAAATTCATCTAGTGAGGCTTAATTGAGAAATAAAGTTGAAATATGTATGGTTTGTGACTGATTAAACGCTTAAATCTAGGCTTTAACACAAAAATAAAAAGTGACAATCTATAAATTTATACCAAAAATTGATGAAACATATTAAATAAATGTTGAATACTTAATTTTCTTTTCTTTTCTTTTTTTTTTTTTTTTTTTTTTTTGGTTTTTCGAGACAGGGTTTCTCTGTGTATTTTTGCGCCTTTCCTGGGACTCACTTGGTAGCCCAGGCTGGCCTCGAACTCACAGAGATCCACCTGGCTCTGCCTCCCGAGTGCTGGGATTAAAGGCATGCGCCACCACCGCCCGGCTGAATACTTAATTTTCAAAAGAGCACAAATCCCATCCTAGTAAATATTATGCAAAATTTAGTTTGAAGAATAGAACAGCTATGACTTTCTTTATATGGCCAAAAACCACTGATAACTTCACAATATCTACATTAATGAATTTTATTAAAAGGAGATATTTTAGTGATAATAGTAATGATATTAATTACTCAAAGATTATAGGCCATGAATCAAAGCATTGTTAGGTAAAGTTCTTTTAGAATGTGTTTATCACAATCCCAGAAAATGGACTTTTTAATTCTAGGAGCAGATGTGCTGAATTTTCTTTAAAGGGAAAACATGGAGCCTGCTTATATAGATTATTTGTGATTCAGCACACATCACCAGCCATTATGTCAGCACAGTGGATAATACTCTAAAGAGAAACATTTGGAGGAGCTTCTTAAGTGGACTAGTTTTCGTTTCCACTGCAAGCCTCTTGGTTTGTTTCTTATACAGTGGGTTTCTTTCTCTTGATCCTCACCTACTAGCCCTCAGAGGCAGCTAAGCCATCTGAGATGACCAGGCAGCATTATGGTTGAGACCTTAAATTTCTCCAAAAGCCCAGAAGCTAAAGGCTGGGATACCAGCCTGTGCTGCTATTGGGATCTATAAAACCTTCATGAGGGACCGTCTAGTGGAAGGAGTCGGGACATTTGGAGTGTGCCCCTGATAGGGATCCAGGCTCCTTCTTCACTTCTCTGCATTCTGGCAGCAGTGAGCTGAACAGATCTCCTCTCCTGCAGGCTCCCATTGCGGACAGACTGTGTTGTTACAGGCTCAAAGCAACTGGGTCAAGACTAAAACCTAAAATAAGAGCCAAAATTCATTTTTCATTTTTTACAATCAAGTTTCGAGGGGAATTTTGACTAGAAGGTAGCTATTTACTCACTTTTTTCCCCCGTATTTTTCTGTTCAGGATGTCTGAAGTAGAGATACACCTGAGTTATAAATAAAAGACTAGCTGTTAATAGTCATATGATTGACTATTATTACACAAGCTAATTGATAAGGGTGTGTGTGTGTGTGTGTGTGTGTGTGTGTGTGTGTGTGTGTGTGTGTGTGTGTGTGCTTTGTGTCTGACTGTGTTGAGGGCACAGAGGTCCTTATCTTCACAAGAAAGCACTAAGAGAACCAGGAATGTTAATCATGCAGAGGTGTCTCCTCAATGGAGGAGATGCAAATCAAATACCTACATTCCATCTAGAAAGCTGAGAGTGGAAGTTAATGATCTGGTGACCTTTTTGCTATCTGAAAGGACAGCTCTCACCCTAATTCCCCAGAATGATTATCCCAGACTCTTCCCTCCCTAGACTGTTACCCATCCTTAGGGGAGATGTCACGACTACTTCATGGCCTGCTAACCTCTATGCTATCATCAGAGACCACACTGGATTCTAGGTCTTCTAGCTATAGAACCCACTCTCATGGTCACATGTGTTTTGCCAGTTTCTGTGTAGTCACATCTTAAGCTTTATTGTGTACCTGCACTGATTGTTGCATGGAAACCTTTTCCCAAATTGTACTGTATTTTAAATATGCTGACATTGAACTCCCCGAAGTCTGATCCAGGTTGACAAAGTCAATCTGCACTGGGTTTTCATTCCTATCTCTTTGTGCAGTTTGCTTCCCTGTATGATACCTGCAGGGACCCCCACATGACTATATTATATAAGAATGCAAAGTGTGAGCTGGCATTTGAAAAAACAAGCAAATATAAACGTGCAGATATTGACGTACATTGTAAAGAGAAACAGAGCTGAAAACATATCTATCTAAAGACCTAAACTGAATGAGATCAAATATTTGGCAAAATGCAACAAGCCAGTATATTATACGAAGTTTCTAAAATAGCATTTATATTCAGCCTTGAATCCCAGCAAGCTTTGAAAAACAACATTGATTCTTCTAATGCTGCCTCTATTTCTTGAAGGGGGGAACTTTTAAATTTTAATTATGAAGTAAAACAAGAAAATAAAGAAACATCTTTCTATAGAAGCTAAGCACATTGCCCAGTGGTTAATAAAGGCACCACACAGAATCCTCCACCTGGGATACTGTGGTTTTCATTCCCCCCATATGACTCATAGGGCACAGCTAGTCAGTAAGACCTGCTAATAGAAGATTCAGTTTCCCTTAGGAACTAACCATAAACTTCAAAAGCTGAATCATCAGCATCTTATTACATACATGGGGACAGTAGAAAGTTATCTGAGGAACAAAGATATAAATCCCCATCTAAGTCTCCCCATGCCAGGTCCCCGGGGTCCCCCAGGTCTCAACACTTGGTTTAGCTCCCTCTCATGATCTTACTTTGTGTCAAGTAATTAGTGACGCTCTTCCCAGCTCTTTAGGTTTTGAGATTCTGAACACATAGGCTGTGATCTCATAAACTAAGATGGTATCTGATGTTCACTGAATGTCTGTTAAGAGTCAGGTGCTGTGATACACACTCCATTGTATTATTTCACCACACAAAAGCCATCCATATAAAAACATCCTGATCTTACAGACGAGGAAACTGAGGCACAGAAAGGTTAAAAACCTCTCCAAAGAAATCATAATGATGGCTCTTGTGTAAACCGGCGGACTCCAAAATCAATGCTTCTAAGACATTGATGTAACTTGCTTTCTGACTAATTAACACTTCTTCGATACAATGTAATCAATAAGGAAACTTGCTGAATGAAATAGATTGACTGTGCTCAATGTTTTACATTGCCATTTCTGTGTATCCACAATCAACTAACTCCAGTTAAGCTGAACAAGCAGACTACCAAAGGACAATTAAGCGTCTTCCTAAAATCACAACTCAACGGTGGCAGGGTTGGCAATGGCACAAGATTCTCAGGGCTTTGAAAAATGCTGCATCTCACCTCTCCGGGGAACCTGTGAACAAACCACAGTTTCTCTGATGTTAAAAATAACTTTGAAAGTAGGCAGAGAGGAGAGGGTGGCTGGATGCCAGACACACAGGTCTGTGAGTCACTGCAGCCAGATGGAGAGCCCAGGAGATCACTCACACCTGCAAAGGCCTGCTGCATTGCATGTGCCAGAGGTGGAAGTCTAGGTCAAATGTCGGCCAGCCTCAATGAGCACCCAAGAGTGTCAGTTGTACTCACAGTGTTCTGAGTAGTAACAAGCTCTGGGGTGGATTTCCAGGTAGAGCTGTACCAGGCTTTCTTAGCTGATACCAACAGGTTGTTATAGCAGTTAGGAACATCAAGGCAGCTGATTCCAAGAAAAGAACAGGACCCACTCACAGTTTGAAAAGCTTCTACCAAGCTTAAATATTGGTAGGAAAATCTGATGGTAAAATCAATTTTTTACTGTTGACACCAGATACTGTGGAACAGCAATCACATCTACAGGAAACAGTGGCAAGATATTGCCACACACTGACTACAGAATGAGATGCATCCTCCAAAATGGCTGGATTTTACTGACACTTTGATGGATTTTGACATGAATACAAATTTGATCCTCTGAGTTATGATGAATCCAGGGATCAAACCAAAGAATGCAAAATAGCCAGAGTAAGGGAAGAAAGAAAAAAACAACCCACAAACAGTTTTAGGGTCTGATGTCAATACAAGGGGAAAATATGGTATGCACTGTTGTAGAGGGTCCACCCTCTAAAAATACTTAGCATTGCTCGGGTACTATTTGTTGGCACTACAAGAGGTCCTGGGGTTAGAAGGGCAACTGGTGTTCCTAATCCCCAGACCCTTGCTGGACCACCTGGTCCTATCCAAGTGGTTGGAGTCCATCCCAGCAGGTAATGACCAAGTAAGAGACACAGTAGCAGCCACTGCTGTTGCTGCTCCTGCTGGCATTCCGTGAGCCCTGGTACCCTCCAGGACAGAGCACTCCATCCCTACTTGCAGCCTCATCTCCAGGAACTGGAGTTCCTCTGCCTGGTTTGAGACCACTCTTAGGCCCACCAATTGACCTGCGCCCTGCTCAAGGAACATTGATGTGCATGCCTCTCTTCATGAGTGAATGCCCTCCACCAGGAATTGGAGGTCCACCCCCTCCCCAGGAATGCATGCACCAAGACTCTAGGATGTTGCTAATGAAGATGCTTCTCTTTCCCCTGTAATGCATCTCATGATATTGTGTGGTCTGTGAGTTCTTTGTCCCCTCTCCCCGTATTAATTATAGCTAATAAAAAATACATGAGCAGGGTTTTTTGTTGTTGTTGTTGTTTTTGTTTGTTTGTTTGTTTGTTTGTTTTAAGCCAACTCTGAAAGTATGAAGACTTCACTCTGAAAACTCCAAAAGCAGGCTGGTGAGATGGCTCACTAAAGGAAGTGTTTGATGCACAAGGCTGAGAACCTGAGTTCAGATCCCCGGCACTGCGTAAAAAGCCGAGCACAATAACCAAAGCCTGTGATCTGGGCACTGGAAAGCAGCAACAGGAGGATCCTAGGGGCTCGCCTAGCCAGCTAGCCCAGCTGAATCAGCAAGCTCCAGGTTCAGGAAGAGACTCTGTCTCAAATAATAAGGGGAAGGTGGAAGAAGATAGCCAAAGTCAACCTCTGGCCTCTGTAGGCACCCTTCCCCCCCACCCCACCCCCACACTCACGTGTGCACACACACCTCTAAAAGTAAGCATTTAACATGTTTATCTCAAATGAATACATTTGGATTCTAAACGTAAGTTAAAGAATTAACAACATAAGTGGTATACACTCTAGGTTTTTAAAGTGGACATTTCACGTTAACTTTTTATCTTTTTGAAGTGTTCCACTATGCAGCCTCAAAGTCATAATCCTCCTGCCTCATGCTCCAGAATCCTGGAATTCACAGGCATGGGCCACCATGCCCAGCCTAAATATTTCTCTTTTTCATATTAAAAAAATAACTCCATAAGAGGGTGCTTTGGAAACAAATACGTAAGAACTCTGATGTAATTTTCATTAACAAATGAGCCTTCTCAAGATTTGTGTAAAAATGTAGCAGGGCATAGGCACACATGTCTTTATTCCCAACACTCAAGATCAGGCTAGGCTATATAACCAGACCCTTGTCTCCAAAACGAATTGAAAATAAAATGTTAATATTATTTCCCCTCTTGTTGTGGGAAATAAAAATTGAAGATGCTCATGATACACCCATGGTAAGGAAGCCCAGGACTGGGAAAACATTTCCAGAGAAGCTTTTACAAGGCCTACCTTGTGTGGTGAAGACTCGAGGCGAACTCCAGTCACTCCAGATTCCCGAGCCATCCAGTCTCTTGCTCCTCACCTGAACCTCATACGAAGATCCAGGAAGCACACTGTGTACCAGCAGGAAAGGATCAGAGACAACTTCGGCAACCTGTTAAATGTCAGGTTGAAACAGCAGAGCATCAAGTGGTGAGGAACATTTGCCAAAACTGATAAGAGGTAAGCCTTGGCAAATCTCAAAGAAGTATAATCTTATAGACGAACTGTCTGGCTACAGAATTAAAACAGAGATCCATGACCAAATGAAAAACAAATGCATCTGTCAGTATAAATTTATAAATAGATCAAACAATTGTGACAATTAACGAGTAGTAACTGAATACGAATTCCAATATGGTCTTGAGGATTTGGTGGAAATGGTACCAAAGTTTTTAGGAATCCTGCAATCACTTTGCCATCCATCGTACATCTGGTAGAAAACAATGTGCAGAGGTGTAGAGAGGGTTGTGGGGCTCTTAGAGAGGAAAGCTGCACGAGAAGAAGGCCATGAATGATCCTGAACTACAGGGCATGAGTCAACACACCATTTATAAACCAGAGGGGAAGGCACCCAAGGCCAAACCCTGTAGAAAACACACTCCAGCTAGGATCTGCCTGTGCAGCACATTCAGTTTTCCTTTAATGTGCTTCAATTGAACTCCCTGCTCACTTCCAGACTGGGAGAGGAATAAAGGGGTCATAGGTTAAAAATCATGAAAAGCATAAGGTATGCCTAGAACAGTATCAGGACCTTCATATTTACAGTCCTGTGATTTCTGACTTACTATGAGAAAATACCTCACGGTAGCCTTAACTCTGCATTTATACACCTGACATCGAGGGTTCCTGAACTGCTCCCTGTAAAAATAAGGCTTCAGAAGAGTAACGCAGTTCTAAAAAGATTGATTTCTACCTTGGAATGATGCAACACTTTAGTTCACTATGTGCTACGAAAGCTTTCACATGACCCCACAGGCCATTCGTGACCTCCTCCTCACATGACCCCACAGGCCATTCGTGACCTCCTCCTCACATGACCCCACAGGCCATTCGTGACCCCCTCCTCCTCCTCCTCCTCCCCGCCCACTCCTGTCTCTGATGTCATCCACTGCCAGTTGTTTTCACTGGCAGTCTCAGCCACACTGGCCTCTGCACTGCTGTTCCCTACTCGACATCCAGTTCCCGGACCCCTACAGAGCCATCTCCTCCAAGTCCTTGCTCAAATATCACCCTCTCAACGAGGCATTCTGAAACCTCCACTTACTAGGGCAATCTTTCCTCATCCTCTTCGATCCCAAAGTATGTTGCTGCATCTAGAATAGCTCCTGGCAACAAACAGGCACTCAAAAAACACATTAGCATAGGCCAAAGAGGATGCTGACTGACTTCACAACACAAATGCATACGTTGTGTGTAAACACACTGAGCAATGGAAAAGTAAGAATGCAATGTAAATCAGCAGCACTCTACAGATGAAAACGGTTATGTTGAAATTTCATAACTGGACTTTCCGTAGTGTGTATAAATTATTTCAATGTGTAATATTCAATATAATTCAATCCTTTCTAGAAAGCACAGGCATGGATAATTTCTAAGAGACTTAGGAATCTTCCATTGCTTCTTAAGTTTCACTTTCTTTACCAAAATATACTCACCTCTTTTTTAACTGTAGAATTCTCTGAATATTTCACTTGATATTGAAGTGGAAAGAGTGCCACCATTGGGCTGTCCCAAGAAATCTTTAAATTACCATCATCTGTGATTTCCATTTGTAAATCTAACGGTGGATCAGGTTTCACTTAAGGAGGGAAAAAAAGACTTTTAACTCAGGCAATTTTCATGGCAATCATATCCGAGTAAAATGAGGTTGAAATGAACTTCCAGCATAGCTTGCCTTTCAAATACTTAAAAAGTTAAATCATGTGAGGGCTAATTACAGAGGTAAAGCAGAGATGCATGATGGGCCCGTCCCTTGTAGCATACTCATCACAGCAGACCACTGTCTCTCTTTTCCCTCTGTGGGAAAGACGATAAACCAGTAAGTGGGATTGTTTGGATAAATGTAATTTCCTTCCATAAAAAGTCTGCCTAGCTTCACTTTGCCTAGTAATTTTCAAACCTATGTGGAGTCTCCGCCTAGTTCCAGTCACTGTACTTGCTTTCACTGGTCATGAGGACAACATCAGTGTGCAGAACAATATTCAGAAAATGCACAGACCTGGGCAAGAGTCAGCATATCTGTTCATGTAAAATAACAATCCAAACACACCTACTCAACTCAAAACGAATTTCCCATGCAATAATGTGCTATTATAAGGCCCTGACTGTCTCTGGACATAGGAATGGGGTCTTGTAGCTTAATTTGAACCAGGTAAATCTAAGTTCAAGTGTACATGTGCATATTGACATTTGTATGTATATGTGCATATATAAGTACATGACCATTTCAACCAATAAGAAAACCTTTTAAATATGTGAAGAAACAATTTAAATATCTTGCAGGTAAAGATTACTTTAACAAGTTATGGTTCACATCATAAAGGAAATTCAAGCAGCCATTAAAAATCACATTGTAGTAGAATATTGAAAAACATTAACTTCTGAAGTTCAAGAGGCTTATCACAAATTCATGCTTTGATTGTTTTATAAAATCTATTTTATTTGTGTGTGTGTGTGTGCATGCATGCGCATGCACACATTCAAGTACCCTAGGAAATCAGCAGCTGAAAGTGACACATTTCCTCCAACAAGGCCACACCCACTCCAACAAAGCCACACCTCCTAATAGTGCCTTTGAGAGGCCATTTTCTTTCCAACCACCACAACCACCATAACAGAAATAATAACTCCCGTACCAACACTCTCACATACTACATCTTAATTCTTCCACAGCATTTACAAATTCTGGATATTTTATGTCCAAATACAAGAAACTGGTCTTTCCCTAAAATTATCTCTGCATTAGGACAGAATTAAGAGTTTCCAAATATATATAAATTCTGTGGTCACACTTTCCCTTAACCTACTCTACTTGGGGAACAAATTAAATGCAATGCTGATCTATGTGCTTTTTTAAATTACCAGGTAGAACTAATTTTGCAAAGATAAACATATGTTGTTAATAAATATTTTATCATTTTTTCCCGTGACATAATTTCACAATTGAATTGCTTGGGTATTATTATCATTATTTTGTAAAAAAAAAAAAAAAAAAGTCATGCCTGTGTCTCTAGAGAACAAATTGCTTGAAAGTTAAAATAAAATGTTAAACAGGGATCAAAAGTAGCATCTTAAGTCATACGAAAAGAAGCAACATTTGGAACTGTGTGGAAAATGGTCACAGATAAATGGAAAAGTGTTTCCAGGGACACCAAGATCCATGAATCAAAGGCAAATGTGGAGAGTTGCTCAGAGGGTGGGGAGATGGCTCAGCTGATAAAGTGCCTATCTTGTGAGTTTGGATCCCCAGCACCCACATAAAACCCAGGCATGGTCGTGTGTGCCTGTGGTCCTAGTGCTGAGAGGCCAAATATAGGTGGGTTACAGTTAGTCTTGCCAAATTGGGAGCTCCAGACTCAGTGAGAGACCTTGTCACACACACACACACACACACACACACACACACACACACACACACACATTAATTAATTAATTGATTAATTAAATTAAATAAAGAAGAGCAATAGAGGAAGAAGCCCAACATTGACCTTTGACCTCCACGTGCACCTGCCCACACACATGCACACATATGAAGAGTTGCATGTTATCATTTCAGAAAACAGAAATAAAAAATAGTAAAGCTGCTGAGTTACATACAATTGAACACATTGTACATCAGCGTGCATATAAAACTAAGAAAGTAACCTAATACCTGCACATGTTATTCACATCTATGAACTCAATATTTAAATTTATTAAAGGAGGCTTGAGGATCTCTGCAATAAGAAAATGGGGTGCTCCACCCATGTGAGGTTGTCTTGTACTCAGGCTGTGCAGTGGACGGCTTGACTGCTTACTAGTCAACTGTTGACTCTGCTCACTACTACAGGCCTGCTGTGTGAGTAGAAACCCTGCCCTGCTCCTCATGGTGTCTCCAGCCCCTATAATAGTCCCTCCACCCATGACTACTAAGATATATTTCTTGGAGGAATATTCAGGTAAAAATGTTTTTAATAATTTTCAGAAATAGTTATCTGAGTGTGGTGGTATTGTGTTCCCCAAAATATTGTGCACCCTAATAAACTTATCTGGGGTCAGAGAGCAGAACAGCAACTAGATATAGAGGCCAGAAAATTGGGATGTTCCAAAGGCAGAGATCCGTCTGGATCTCTGTGAGTTCTAAGCCACATTTGAAACAGCCAGGTGTGGAAACAAGAGCCTTTAATCCCAGGAAGTGATGGCAGGAGGCAGAAAGGTGTATAAGGCATGAGGACAGGAACTAGAGCTGGTTAAGCTTTTAGGCTTTGAGCAGCACAGTTCAGCTGAGATTCATTCGGATGAGGACTCAGAAGCTTCCAGTCTGAGAAAACAGGATCAGCTGAGGAATTGGCAAGGTGAGGTACCTATGGCTTGTTCTACTTCTCTGATCTTCCAGCATTCACCCCAATAACTGGCACTGGGTTTGTTTTTATTAATAAGAACTTTTAAAATTTGTGCTACATCTGAGATGTAAACAGGTGATGGTCAAATAATATACATTCATTCACTAAATCCAAGACTTATAGAGGCCACAACTGCTTCAAAGGACGGCTTCATCGCTAGTGTTAGAGACATGTACTACTGTGAACACACTGGAGAAGCTGCCTGGAATACCCTAGTACTACATTACCAGGATTTTCAGCATTGATCAAAGTGATGTAAGCCAGTGAAGATCTTTAACCTGCAAACAACCTGTCAACCCCTCCATGCAATTGATTTCTTAGGACTATTATCATTCTGACGTGCAACTTACCGACAAGCATGGGCTGCATTGTCATTAGAGGTGACTGAAAAGTCACTCCAGCAGATGTGATTTCCAAGTACATCAGAAGAGAGTGGTTGACTTTGGCTCTTGGCACTACCACATGACAGTCACAGTCCCGAACACTGCAGTTGCACTGCACAGTCTGAAAACTGTCTTTCAAGGGGGCCAGAGGCAAACCATCTATGACTTCAGGCCTGTATTTAAATATAAGAGCAACATGTGAGCATGAGTGGGGGAACACTGGGTGGTTTTTGAAAGCAGGACATCGAATCCAGCCTAAAGACAGACTGTATCAGGGGGAAAAAAAATACGAAAGAGCAGATTAACTGTCAAGGTAGCATCAGCAAGGGGTCACAAAGACACTAAGAGGAAAGAAAGCC